>NC_089148.1:18904330-19204330 GCF_009819655.1 Sylvia atricapilla | reverse complement strand
GCCCAAAAGCCTGGGCTTGTTAAACCAGAGGTGTTTAAAATCTTTTCCATCCTCCAAAGAGAAGATGTTTCCTTTGAGGGGAGACAAAGAGCTGGTGCTGGTCGTCAGAGGCACTTGTGAAATGCACTCCTTCCATGTCACAACATAAAACACCTGGGTGCATCTGACAGTTACTGGCATTTTGCTAAAATAAACTAGACCTGGTATAAATGATATTTCTGAAAATTAAAGTCATGTTCATATAAAGAAGTGTCACTGAAATATCCAGATGGATTCAAGAGAGGCTTTTATTTATATATTGTTATTTTTGTGTAAAAGATTTAACACCTTTTGATTGCCATTCTTTGTTGAGGAATCAACTGTAGCAAACATAGTCATTTAGGCTCTATGAACATTCCAAATTAACCGACTCAAACTTAAAAGTAAATTACAAAAACCCCAAACAAAAACAAACAAGGAAAAAACACTTGTAAAAATATTACTGATTAGAGAATTATTTCCTTAAGCCTGGTGTCACTATAGGAATGGCATGAATATTGTAAAAACATTTAGTGACATTTGCCTAACTTAATGTGTCTTTAAACTATAGAAATAATTTCTGAGATGCAAAAATATTAATTTAGATAAGAATTTTTAATAAAATCTTTTTTCCAACAGGTAAATAACAATGCTGTTACATTTGCAAATGTAACATTCAATCATTGCAAGTGTGCTATTAAGTGAGAATATTTATCTCTGAAAAAGTGCAGACAGCTTACTGGCTGGCCACTTTAAAGCTGAACATCTGATAACCATAAATTGTATTTTTCATACCGACATTTTACTGCTGTAAGTACTCAAGATAAAAAGGTGAACTTCAAACAATAAAATAGAAAAATAATAAAGTGTACAATTTTAATTATTTTATTCCTCTTATTGATTTTAGAGATGTCTACATTTTGATATGGGTGAATGGCTGTCTAGGCTGGATAGTTCAGAAAACTTTAAGCAGCCTCAGTAGTTTCTGAAGAGAGGTAAAGAGTATACTGTGCCTGTGGTTGAAAATGGAGGCTGTGATAAGGTTTGGCATCTCCTTCAAAGAAAACTGCTGAAGTCTAGTGGTGCAGCAGATGGTTGTGCCAGCCCAATGTCTCTTACCTTGCCGTTACAACCCCCACAGAGGGAGCAGCAGCTCAGCTGCATCCAGGAGAGATGCTGCAGGTTTCCCCCTACACTTCCTGGAGGTCCTAAGGTGCAACACACATCTGGAGGACCTGGAGCACCAGAAAAAGGTTGAAATCCTGTGAAAAGTAATCCAGGACTCTGTAAGGACTCCAGTGTGCAATGTGAGGTTGCAAACAAAAATTAATGCCAGTTCTTTGACAAGTTCTGAACTCAGTTTTGAAGAAGTTAATTCATTAAACTGTTGCATGTGTGTTTGGGTCAACATGGTGCAGTTACTCATCTGTTGTTCAACTTTTGACTATGTCTAAGCCAACGCTGGATAACTAAACAACCATGAGGTTTTTATGGCTCTCTGTAATAAGAATAATCCAGGCACATCTGGCTTAATGAACTTCTTTGATCCCAGCAGAGAAAATAAGTCTCATCTCTCAGATGCATTCATTTTTTTTCTAATTTTTCATTTTTAAGTGAGTGTTTATAGGAGGATTTTATTGAGTTTCTTACATGACATGAATGGGGAGGAGCAGGAGGAAGAGTTATCTGAAATAATTCTGTGCCTGGTGAAAGATTTGATCCTTTACTTTCCTGCAACAATAGTTCTTCCTCATATATCAATTTTAAAAGACTGAGGAACACAATCAAAATTTCATCTCTAAAAATAAAGTGATGAAACAGCCTATTAAAAATACTATGCTATATTGGTGGTACAGCTGTAAGGGATTAACAAAAATTCATTATATAAATATTGTAAAAATATCAGCATTGAAGCTAGTGCCAATGTATTTTGGTCTTTGACCCCACATTTTCATCTGTCTGGTATTTTCAGAAAAAGCAATCAACCTAAAATCCTTCTCTATAGATTTTTTCCCCTGCCATTATACATGTCTGATCTAAAATTCTTGATTTGAAAGTTAAGTGTTCCTCATACAAAAATATTATGTTGTTATTGACATTTTGTATTTTTGGCTTGCTTAAATCCAGAGATTCCAGGAAACTAGACAACAATAAGTCACATTTTTTTTCCTTTATTGGGAGCTAAAGAGTACTGCAGAAGTCCAATGATGACTTACTCATGTGAGAGAAAACAGAAGTGGGAAGTACTGCAGGTTCTATTTTCATTGCTAATGTTAATACCTGCCTGAAAATAGCCTGGAAACTCCCATTTTGTTGAATGTAATCAAGAAATATTTTCAGCTTTAAATTACTCCATTGTTCCACATGATGTAGGTAGCCTGTGTGTTAAAAGACTCAGGATATTTAAAAACTGCTGGAGAGAATTGGTGGGAAGCTGGAGGAATCTTTCTGACACATCAGAGCAATCATTTATTGTTAATGGTTGAGCCAACTAGGTGAAATTCGTCAAATTATTTATGTCTTGCAATTAAATTTCTTACTTCCTTAAGGTGGAGTTCAAACTGTCCATGGTATGATGATATTCCTGTTTCAAAGTTTGAGCAGGGGAAATGAACTTGCAGCTGTCTCAATTATATTTTATATCATTTTGAAAGTCATAAACAGGAGTCTCATGGAATTTTCTGCTCTTATATTTGGTGAGTAAGTTCTGTTAAGATTTCTAATGTGGGAACAAGCCTTCTTATTCCAAGGCAGAGATTTAACTAGGCATTAGCCACCAAACATCAGTATCTCACCTCTCATCAGGTGAGAAGGTAGAGGCCCAAGACTTCTGCAAACACCCTCTGCAGTTGCCAGAAGGTAATTTTGCAGAAGCAAGCTAACTTTGTACTTTTAATTACTGCAGAAGGAACACTGCAGGGCAGCAGTATGAGAACCCATGCAGCCAAGGTCTGGAAGCAGAGATGATCAGGAAAAGACTTTTCTAGGACTGACGAACTGCAGAATGAGGCATGTCCCACAGTTGCTGACAAAAAGAAGGGAATGTCTTCAAAAAGCACTGGCCTAATGCAGGGCTCTCTGTGGCTTGGGAATGAAATAATTCTCAGATGACTGCGCTGGTTCTTCCAGATGTGTGAGCAATTTTTAGTGCTGATGAGATTTTGCTAGCCAGCTAAAAGCATATATGTGTGGTTGGTTTCACTTCAAATGGGCTCTGTTTTTGCTTTGCAGAGAATTGTTTTCAGGAAATACCTGTAGATTTTAGCCTGCAGAAAGATGTCTTATGCAATGGGACCCTATACAAGGGTTTTTTGACCCATCCTTCCAGTGTGAAAGTGTGCTACAGAGCACTACCAAGGAGGTTAAGTAAGTGTTCTTGGGTGCTATAAGCTTGTGATTTTTTTACCTCAGCCACCTACAGATTTTTATTCTTTTGCAAAAATAGTCTTTTACTTCCTTTTAGTGATGGATACAGCAAGATTTATACCATGACCAAGAAAACCAAGATGCTTTGGGGAAGGCTGCTGCTATGGACAGGAGGCTTCGGGGAGACATGCTGAGAAAGCCCTGATGCAGGGGACCCTGTCAAAGTTTCTGAATGTCCATGGCAGGAGGTTACAGCCACCCGAGTGGTGGGGGAATGCTCCTTTAACACACTCACTGAGGCCTGTCTTACTCTGTGTGTCTCTCAGCACAACCCAGTAGTGATGGTAGGAATCAGACTCTTAGTCGTGTTTATGGACTTCGCCTGCAAGGGGTTTTTCAGTTCAATGAGTATCCCAGAAAATACCTCATGTATCATACATCCTCATGCCTGTAGGAGTGGGTGTCTCCACTTCCTGCCTGGATGGCAAAACACTCCATCGATGATGGGATAAAGATTAACCAAAAATGACAGTCACTGGGTTTTCTCCAACTCCTCCTCGTTTCAGTCTCATCAGCTGTTCTTAGGCTCCAGAGACCCTCTTTTAACATGGAAATTTACTGTGCTTCTCTCTTGGCAGTTTGGCCTATTCGGTAATTAGAGTCTTCTCAACTGGTGATCTACTCTCATGGTCCTCTAGTTACACTCATTCTTGCTCTTGTACTTTGTGTTCCCTTATTACTTTCCTAATAACTGCTTCTGAGGCTCCTCTCTTCCTTTAATGGTTCTTGTGTGTTTGGCTAGGTTTCTCTGCATTCTTGGTATGGCATACTATGCGCCATCACTGGAACAAGACGTCACAGCTTTTCAGAGGCTGTGTGTGGTTATTCCTCTAGCAGGCTTTGCTTCAGTTGCCTGTTTGAGCTCTCTCCAGGTGAGTTTTTATTCTGCTTCATGGTGGGTTTCTGCTACAGCAGTGACTTTCCAAGTTGGATAATACCTGGACTTGTAAACAGCTGCAAGTATCTTGGCTTCAGTGAGACACCTTTCAGTTGGAGCTGCTGGAGTCTTGTGGTCTGGAGTCTCTACTCTGTCTTGTGGTTCACTAAGATTCTCTTCTGTTTCTTGCTCCTGGCTGAATATATTCCCTTGTTTGCTTTAACTAAGTATCTTAAGGAATCTCACTAGTCTGTATATTTATTTGTGGCTTGGCATTTTTGTCAGTCCTGACCCTACCAGGCCATTTTTCTTGCTCTGTGAGCCAGGACCTCTGGTCCCCTGTACCCACAGCATCTCTCCCTTCCTCTCTCAGCTCCTTCCCATCACTGGTTTTTGTGTGTTGTCTTGTAAGGCAGGAAAATCCTCTCCACTCTGAATGCTTCAGAATGCAAATTGATGTTAATTTTCTCTTTAGTTTCCTGGAGGGATAGGATTAATCCAAATAGTCATCAATTGCGCTTTTTAAAGTAATTTCCAGATTTTTGGCATATTCAAAACTCTCAGAAGGTAACAGGCAAAACTAGAGAGAGAAGGCAAATGCTGGTCATAACAATTCCTTTAATTTTCTACAAAGAATAGGCAAGTCTAATGGTTTCAGACCTGGAGTCCTCTGTTCTTCAACTTTAGCCAATTGTTGACAAAGACGTGCTGTAATCCTTTCCATTTCTTGTATTTCTTAATCACATTTGATAACTTAGTAACTTTCTTTAACCAGAGCAACGTGTTAAACTTTTTTTTTTTTGGCTGCCACAGAGAATTTGAAACAATTTTGCTGAACTAGGTTGCAGCAGTTTTGGTACTTAGCCTAACACCATATATTGTGGTGTGCAGAGAAAATCAGTTCTCCAAAAGGAACTCAATAGCAGCATGGACCTTCTGCCAAGAATTCCTAATTTTGGGACAGTACCAGGAAACTTGTGTGGGTCCCATTTTGCTCCTACTCAATTCAAAGGCAAAGCTCCTCCCAGTTGCAGAGGAATAAAGTTCAGGCTCCAATACTCAGTCCTCACATTCCCATTTCACACATTTTCCTTCAAATTGGTTTGGGTTTGGTTTTTTTTCCCCTTTATTTTTGGGCTCTGGCAAAACCCTTGCACTCTCCCGTACATTTTCTGGAAGGCGAATCACAGATAGGAACCATTTTCCTCATCTCTTACACTGTTTAAGAGCAGCTCCTGTTTTGTGCCCCAAAGCACAGCTGGAACTCAGCAGCTGTAATCTGAAGTGACAGATGAGCAAGTCAGATCATGAAAGGAGGAAAAAGCTGCTGGAAAATGAGCAAACAAACAGAAGGAAATCTTGTAATCATATCAAAAAGACAAGGAGTGATATCTTGGAAGAATTAATTTTGCATTTCAGTAATCCCTGAGTTTGCTGGAAAGATAATAAATTGGGGATGGGCTGTGGACAAGCAGGAGATAGCAGCTGTAGAAAGATGGATCTTGGGCCATTTGCCATAGGAAGTTAAACTTCCAGCATCTCTGTATTGCAGTAAGTGCTAATAGGTTTGGAGCTTGACCATGTCTGAGGTGTGTGTAAGTATACAGACTGCTATATATAGCTCTGGAAATAAACACATGTAATCTGATAGCTTTAAACATAGTCGGTTTTCTTATTAGTCTGTAAGAACACTTGGAAGAAGCAAGTATAATAATGGAACTCATACTGATTTTTGCCATGAAACTTAGAAGAGGAGCAGGTCTGCAGGGTGCTACAATAGAATGAAAGCAACTGAGGTGCTGAATAGCTTCGGCCACTTCCAAAACACAGGAGTGCAAGAGCTTCCAGGTAGAGGGATGCAGGGAAGGGGAGAAGGAGCATACCTGGCACATTCCTGACCCATTTGTGGATACCTGACTCAGAGATGTGTGAGCTGTGTGCAGTGAGGCAATGGAAGGGTACAGGGAGCCCTTCCCCTGGCCTATGTGCCCCCATGGCAAATGAACCTGTTCCGACAGCCTAAAGGCTGTGTTCAACCCCAGCAGAGGCTGTAACAAGGACACAAAGAGCAAAGTGCCAATAAGAAGTCAAGAATCCTACTTTGTGAAATTAATTGAGTAGTTTTGAACATAGAAACCTGAACAAATAATGCTAGTTTTTAAACTTTATACTGTTTTAAGTAACTGCATGATCAGGGTCAGCAAGCTTTATCTACACCCTTTGTGCGCAGCTGGCAAGTATCTTAAGTTGTGCCTTCCACAGTGGAAATGCTGCTAGAAGTGGAGATCTCTGCACGAAATGTCCCCGGCCCATCTCACCACGCGTTGCAGGATGGCTCCTATACTTACAGATGTGCACTGCAACAAAGGCAGGATTTATGCATGGTCACTCTCAGGGAAGAATTCTCTCCATAATATCCCTAACACTGATGCTAAAAATTTAAGAAAACAACTGTTTGTCTATTTCATACAGTAGATATTTAAGAGATAAATAGATTTCAGAGAAGGGCACCAAACCCAATCAGTAATGTTTGTGTGGTAGTTCACTGTAATGCTGATAAACAAAACCTAAAAATATATAATACTTTCATTGTTGGAAGCTATTAAAGTGTGATCTAAAAGAGAAAAGCTGACAAATACTTTATTGCAGAAGTGTCCAATATCTGCCTGGGCAGGCACTATGTTCTCTTCAGTGAAAATACACATTTTCACATTTTTCTGTCAGTATGGACAACGTAAGGACAAGAAAGTAAAAAGCTTTTACGTTTGGCTTTCAAAAAGTGAAGTAAACAGGAAATCTCATCGTAGTCTATGAGAGTATATAAGTTCTGAATCATTAAAGATATTGAAAATTAATTTGAATTTGAAATCAAACACTCTGCTGCATTGCCTGAAAATAACTTTTCCCTCCGTAACACTGGGTTCTTACCCCCAGTAAAATTCAGCATCTTAAGTTCATTCCTTAGCTCTTGGTTCCCTCAAAATTTTTCTGCCCCCCACCCCCATCTTTTTGCCGGTTGCCAGCTACCTGGATCACCCAGAGATCCTTTTCCTTTCCAGCAAAGGGGGGCACCCTCAGTAACAATAACATACAATTTTTGTCTTTTACAGCCTCTCTTCTTGTTTTAGCACTTCCATTATTTTCTGCTGTTTGGAAATACCTTTGGCTTTATTACATGACTTCCTTCTTCAGCTTATCTACAGCTGGAAGGTACTTGCTGCACGTCATGAGGGTATTTCCATGACAAGAAACCTTCATTCTTGTAGCACCCAGAAAGAGGTAAGTGTCGTAACCCCAACTCACATCAAATTTCTTCTGAAGTTCATGGAAGTTTTGCCTAAGTAAGGCTGCAGGACTCGACCACGTGTTTGCTGTACAGTGCATACTGCAACGTCTGGTATTGTTTAACTCTACCGTGTTTGTTTTTAGCGACAGTTTGCATAAAGATGTCTTATGGGATAAAGTTACAAATAGGCTTTTTTTTGTGGGGACAAGGTAAGAAAACTGGAAATTTAAGCTAAAAAAGACCTTTGTCTCTCTAGGAAGACTGTGAAGGGTGTCATATTTCTTTGGCATTGTAATGCTACTAAATTACATCTGCTCCTCAAACATTTTTCAGAGGGAGGATTTCTAGACCCAACTCCAATTATACTAGAGATACAAAACGTCCAGCGCGCTCAGCTTTTTGTGTTTAGATCATTTCATCAACTCTCCCCTCCCGTTCCCAGATTTTAATTTAACTTGCAGCTTCCTGCCGAGTCTCCGCAGCTGGAGCCCAGCGGCAGCCGAAGGCTCTTCTCGCCCTCCGGCCGCACCGAGGGCATCACCTGTCCCGGCGCCGCCGCCGCACCTGGGCCCGGGCGGGGCGGGCTCGGGCCCTGCGCGCCGGCGGCTCCAGGCGCGGCCCGGCTCCCCCCGGCTCCGGGCCGGCTGCGGGTGGGCGCCCAGGGGAGCGGCGCGGGGCAGCGCGCACCATGCGGGGCCGCGGCCCGGCCCGCCCCGGGGGCCGCGTGTGCTGATGTAATCGCTAGGCAGCCAGCGCTGAAATTCAACACCGCGGCGGGCGGGAGCTCCGCCGGTGCCGGGGCAGGCGGTGCAGCGCCGCTCCGCCGCCGGACTCCGCGGGCAGCCCCGGGGCGCCCCCGCAGCCCGGCCCCCGGCGCCCCCCCCCCCCCAGCCGCCGCGCCCGCCCCCGCGGGCTGTACGCGGGCCGGGCCGCCCTCGGGCTTGCGCGGAGCTCGGCGGAGACCTCGGGGCCGGCGGGCTTTCATGGACAAGAGCTGACCCTGCGGCGGCGCGGCGCTCGGCTTTCCCTCGGATCTCCGCTGCCCGGGCAAATGCATACAAATGCATTTGGGAGCCGAGAGGACAAGGCGAGGACGCATCTCTCCCGCGGCACAAACGTAAGCGGGAGCCGGCGCGGCGAGACGGGGCGCACCGCACCGCCACCCCTCCGAGGGGCCGGGCAGGGGATGGGGCTGCGGCTCGGCTCCCGCCGCGGGCAGGGGAGCACGACCCCGGAGGGCAGTGTCCCCAGCCCTACCTTCCGAGCGCCAGCCCCGCGGGGTCCCCGATGCCCCCGGCGGATCGGCGGAGTGCTGGCTGCCTGGACGGAGACCGCCTGTATCTCTGGCTGCTTCTGTCTCTCTCTCCTCTGAACTCCTGGTGTCCTTCTGGATGCGCCCTGTCCCGTGCGGCACCTTCGTGTCGTCCTTCTCTCTCCCGAGCCCACAGCGGGCAGCCTGGCTCTGGTGTCCCCGGGGAGCGGGGACAGCCTGACCCAAGGGGCAGTGCCCTCCGATCCCCGAAGGGGAACGAGGATCCCGGGGCCCGGCGCTCCGCAGTGCCCGCAGTAACCTGGCAACTCTTGCGCCTCTTTGGTACCTGGCTAGTAAAACGCGCTAAACGAGCAAACGCAAAAGCGCGTAGAATTTACGCTACCAACCTAAGGCTACTCTCTTAATACCAAAGATAGCCCGATGGGCTGCTCTGTATTCACATGCTTTTGTAATTGGCTGAGGTATTTCTAACTCATCCTCACCTGTGATGCGAAGGTAGAGCTCTGCTCTCTACAGTTTACCTAAAAGCAGCCTCGGTAAAATGACTGTGAATTTATGATGGTTGTAACGATATCACAGGGGTTATTTGTATATGACTCCTTTTGTAAAGGGATGATTTTGTTTTGCCTGTGTCTTTACTGAGCGTTCTGAGCGGGACAGAAGAATTTGTTTAGTGTTGTAGTGAGAATTATGCTGCTGAAGTGTACTTGGTGTATAATCTGGATGTAGTGGAATGCTTGGGAGCACTTAAGGAGCTGCCTGAGGATGGCCTTCCCAGGAGATGTGTTTTTAATGGCTGTGTCCTTGGGACTTCTTCAGGACTGTCTGAATGCAAATTCAAAGAACAGTTTTATTTGAAATCTGTAAAGGGGTGTTGCTGATGGAGAAACATAAATTGCATTACAGGAAAGAGGTACAGTAGAGGAGAGGCAGTTTACTCAAGTTCAAAATCTGAGATAGGTTCAGAATGCATGTGTATATGCTTCTTTAATGTTTCTCTAATTTACTTCTATAGAGAGCGAGTAGCCTGGTCACTTGCTGGAATTAAGAAAACAGAATTCCTCACAAAAGGATCAGGTTTCCTTAGAATAAGTCAAACCAGTAAATCCCTTGCAACTTCAACCACCTTTTTGTTGATATACCATTAGGTCAGGCCTGTGCAGCAGTGTCTCTAGCAGGTTAAATAAATAAAACAGCTGCTTGACTTGTAAATCTCTCTCCTCATTCATTGATAGAATATTTAAAATATGAACAGCCTTGTTTCACCCTTGTTTCTTACAAGCACTAAGTTGTAGTATGTTTGAAGAATGATCTACAAAATATACAGAGATAAACCCTATGAAAGAAGAGTATTTCACATGAGTAGGAACTCAAGCTGTATACTTTTACCTTCATACAGAAAAAACATGTTGTATGCTATCTGGAGAAGAGAAGTAGTGTAAGCCCTCAGAGATTTGTTTGTAAAACTGTTTTAAAATCACATATTTTCAATTTTTTTTTTTTAATTTTAGACATGCTAACACAGTTGACTGTTCTTCTAGGTGTGGTAATTTCTCATTTTAAGCCAGATGCTGTCCAAAGAAGGGGCCACCAGGCAGGGAGTTTCCTTTCTGTGAACCCCAGCCCTGTTCTAAGACTCCTCTTAGGCTACTGCTCCTCTACCTCTTGCCTCATCTCATATTTCCCATTCGTTCAAATTTTGAAATTTGGCAAAGGATTCAGGAGCTTGCCCCCTTGCTGGCTAATTTCATGGTGCCATCTGTGACCAAAGGGCATGTGAGTGTCACGTCAGAGAGGTTCTGCAGGCTGTTGTGTTCCCTCAAACTGTGTTATTAGTAGGTTTTTAAAATCTGGGAAGCAGCACTTGACCTGCTGGCTAATTTCATTATAGCAGCAAAGAAGGTTATATTTCTTTTTATATCTTGAAAGATAAGGTTTAAAATATATTGAGGTCTTTGAGAGTTCCAGGGCAACCCTGTCCATAATGTGCTGTGACCTTTCCAAAGCCCTTCTCAAGCTTGATGGACCCAAACTGTGCCATCCTCCTCAGCAGATCCCCAGACAGATCCAGTGAAGCAATGTGTGTGGGCAGGTGCTGGTGTTTAAACCATCATCCCTGAGGATTGCAGGACTGAATGCACCTGTGGCAGTCATACAGCTTTATTTGTCTTTCTTAGCCACCAGCTATTGATATTTCTTCCTTTAAACTTGAGAGTTAGGAAGCATAGGCTGGAATGAAGAGGCTACTGCTGTGCACTGACCAGACTTAAGTTCTGTATGCTGCTGAGTAGTCTTCAGAGGGGGGAATTTTTTATTATAGCTTCCCACAACTTGCTTTGAAGCTTATCAGTTTTCTCATCCATCCATCATCCCTAATGCAAAAAACCACCATGGATAGTTGCTGTTCGCTCTGTAGGAAGAGGTAAATGGCCACAAGATGTCAAAGATTATCAGAAAGATAAATTCAGTTTTAAGTGGTAGAATAACTCAATCGTATTTGGTAGTGCCTTCCTACAAAATGATTCAATAGTGGCCCCCAGCATATGCTTGCATGTAAAATAGAGCAGATGGGAATGTAGGAGAAGGGGAGGAAGTTTGAGATATCCCTTGGCTGTGCCCTAAAGGCTAGGTATTGGAACAGCTTCAGGTGTGATGTTAAATGAGGTAAAAATAGCCAGCATTTGGGTAAGCTGAAGTCTTCCATGCCACATGATTGTGCATTTTTGTATTGTCATGTCCCAACACCTCCAGGGGCTGTGGACTCAGCTGAGATAAGGAGCCAAGCTCCATGCAGCTATGGCAGATGATGGGTCACACCACATCCACATTATGCAGCAGAGAGCCTGGTGTCTTAGTGGCTGTGCTGGTGTGAGTGTGAAGACTGAGAACTGACTGCTCTGCAAATGTACAGAGTAGTGATCTCAACCAAGAGGGAGAGTTTGCGTGGATTATGTTGCACATGATTTAATTTACAAAACATTTTACTTGTGAAAAATATAGAAGGAAGTCTCACTTTTCTCACACGTTAGAGGACCCTCAGCACTATGGTTGTCTGGTCCCTGTTTTTTCTCTTAGTTGATACCTCATCTGTTCTTGACATTAGCTGCAGAACACTGTGTAAGCCAGAGGTTTGTCTTTACTTCTTACTAAATGTTTCTGTATATCCAGTTACATCTGCATAATTTACAGCCCTGGGAACATTTGGGAATTTCTTGCTTTCCTACAATGTTTGCTGGTAAGTGACAGAGGCAGGTACCTGACACACACAACTTTGTACCTGGGTGGTGTAGTAGAAGAGGCTGTTGTAATTATTGGAGGAGTCATCTTTGAATTTTGGGCTCTGGGGTTCTTTGAGCATCCTTATTTTGTAGCTAGCTAAAATGTTTCATGTGATTTTTAGTGGCAAATCCTTTTTGCACCTTTGAAAATAATAAGGGTCAAATAAAAGGTTGTCCTGAGTTTTAGTTGATGCAGTGCAATTCATGGACTGACTTTCTGGCACAGCTATCTCCTGTCACTGAGCTTCTCATTTGATCAAAAGATGATGCATTTTGTGATGCAGAAACTTTGAACTTGAATTCTGGTCTTTAGAACTCTGAGGAAATTGAAGTGAGTGTCCTGTACTGGATGAGCTGTTTGGACAACAGTCAGTATTAGGTCTTTTTTGGGAGTGGCAGAACTGCTCCAGTAGACATTTCATGGCTGTAGCAGGAGAGAGCTTGGAGGGAGGAATAGCTCAGGACTTTAGTGGTGGTTAATTAAAGAACATGCCCCTACAAGCACGTTGGGATGTGTAAAGCATAGTTTCCACCTTTCTCTCCCTCTGTGATCAGAGCTGAAGCACTGATGCATATTTTTGAATATCCTATATGTTCTGTGCATTTTTGTCTCAAAGGCATGATGTATCTATCATTTTACATTGGCAATGATGACTATTGTGCCTTATTATTCCTTATTATTCATTTGTTCTGTTTGCCAAAATCTAAGCCCTCACGATGTACAAATCCACTTGATAAAACCAGGTTATTGCTCTGTGGTTTTCATGCACTTGTATGTTTCTGAAATGTTTGAATTCCAAACCCTTTAAAGAATCAGCAAGATTTTTCACTAAATACTGCTGTACGTGTGTGTATGCATATGTACTCATGTATCTTTCTGTTTAAACCATATGTTCCTCCTGTATCAAGGGGTAGTGTTTTTCTCCTACCTTTTTTTTATGTGAAAATCTGACTAATTAGCTGGCAAAATTAGACGACATGAAGTTAGATGTGCTTAGTTGCAACTGTGTTACTTTCAAATACACTTGATTCCAGATATTCGAGTGCTCTCTGACCTGGTCCAGGAAACATTTTTAGTCACTCTAGTATTCTACCTTATGAAAAATCATTGAGGTTATATGCATTAATGAGCAAGAGGCTTGAGCTGGGGCTTCAGAGTGAGTTGAGTAGTTAGTATCCGAACTATATTTCTGATATTTTTGAAATATTTCTTCTTAGAACCAAGTAGATAGAGATTACTATAATTGTTACATGCATCTGTGTCTGGTTGTCCAACATTAACAGAAAGTATATTTCTCATTTTTTAAAAGATTCAGTCACTGATAAGAAAGTGATTAGATGTTAATCTGGCTAATACGATAATTAAGAAACAGCAGACAATTTGTTCTTAAACACAATGAAAATGTAGTTTGTACAACATTCAACACTTCTAAAGTGAATTTTGAGTACATAATCTAGATCAACCTTATATATGTTTGTTGGAAAAACTGGAACCTCAGTGTGCTATCAATATTATTTTTATACTAAATCCAAAACAGAATACTCCAACTGCTACTAAGAAGAAAATTATCTCCCTGAATGAAACCAGGGCAGTGAGCCTATGATAACTATCACTATCACATTTCCTACCTGAGCATGGAGTCTTAAGTTGAAATGTAATGGGATTTTTTTACTTTGTGAAGAGCATGACTTGCTTGTAGCGTCATAAAATTTTATAACTCAAAAGCAAAAGTTTGACACGGCATTTTCACTTAGGGGAAGATGATGTGATCTAGTGAAAAGACTGGTAGGAGATCTAAAGTATCTAATGATCTCTACAAGAATTAACTTGTAGTTTATTTTATGATTTCTTTATGATAACTTTTTTCTTTCCAGGAAGAAATTTACTACAGAGCAGCATTCATATTTGAAAGCTGCTGCGAGCAAATATAAAGCAGATGCAGTCATTTTATTAATAAAAACCAGTGTAAAATATATGTGCTATATATGAGGGCATACGCAACCTCGATTTTTTTTGTGTGAAATGCCTTCTCAGTGTCAGTGGAAAGTTGTACAGTATGATGGCTTTGATTCAGGACTTGCTGAAGTCAGTGGTATCCTGCCATTTAGATCTTGAATCAGGTTTCTAATTCCTTGGAGTTGTGAAGCTATAGATGTTTCCTCATATGTTTTTTTCTTTTCTTTCCCTTTTAGGAAAACTCTCCTTTTTATTGCGACATGTGTAGCTGTGGGTGTTGCACAAGTACCCAAACAAGGTGAGAACGCTTTGTTTATAACAGGACATTTGTGTAATTTGTTAGTAGATGAAAAGAGTAAATGGCTGTTGTTACTTGTGACCTTAGGTTCAGTTCATTAATTCATATGACTTAAAATACCAATTGGAGCATAATGAGAGCAAAAGTTTAAAGAACCAGTTTGGAAAAGATGACCTTTCGAAAATTACTCAGATTTTCTGTCTGTGAAATTGCTTACATATTTAAGCAAGCTCTTCATGAAAAAGAAGCCTTGTACAGTGAAAAGGCTTTGATTGTGTCTTCACTGCAAGTGGGTGTCCTTGGGGGTGGCAAGCTATGACTGAGTTACCTTTGCACTTAAGGCAGGCAAACCACTGTGCATAATAAAGACTGGCATCGCTAAAGCAAAATGTGAAATTTGGTATTCATTTGGCTTTGCATTCAGATGCTGATATTGTGAGGAAATAGGGTTGTGTTGTTTAGTTTCTTTTTTAATCTGCCAGCTGTTATAACAGCACCAGATGTGCAGCTTGCTCTGGAGACTGCTGTGGGAATGATAGCATCCCGAAGTGATGGAGGCTAACGTGCCATTTAGTCCCTTCTTATTTGCCATGGGAATGGCAGCATCAGTTCTCCACCACGGTCCTTTGCTGTACAGGTGAAGCATGAAGTAGGTCATCCTTGGCTGGTGAGTGTGTAACTGCAAATACTCATCTGAATACAAACAGAGGGGTTGCGTGGTTAAGACTCATCCCTGATAATGTTTTGCTAGAGCCCTCTGGGATATCTCAGCGGCCTCCCACCATTATTCTCACCAATGTGTTTTTTTCTGCTTGTCATTGCCAGAGATTGGCAAAACTTGATTTTTCCTTCAGTTGTGAATTTTTTGGTTTGCTTCCCCCTGTTGCCTTTGTAGTTTTGCCCTCCAATGTTGCCCATTGCTTGCCTGGTAAGTCTGGTTGTTGATTTTTCACATCCAGCTCAATGGGGGCCATATGCTTTTGTGATGATGGGATTTCCCCGGATTTTTACAATAGCCGAGCCAAGTTCTCATTGGAGGAGGGGCAGCGCTGTTAAATGTGTGTGGCCTGCCCTGCTCCAGGCCTGCAGGGATGGAAAGGGAAGAGGCAGTTTTAGGGAGGTAGTTTGCAGTTTGCTTGTGTAGCAGGAGCAGGTGGCAGATGCCAGAGACTGCTGTGTGGTAACAATTTGAGTGTCTTCATCCCTCCAGCCCACTCTCCTCCTCTGCAAAAAAAAAGAAACGTTTACTCTCACTTCTCCCGTCCCTCAGCCTGAGAATTTCTTTTCTACTGAACCTTCAGGCGAGGCTGTGAAAGCTGCAGGACTGGGGGCACAGCAACCCAGGGGAGTGGCTGGAGGCTGACTCTTACCTGCCTCTTGCCTGAGAATGCCCCTATGCACAGGGCTTTGCAGAAATGGGGTAAAGCCTCCAGTCCTAACGTGCTTATATTGAATTAATTTTTATTTTGTTACCAGCAGATAAAGGATTTTCCTTTTTTCTGTTATTTTTTTGTTGTTATTGTTACTATCGTTATTCTATAGCATTTCTAGATAGCCATATGGGTAGGCTTACTGCATGGAAACTCCTCTCATCCTTGATGCACAAGTGCCATACATGGCATTATTTTCTTTAAATGCTTGCTTGGGGTCAAAATGATATATCGAACCTTGATGCGACTTTCTTCCCATGAGTGAATTTGGTGCCTCTTGCATTTTATTTGCACAGTGTGTAAACAAAGTTGGAAAAGGCAGTTCAGAGAAGGAAACCTCATCAGGAAAAAAAAAAAAAAAGAACATTTCAAGAATATCCTTCAGTTTCAGTATATAATTTGCAGAGCTGCATTATTGCATTCGTGGTGCTTAGTGTTTGTCCAGGAGCAGGATTGCTTGCCCATTTAGGAACATGTTAATGCTTTGGTTTTTAAACTTTCTTGACAATTGTATTTTGAAAAAAAGAATATTCTGCCAAACATGAAGATGCTAGCTAATTGACATGCCTTCTCTCCTGAGTTGAGGAGAAACCCTCTGTATGCTTTACCTGAGAAGATACACATTGTTCAGTGTGGTATTCTGCTATAAATCATGTTCAGTGAGGTATATGTAAAGATACAGTCGCAGTCTTTAGGAATAGTACTTTGAATGGGGCTCAAGGACATGTAGAATTAATGTCTGGCTTTCCTATGCCACTCATCTGATCTCCCATCCAGGAGAGCATTTCTTGCAGCCAGGTATCTTAATGTACCCAGATGCAGATGCATCATCACCTAGAGAACATGCAATCTGATGAGTCATTGCTCTTGGCTCCCGTGGAGCTGATTGATGAATGGCCCTTGTCTTTTCCTTTATCCACACGGGAAAAGGGAGAAATGTGTATACTAATATTGTTGAAACAGGGAAAGCATCTTAGAGATTCTGCCTTCGTAGTAGTGAGTGTGGAGCAATGTGGGAAATGAACAAAATGGACTGAATGGAATATGTGTGTGAAACAATCCAATAGCCAAATCCCTTCGTCCCCCCAATTCCTTTTTGGGGTTATTTTTGTGCCACACAAGGGTCAGAAGGCTTTTTGCCAAAGCTGGTGCTAGGTTTTACCTTTCCTCATGATGTAGTAAGATTGAATTTTTAAAGATCTCCTAGAAGGTGGAAGAAAGCACTTGACACCAAAAACACAAAACAAGCTTTCCTTCAAGAAGTTGAGCTGTTACACTTTGGGGGATTAATGGGTTGAATAAGCAGTAAGTGAAGACAGATGTTTTGCAGACATGGGTAAACAAAGAAAACTGACAACTGAAAGGTAAAGCAAATAGTGGTTGTCATGCTGGGAGGAAGAATGAGAGGGTTGCCTGCTCCCAAAATCCTGTGTGCTGCCAAGAGCTTCTGAAAGCCTTAAAATAAAAATGCATGTTGGACCAGAAGTGAAATGACTGGCCAAAAATGTTTGGAACGGCCTTTTGGCTTGACAGTGGGTTAACAGGCAGCAAGTTAACAAGGAATAATTCCTTCATACTTATTTTTTTGATGTAACTTTTCACACAATATTTATTTGTTTTTAGTTCTCTCAAGACCTGTCATTGTTTGCAGAAATCTATTTGCAGCATAGAAAAAAAAATAGTGTTATTCCTCATCATGCTCACTGATGATTTTTTAAAAATAACTTTTGAACTTTGTGTTCTTTTCAAATCAGAACTACCAAAAATTTGACAATTTTGCTGGCAGTTTGCCATTTAGTAGTGATAGACTATAATGTAATTTTTAAGCTATCTTAAGCTATTAACCACTTTAAGCTTTTTATTTTATACTTGAATTTATAATGCTTTGGATAGATTGTGTGCATTACTATTTTTAAGTAAAAATATGTAATTAATTTTTTTTTAAAATACTATTCCTTGCCCAATTTTTCAGGTTAGGATGTGCTATTTAGACACAACCTTAGGTTGTACCAGCAGCTGTTCTTATGCAGTCAGCTGGCCCAAGCAGTGCACAGAAGTAGTGGAGCAGTGTATTCTGCCTTGGGGACTATTTACATATGTAACATTGCATTGCCCAGAGCTCAGGACCTGTGTTTCTTCCCAGCTTCCTTTCTCAAGGGCTGTGCAAGCACAGCTTTCTCCTCCAGAGCCAGAGGCAGACCAGGCAGGAAGGGTCCTGGGAAAGTGTGGTGGTTCATTAGCAGATGCACTGTGCTTCAGAGCTCTACTATAACCCAGCCTCTATTATCAGCCTGACAGATAAAAATACAGCCATAGTGAATTAATTGCTCTGAGGAAAAACATCTTGAGAAATTGGCATATACAGGGCTTTCTGCAGAAATATTCTTTCTCCATACCTCCGTCTGCACTGGCTACTCGCCAGGATAATCTTGGCCCATCTGTGAATCTCAAACATGACTAGAAACACTACAAGGTGTGTAATTAATTTTCAAGATGTGCAGTGCATTCAGGTTGATGCTTTTGGTTCCAACTTATAAATCACTCTCAAGGAAATCTCAGGCACTTCTCATAATTTATCACTGAAACTAAGCCAACATCTGTCTATTCTTAAAGTTTGCTATGAATACATTTAGTAAACAGAGAAAGGGAAGCTGGGAAAGGAAACCTTTTTTCCACTTAAAGCGTAAACATCCATTTGTTTCAGTGGTTCTTTTTTTCTAATATAGCAGCAAATCCTTAACTTTTCTTCATTACTCTGAATTTTTGTTGTGCCATGTAGAAGTTTTATTTACTTAGTATAAGCATGTCCATAGCAAAAGTAGCCTTAGCCAAATGCTGTAGGAAGTGCCTGTGTCTGCCCAGCCAGGCTTATTTGATCAGTGCAACTATTAGATACTACAAGTGATTTTTAATATAGGTGTTTCACTGAAGTTGTTCCAGTGAGAGGTGGAAACAGATGATATCGTATGCTGCTGTGCAATGCTGTTTATGAAAACTAGTCTTCAGTTTCCCCTAGTGAAAAAAATCCCAAAATTTAGGTTAGGGAGACCTTGAAGTCATCTGGTCCTAACTGCTGCTGAGGTCGGGATCAATGTTGAAGCTACCTCAGGTTGTTGGGTCCTGTTCAGTTGGTCTTTGATCATCTCCAAGAATGGAGATTACCCAGTGTCTCTGCCCCCTGGTCCAGCACTTCACCACTTTTGCAGTGAGAATTCTTTTTCTTTGTACAGAGCTGAAATTTCTTGTACTGCAGCTTGTTACTCCTCAACTTTTCTCTGTTTTTCTACAGCCTCAGTAGAGGCTGTATTTTATTTTATTTAGATTTTATTTATGTAATTTTTGTAAAAATTTATGTAAAATTTATGTAATTTTATTTAGATTCCACCAAATCTTACTGTCTCTAGGCCAAGCAAATGTAGTTCCTATTCCCATGTCATATGTTTAGTTCCTAATCTTCTCATTCCGTATTTCTGTGATTGCATTTTGATTCAACAGCTCCAATATTTCTGCACCTTTCACAAACACTCAGACAGGCACTTCTATCATCAATCAATGCCATAAATGCTCTTATTTTGAGATCCTACAAAAAGACTCCTGGGAATGTGTGGTTTAGCTCCCACTTGAGCCTTCTTAGTGTTTCAGCTGCATTGTAAGGGATATAACAGTGTCTTCATATATTCCTGAAGGAATTCAGAGGAACAGCATGGATTTATTACAGAGGGTTTCTTGCAGAAGAAAAAGTTTTCTAAGAAGAAGTAATTCTCTGCTTAAAGAGTAGACAGGATTAATTAAATAAATAAGGAATTAACCAAAGTGTATTCACTGATCACTGGAAAGTTAGAAGAGAGCAAATGAGGATTTTTCACTTTGTTTAGTGAATTAACCTACAATGGGCATTTTGTGGGCCTTTCTGTGTGTTTGTTTAGTTTGGCTGTTTTTATTAAGATGGAAATTTTGCTCTGGCTTTAAATATTTGTTTGATCTATGTGAAAGATCAGTGCCTTCCACTAGGGATTTGGTGGCCTTACTACATGAAGTGTATATGGTCTGAGAGGTACAGAGTTGTTAAAATGTTGTGTGTGCATTTGTTTATATGAATCTGAATGTGTGAGCTTGTGAATTGAATCAACATTGTGCCTTTATTTCTTTTTACAGCAATAGATGTTCTTCATCAACTAGGCCTTGTGAGAGACGTCCAAGAGCCATCAGAGTCAACAGTGCCCTCAGCATCCTCTCTGTTACCTCAGGGTGTTCGTCTAACAGCATCAGGAGTGGTGCTAAGTAATGATGCATGTATTGAGGCCCCTGTCACTCAAGTCATACCATCGATTCCAAGGCATCAGTTCACCTTATTGGTTGGCTTGTACTCTTACAGAGTCAGCAATGCTTTTCTTTTTAGTGTTAGGAACAAAAGCAGACTGCAGTTTGGTGTCCAGCTGCTACCGAGAAAGATAGCCGTGTACACTGGAGGCAAGCAGCCCGTGTACTTTGATTATTGTGTTCATAATGAACAATGGCATTCGTTTGCCATTGGCGTTGGGGACAAGACTGTCTCAATGTTTGCTGAGTGTGGAAACAAGTACTACAGCAGTGAAGTACTTTCTGAAGTGGAGACATTTGATTCAGAGGGTATATTTACCCTGGGAAGGATGAACTCTCACTCTGTCAGCTTTGAAGGAATTATATGTCAGCTTGATATTATTCCCTCTGCAGAAGCCTCTGCAAACTATTGTAAATATGTGAAAAAGCAGTGTCGCCAGGCTGAAACCTATCGATCTCTGCATGGGGCTTCACTTGTGTCTGATGGGCTGGATGTCTTCTCAAAGATGATCATTGATGAGGAAAACCAGGAAGATATATCAGCTAATAGATGGAAAGAAGTATCAAACATGCCTGTTACCGGCATTGCTCAGATTCACTTTCTACCAGACCACTCTGAGTTAAGAAATGCCTCTGTACGGGAGTTTGCAGAGACCAAACCTCTGTTATTGGAAGCTTGGCCTCAAACAAAACTCCAGGAGAACATTGATTTGGCTCTTCAGCAGCAGGAGATGAACAGAAAAAGAAACATCACTAAAAACCCTGCAGGATCATATCCAAATAGTTCAGCTAATACCGCAGAAGATGCAGGCAGATATAGTGAGCCTTCCCTGATCTCCCTTGTAAAACAGAGTAAAACTAAAAGCAAGGGAATGGGAAAAGCAAAACAGCATTTAGATGAACGAAACAAAAAGCAGGAAATCTTCAACACAACCCTGTACAGTTTGCCTGCTGAACTCCCTCTGGATAATCAACTCCATCTGGGGCAGGAAGGTGCATTTGATGCTGATGAGACTTACCACACAGAAAACAGTTATGAAAATGGTATTGATAATTATGCTTATGACTATGAAGATCTTGGCAAAATGTTTGAAAGGGGAAGTGTCAGAGGTCCAAAGGGGGAAACTGGACCTCCTGTAAGTTATCTTTATTACTCTTTTTACTATATTGCAGCAGCATACATTTAATAGAGGCTTTGAAAGAAACCTCTTCAAGCATGCTAAAGCTGTGACTGCAGTTTTTCCTAGCTGTATTGTGCAAATATTTGTCTGCCTTAAATATGTCTCTTTCTCACATGTAATTTCAGTGTAAGTGTCATATACTTCTGTTTACTGGTATAATATAAAGACATCCAAGATATTCACATTCTGGTGAAGTGGTAGGCAACCCAGATTTCTTTAAAATTTGGAATGCGGTTGGATGTTTGTAACTATTAATTACTGAGACTGCTCACTTAATAAAATTGCAGGCTAATTTAATGCAGTTGAGAAATATAGGTGCTGGTCCATAAAAAGAACAGCCAGGCTCCTTGGAAGATGCAGTTGAGCAATGCTGTCAAAATTTATAGTTGTAGAAATAGACCAGCTGCAGAATCTAGTCTGCAGTCACTCATAACCCAAGGTTATGGGGTCAAGCAACCCTGTATGGAAAATGGTTTTTAGAACAGTCTTACAAGATTTTGAGGTATTTTTTCAGTTCACAGTGTAAATGATTTTTGATGCAATAGCAAATGCACAGTAGTGTTTTTAATATAAACTTGCTTATCCTTTCTTACTGTGTGCACAAGGCTCATAAACTTTTTAATATATAAAAAAGTGCTCATATATATGAAGCTGCAGACCAGAAAGAACATCAGTTCCTGCTTAGCCTGGGAAATATGATAGATCATGCTTCGTGCTTGTGTAAGATTTTAATTAAAATTTTTAAAACATAGCATGAAGTAAATCATTTCACTTGCTTTTTTTGTTTGTTTTTGGTTTTGTAAGTGTTCATCTGTGTGGTCATTACTGGAAAGCAATTTCATATACGTTAAGCAGCTCCTAATATATATTTGAATATGCCCATAAATGTATTGTGTCTATTCTTTCAGCAGTGAATTTTTTTTCTTGAACTAGTTAACAACTAAGAACCTATTCAAAAATTCAGTTTTTCTCTAAATAGGATCCAGGCACAAAGTAATTGTTACACAATTGAAAAATGTGTTAACGAGTAATTCACACTACTCCAGAAGTGTTCTTGCTTAATCTTTTTTGATTGTGAAGTCAGACTTTTTTTCTCTCTTTGTCCCTTATGATAGCATTTATGGTGACATATCACTAAGCATGTAGCTGTCATCAGCATGAGGTTAATTTCCATTTCTGGACCTTAGGATGTTTAGTAACTACTAATGGAAGGTTTTAATTTTAGCCTGTAGCTTGTTTGTTGTGATTTCAGTCAGTCACAGCCAAGAAAGTTAAATCCTCTCTTTTTCACACATCATAGAAGTGACTGCTGATAATGTTGGTTGTTTGCATTACTAAGAAACTCCAAGCAAATGCTCTGGGCTGTTTTTCTATACACAGGCACTACACATACAGTGGCAAGGATGACAGGTAATTTGAAGAGTTCAGAGGTGTCTGTGTTACCGTCTTCAGCGTCTGTCTTGCAGACTGGAGATAGAGAAGTTTGTCTTGCTTAGGAATGCAGACTGTAGTCTGTAGGGAATATGGTGCATTTGTGCTGAGGTGTTTTGCTGGGTCAGGATTTAGAAAACATGGTCTTAAAGGTCTGTGGCAGAGCTGGGAAGCTAATCTAGGCCTTTGTGGGCCTTAGGTTGGCTGAAGGGGCCTGCAGCACCTGCTGGAATAGAGGCAAAGCTAAAACACTGCTTTGCCAGAGAGGCTGACACCAAAGGGAGAGGAGGTCTCTGCATGAACTAAGAATTGTGCTCTGTGGAGATTCTGTGACTCAGTATCTGCTCCTGCTGTTGGCCTCAGACTTGAGGGGATGATCTTGGTTTGCTTTCTCAGTCTAGTCCTCTTATGTAGAGAAGATAAGAATAAATGCAGCTTTTATATGTGCAGCTCTAACACTTTAGTACATAAGTATTCATGGAGTCTTTGCAATGTGAAGCCTAAAAAAGCAACAGTGAGGAACTTGAAAACTTCCCTTGCAGCAAAAAGTACTGATGAGGCATGAAAGCCCCTCTTTTTACTTCTTTTACTGTGTTGTGGTTGGTTTGAATCTTCTTTCAACATTTGAACACAGAAGTTAATGTTCATTCTATTGGAATTGACAGGCAAGAACTAGCTTTTGTGGTTCTTAAACTACTCAGCTTTTTTTAGCTTTTAATCATCTACCAGAACTGATTCTTGCCTTGTATAATTTGGCCTCTTATATTCCGTGATCCCACAGCTGTGGAATTCACCCACCTCTGCAAAGCAGGACTCCAGAATCCAGGCTTTCATTTATGGATAGGGTACAAAAGGGAACAGCTATTTCTTCAAAACTATTAAGACCCTGATTAAAATTCTAGCAATCACAATGACCAAAACCCCCCTAGAAAAATATGAAGTGAGTTTCAACTGGAATAGTAAGATTTCCTGAAATAGTTCTTTCAAGGGAGTGCTGCTCCATTCATCTGATGAGCCACTCCTTTTTGGGATGCAGAGTGTGTTGGCAATCTGTAAAGATGACAAAAAGAAATGTGATGTGTATTTTTAACTGTTTAACTTTCAAGCTGATATTTTTCATTGCACAATCCTAAAGTAGTTTGCAGTAACATGGTGGAGAGTCCCACACTGGTAAAAGGAGAGGCTGATGTGAGCTGAAGAGCTGGTTTATGTTACTTGCTGATAGGCAATTGCATCTTCAGGTCTATCTGCACAGGATGTGGCATTCCAAGAGAAATGAACTAGGAATTAGTTTTCTCTATTGGAAATGCTTTCTGGATTTTCAAGACATCCTGCCAGAAGGAGGAATGGTAGAAGACCAAAGGGTGGTGCTCCTCCTAGTAAAGAGCAGTCTGGAATTGTTGCAAGCCCTGCAATAACAAGATTTGAGTGCTGTAAGAGATGTCCTGTTGTGATCAAGAGGTGTGAGAGTAAGAACACTGACAGAGCAGTTCAGAAGTCCTGAATATAGTGCTAAATGGACAGCAGTAGCTTCCCTTTCACACTTAGGTTATTTCACTTATTTTGCTCTTAGCTAACCTTTCACACTTCCACTTGCTGCACTCTGCTTATTTCTCAGTTGAACAAAATTGCTTGTTGAGGCTCCCCCTGACCACAGAGGATGTATTGGTCACTTAATCCCTTTCATTAATCCATTTCCCTGCCCAGGATGAGAAAGCTCAGTATCTGATGGTTCAGATAAAATTTTAGATTCCTGCAGATTTATTTTTATTAGCAAAAATAATGTTTTTGTTAAAAATTCAATTTAATTCCCCTAGAACTGCTGCAGTTTCTCTATCTTCTGCACAACAGTATTGAAAAATTTTAATCCATAACCCAAAGCCATGTATATATATGTATATATATATATATTCCTCTGATGTTGATGACATTGCTTTGACTGTTGTAGGAATTCTTGACAGAGAAAGGGAGATTTCCACAACTGTGAAGAAAGGAGGTTAATCATACTGAGGTGACTGCCTGCTCTAGGGCATTTGGAAAGAGAAGTGTGCAGATTTTATTGTTTCCAGTGAAATGCAAATGGATCAAGAATTAAAACAATAGGTGAACATTCAATTTTGGTAGGATCCTTGTTGCTCAGTAGTTAAATTAATATCTGTATGAAGTGCTTGAAGAAGGTAAACAAAGCACACTAGGAGCACAAAGAACAATTCTGTGACAGCATTGGAATTCCAGATGGTCTTAAACTGATGGGATTAAACTTAGTGCAATAATACAGAAATTAAAAGTACAAGTATCTTACGGGGGAGTGACTGCTTTGACAGTCATGAGAATCATAGATTGGTATCACACAGCAGTAGAGAATAAATACATCTTTCTGCTGTGATGTTTGATACATTAGGAGGAGTGGTGAGTATTGAGAAAGGCTATTTTTTTCTACTGAAGATGCGGTTTCAAGATGCGTCTTCAACTTTAGATGAGGAGCTTTAAAAAGGATAAAGACAGATGGAAAGGATTACAGCTGATTGCAGTAATACAGATATAGTTATAGAAAATATGATTCTGAGCAAAGTTTAAAACAAAATTGTCTTTAGTAATGAAAGTTAGGAACGAATATAGTTTTGCAAAGGGCTAGTTAATAAAGATTTTTTTTTTTTTGATTCTTCACATGAAGCATGGCAAGACAGAAGGGAATTTTAGGTGGGATAAAAGGAAAACATAGCTTATCAGAGTGATACCTGAGCAATAGAACAAATTCTGTTAGCAGTGTTAGAAGTGAAATTCCCTCCTGGAGAGGTTTTAGAGTAGATTTGCAGCCTGATGGTTCTGGGTTTTTTGGGTGTTTTGGTGATGATGTGCAGAAAATTTCACGGGTTTTTTTGTTTTGCGGAAGGACTGCCTGCCTTCATATTTGATTAATCTGATGTTGAACTGGTATATTTCTTTAACTTAGTCTTTTAAAGTCGAATAGTTTGAGGTGAGCTAAGTTTGAGTGGCTGAAATATAGTCAGGAGTCTTTTAAAGAGAAACTTCATAGTTGCTTCATAAGAGAAAGTTCAGTGAATAGGATTTAGATACTGAATGTCGTAAGGATCAACATGTGCCTGTGGAGAAGTTTTAACTACTTAAAGCAGAATTTATTGTTGTGCATCTGAAATCTTAGAGACTTGCTATATGAAATGAAATGTTTCCTATTACCTCTGGGTAATAGGTCAAGTTTAAAGCACATGTGACACAAGTAACACAGGACTTCAGTACCTAGGAAAATAGTGAAAGTTATTCCACGTCTAGGAAAGTTCTTTACATTTATTCCAGTGACCATTGGAAAGTTGTGAAAATTTCTGGAAGAGTAGCATCTACTTTTATTATTTCAGGATTAAGCCATGATTATTTGGAATTTGAGATTCTTTGCTCAATAGCTAAATGAAATTTTTACAATTCTTAAAGAGAGTAAGTTGTAGGAGCTTTCTTAAGGTACAAATGATCTGTTTTAAGCAAAATGATTTTGCTAAACAATTTTAAGTTAGCATCCCTAATATTTATACAAAGTAACTTTTTTTTGTTTTGTTTGCTAGTGGTGGTTAAAGCATCAAATGCTGAAAATCACATTAACATTTTTAATTGCTTCAGGTTTGTTTAATTATGGTTTCCAGTAGTTGGGAGAAAAGCTATTCAAACAAGTGACTTATTCCTTGGTTTAAGAGAGATTGGCTCACTCTCAGATTTCTGTGGTTAACATGGATGCTTGAGAGGCTTAAGTAGCTTTCTAGCAAGTACGAAAATACTGATTCATACCGATTTGAAATTGTATAAATTGTAGAAATACACAGGACAGAATAATATGTAACTGCTACTTGGGGAAACATGTCCAGGAAGACTCAGGTGTACTCTGCTGACACAGGGAGGAGTCTGTGGTGGAGGCTAAAGAGAAACATCCTCTGTTTAAGGAGAGTCTTTTCATATTTTAATCAAACACCTGGATGGCTGGGGCTAGCTGCTTATTATTGTGAACCAGAGACTTCATCTACAACAATGACTTTGTTTTAAAATACTCTGGGAAAGTGTTATTAACATGTCTGCCTTCTTCAAAATATATTTTGCTGCTTCTTCTAGGGGTGTCTGAGGGCTTGGTTGTGATTATATTTTTCTTTTTTTGTGGTTTTCTTTTTGTAGGAAAAGAGATACTTACACTTGAATTAGAATAATCAAAGTAAGGGTAGGTTGGATCTGGGTGTTCATTTATTTGTTTTCTGTTGCAAAGGAAGCAAATAGTGTTTAAAAAAAATTAGAAGCCACATAGTGAAAAATGTTCTCACTGCCTTCATTCAGTAAATCAGCAACAAAAATCAAGGTTCTTAATACTCACTAAGACTCCTATTAGGAAAATGATGGGGATTAGCTATTAATGTATTTTTAAGGAAATGTCTGAAACAGGGATAGAAAAGAACACAAATCACAAAAGAATGCACACTAGTTGCAGCGATTTGACTTAAAAAAAAATAATTATGTTTTCTTTTTAGTCCCAGGATAATTATCTAATCAAAAGGCATCTCTTAGCTTAAATTTTGAGAGGAGATACTAAAAACATACTGCTTCAGCAGGGCAGGGTGTGAGCTTTCTGTGCCCTTTCAAGTGCATTTTTGAACCTAGACAAGAACACCAGGTCAAGAGTTCTCCATGTTTCCCTCTCTTTGTTACATTTCTTGTGCTATTAAGTATGAGGTCTTTCTGCTTCAGAAAAATGAGGATGTTAGTGAGCATTTATGCGATCATACTGAATAGAGAATGTCCTATGCTAAAAGTTTGGTTGATCTGAAGACCAGGGCTGTTATACAGATTTGTGTTTTTTGAATTGCACAGAGAGGGAAGTGCAGGCATGTGATTCAGCATGACTTTATACAGCACGTGTAGACATGCAGATATTCCCAACTACATTTAAACTCCTACATTTATTATAATTAATTGTAGAGGAAATATCTCATATTTTTAGTTCTTGATAACAACAGTGGTTTTCCCAGAATTGTGCATAAGGGATGTGGTTTGGCTGAATTAATGTAATTAGCTTGATGATGCCTGAATTCCATAATCAGCACTGTCTTCTCTGCAGTGACATTATCTTTCTAAGGAAAAAAAAGTATCACACAGAACTGGAGGTTTTTAAAAATCCAGATTTTTACTTAATGAAATGTTGCTTGCTTATAAAAGCCTCAAGGATGTTTGTCTTTTTTTCCTTCCTCACTTCCCATTTTTATCTCTTTCCTGTTTTGCAAAACTTTCATGTAGGTAATTTCAGCCACCATAATGGCCCTTCTTGTTTTCATGGTATTCCTTTCAGCCAGTTTTCAGCACTGTTGCTTGGTGGTGGGCAGTGTGGTACTCAGTGTTTTGCCTGGCGTCTCAGCTGAGAGGATGTCACACATAGAGAACAGAGGAGTGTGAGGAAGCCTGGGTGAAAGAGCAGGTTGAACCTCTAACTGCTATGATCCACTGACCTGCTTCCTGAGGTCTGACTTTCCTGATGCCCCTATGCCCTTGCAGAAAGTACCTGGTTCCTTTTACAGCTGGGGTTTGCTGTATAGGCATGTGGATGGGGGTGAATGCACCCTTAAGAACAGCCCATCCCTCTGTAGAATTCTAATCTGATAGGTGAAATATAATATAAAGTAGAGCAGATTTTAGTTTAGAGCACTCATTTCTATTTGAATACAATGAAGGGGTTTAGAATCTGAACAGCAGTCATTATATAGAAAAGGAAAGGTTTCTATGTTCAAAACACCTAGATATGCAGGGGCTGTTACACTAATAGGGTGATTAATAATCTAATTCACTTCCAAAAGGTACATTTGATCATATGCCAGCATCTTAAACAGTCTGCATGATCTTTAAAGAGAATGATATTCATTATATAGAAGGGCAAATGTGCTACCAGCTGTTCTTAGTTGAATATTATTCTTTTTATAGGGAACTGAACAATAATTTCTCCACATTTATTTTCTCTATTTCATATTTTTAATTACTGCGAGGTGGTATCTTATTTTTCACACTTACCTAATCTTTCTAAAATGTTTGGCATGCCAGAAACCATATTGAAATGGCTTAATTATTCTCTACCTTTTGTTTAGAAATACATTGCTCTTGCTTTCTTCATTGGATCTTTTCCTCCTTTACTACCAATACACTTGAGTAAAAGGTACTATCCAGACTATTAGCTCCCATTTCTCTGACACAAGATGCTTTCTAAACAGAAATCTGATTTGGAGTCAGATTAAAAACACACTTTCTTGTAGTTTCAGGATTGATTTTTCAAATTAAGGAGGTCAGCACAAGCACAGGGCTGTCAGTTAGCAAAACTGGTCTCATCTAGAGCTGTGATACTATCCTTTTGTCAGGTTTTAGCCTCAACTGCTTTGATTTTCTATCACCAGGGTCCTCCAGGTCCTCCAGGTTTACCTGGCCCTTCAGGGAAGAGAGGTCCTCGGGTGAGTAAAACAACTATGTTCTTCTGCACCTCTAGGCAGGGCACCAGTAATCAGACTGGAGTTTGCATAATTTTGGTTTTTTCGACTTTATTCATATGCTCAGTGATTATGAAAGTGTATGATTCTTAACATTTGGTAGATAGGTTAAAGCAAGACAAACAAGCAGTTACTCCTGCTGCGAGCTTGCAGCGTAGAGAATTCCATGTGTGGATGCACACACTGAGCATTGTTATATTTGTACCTGGCTTTTGCTGCTCCCAGTATTAACTTCCAGTTTTTCCATGCTGCTCCCATCCACTGCAATCTAAGGTCACATTCAGTTGTTTTTGGAGTGAGGGGGAGTGAACAATGCAGGCTGCAGCCTCAATGGAGCAGGCACAGGATACAAAATTAACCACTGCAAGACAGAGCAGGCGGAGGAAAAGTAATGCCAAAAATTTGTTTCAGTCTCTTGAGCTTCAGCAGCTTGATCATATGTTGATCTCAGTGTGCTTTGCTAAAGAAATGGTTTATTTTGTGTGAGTCGGTGCTCACCACCAGGAGCAGGGCCAGCAGCCTTGCCCTGTGCTGGGACAGAGCGTGGGCTTTGCCACAGTGACCTGTCCCCACTGCCACAGACAGGGGACAGGCTGTGCCACTGAACAGATCAGTTGATGAGGCAAAAGGGGGTGAATCTGTGTTTGTGCAGTTCTGTACCAAAAACCATTTCTTTGAGCAGTCCCTGCAGTCATGGTTGATCAGAGAGGGTTTTAGGAGAAGGATAGCTGGAGGGAGCAGGTGAAGGTTTGCTGTGTGGATGATTTCAGGCCACGGTAGCTGGGGATGTAAGTACTTGTGGCTGGAATGCTCTCATCAAGGCAAATCCCAAGTGGGAGATAAGGAAGGGGTTTATATGCAGGCTCAGCAGGTGTGTGGGAGGAGTTTTGATTTAGCCTCTAAGGAATGTTTAAACATGATTCTATTCAATAACCAGAAAACACAAAGTGTTCTAAACTTGGCCTGATGGGTAAGAATTGCACTGGTCAAAGAGGCCAAAACCCAAACTGATGCTTTAGAGTGTTTTGGAGGCAAGGGAGTAGAAGAGACACATTTAAAAGTATAAAATGAAAAGCATCCCTTTGAATTCATCTCTTCATGACTTCTTAGATCCTTCTGTATATGACCTGACAGTTCTTACAACTCAGCTTGTTTATGTTGCACATTGCCTGTGGCAAGGATATCTCTGGCATCAGAGGCAGGATCTCACATATCCAAGTAGATCCTCACAATTGGGAAGATTTCTTTGTTTTAGAGGAGGCTGTTCATATGTTTAAATCCATGATTATTGGTGAGATTACCCTTGCCCTGCTGCAATTTGTTTGGGATTTTTATTTCTGAAGGTCTTTTTGCAGGTATAGAGTACTTAAAAGAGCAGTGCTCCACTGTGTGAGTTCTCTGGATTAATTATTGTGTAGGATATACTTTCCAATTTGAAGGGACAGCTTACAGTAAGGTGCCTGGAAAAGTATGGAAATGGCTGAGATTAATATTTACCAGTAGTTCTGAGTTTAAAATATATTTATATGGGCCAAGCAAATCTATAAAACTATTTGAGAAGAAATAAATGGTTTTAAAATGTCAGTGTTCTTTAGTTCTATCATGGGGATAAATTCAGGCAGGGGCAGCTAGTGATGATGTATGTTATGACAGGAGTTTTGTGAGCCAAAAAAGCCTGTGAAAACTTTGTTGACTTAAAGTTCATTTCCTCATCTAGCAGCCTGCCTTGTGACTTCTGTTTTCCTTTGACTTGAGCTGCCATTTACGATCCTGAAATGTGACTCAAGGGTGTCAAAGGGAAACAGCAGAGTGCAGAGCTGCATTGCCTGGGCCTTCATCAGTGTGTGTCCAAATGTGATTCTGACAGAAGTCCACATGGTTGGGACACTTGGAGCATGTGTGATTGATGGTTAGAGATTTTCATTGACAACTACAATTGATTTGTGCAATATCCATTGATCCCTGCAATTCTATAGTGAAGTCACATCTGACAATGTTATTTAAGTGCCTTGGCTTGTTCCAAGTTTCTTCATAATGAAATTTCAGCGGTTTCAGAATTAGTGATGGCATGAAACTCCTCTGATGCCTCAATCCATGAGAATGCTTTTGCTCTTCTGTATTCCAGCACTGTGCCCCAAGACAGTAACAGGCAGGCAGTGAAAGCCACTGTGACACTGTAGCTCTGTTGGCACTTTCTATTTGTTTCCTTTCTCCTAAATCCCTGAGAGTGCCTCCGAAGTTGCCAGTGTGCAAATTAATCTCTCAAAAAGCACATGGGATTAGCATTTCTGTAGAGTTATGTCAACATTGTCATTACTGAGAGGAGCATTTAAGAGATACAGCTTTCAGTGTTACTGCAAGGTGTAATCGGTAAATGCAGCCTCGTGTGGCGGAAAGACAAACACTGAGTTTATCTGTTGTTGCACCACTGAATGTACAAGAAAGTTTAAAAGTATTCTTATTATATTTTGTATCTGGATTTTGGAAGAATTTTGGCTTTAGTGAATTCAACAGAAACATTGTTGCCAGTTTACTAGGGACAAATTTTCAGCAGTATGGTCCTTAATTACTTGCAAGAAGAATAGCTGCTGACAGCCATTGCAACAAATGTTTTCCCTAATGTGCAATTTTTCAAAGAGTGAAGGTTGCTGAATGTGTTGCAGGAACAGACACTTACACTGGAAGGCATAGATAATCTTCATAGCTTATTCTGTTCCTGGAACAGGTTGAGTTATTTAATAGCAAGTCCATTTTCTACACTAGCTGTGGGAGAAACAGGAGAATCTGTGGTGTTGTGTTTTTGGTTTTTTTTTTAAGAAAGTGGGATACATTGCTTTGAGACACCTTTTAAGTCACTAAGTACTCATCCATTTCCTTCTCTTTGCAGTGTATAGCTGGGTACCTCAGAATGTGATTTTACTGATTTTATTCCATGCCTTCAAGTGTTGTAGCTGGAGAGCAGCGTTGCCAAACACCTGTTAAGAATTACCTGGGAAGACAATAGAAACTCAGATTTGTAAAAGAAAGGGGAGTATTAACTTTCACTTTCAATTTTCAGGAAGGTGTGTATGTTTTGTTTCTTGTGAATCCTTTGAAAATTCTAACCAGTGATTCTAAAAGCAAGAAAGATGCAGTAAAACTATTCTCTGCAAACCATTCATATTTGTTCAGTAGTGTACTGAGTAACTCTGTTCATTGTTCTCCTTCATGTGTTTGGGTTTTTTTAATAGGGTATTCCAGGACCACATGGTAACCCAGGTTTGCCAGGATTGCCAGGTCCCAAGGTGAGTTTATTTTTCCATGGTGCCATGTAAATACATGAACTTTTTAATGACTTTTTGGAAGCCCTAGAACTGCTTCCTATAATAGAAGTAATTTGCCTTCTTTTGTTTACAGGTGGAGACTGCTACTATAAACATATTTTAATTATATGTAATCAATCAAATTGAACTTTGTATCAAAACAAAATAGCAGATTACTCTGTGGAAATAAACTCACCTATGTGTGCATAGTGATGACTTGGAAACGGTTATCTTTTCAAGTAATCTCTACTTCCCAAAAGAGCTCCTATAAATCAGCTCAGTCTCTGATAAACTGAGGTTTAAATGCTTAGTTTCTGTAAACTTCTGCTCTGCTTAAAGGAATTAAAAAAAAAAAAGTAGACTGTCAGTTCCTATAAATTGCTATTTTATTGTCCATGTCCAATCTTTGATATTGAAATATTCTAATATCTCAGACATTATTATTAATTAATATGCTAGAATAATTTTCTGAAGCATTATGGAAGTGATGAAGTGATATTTAAAGTCAAAGAAAAATACTGGCCTGAAAGCTCAAATAACACCTTCAATCTTGTGTAACATAGGCTCTTTAAATAGATTTGACAGATTTGTGCAGTTGCAGAATGCCTTCAACTCATATTTAGTTTGAACAATTTGATAGATCTGTTAGGAAAACGGCAGCACCATGCTTGGCTAGTATGATTCCTAATTGCAGGAATCTGACATGTCATGACAGGCGCTAAAATCTGCTTGAGGACAGAAAAGAAATTTAATAAAGCTTTCAGTGCCAGCTGCTCTAAAACCAAGTGACTCTGGGTTTTGTGTGTGTTTTGTTTTATCTAGTTCAATAGGGATAGTTAAAGATTCATAATTAATTTAACTATATTTATGCTGGCTGTATAATAGAATACATTGCTCGGAAAATAATTAATTTTAACTAATTACTCCTAGGCTTTGTTTTATAATTTATTTTCTCCCTCTACTGGATGATAATTTTGATCGGTTCTGTAGCTCTGTCCATGACTTTAGGAACAGAAGGACTTGTACATATGTGTATGTACCTATATGTTTTTTTTAAAGTTAAATACAAAAATGCATATATTGCTAGTTGGTTAGTGATCTCTTTCATTTCTCTTAGATTGTAAGTTATCCTTTCAATACAGGTATATTCTGAAGTCGTTTTGTTTAAATAAAAATTAACCAGGTGCTCCTGAAGTTTTGGCTACAGTTGGCCACACTGAAACAAACATATTCTTGTTTAATATCAAAATGTGGCAAATGAGTTGCAAGAATTTTCTAGCAGTAAATGAAGGCAGAATTTTATACTGTCTTTAAGATACATGAATTTTTCTCTCCTGTGCTGAATGTCCTTTAAGCAGTTGCTTCTAAAATGTGGCAGAACGTTAATATCCTTGCAGCAAAGTGCCCAGCGCTGAGTGAGGGCCAGCAGTTCCAACCACAGCAAATCCTTCAGCATTTAATACCTGATAAAAAATTAGGAATATTTTTAAAATAATGTAAGGATATCCATGGGGTTTGGCTTTATTCTTGGCTCTTTGAAAAATCGACTAGTTAAGAAAATCTTAATTTTGTGGATTCTGGTATTGTGGGAAGGCTGAGCCTGGGGAAACCTGTACAAGGTTATGGTTCATTCAGTAACAGAGCCTGATAATCCTGCATGTCGCTGAAGGAACAGCTGGTGTCCTGAAGTGATGGAGACATGGGCAGAGAATTTGGCTGGAGCATCTGCTCTAATCCTGCTTGGATTTACCATAGATCTGCTTTTCAAAATTTTGTGACTTTACAAAATTTGGAAAATGTAAATCTCATTTCAGTGTGAACCTGCACTGTTTTATTTTTTCCTAGTTCTTTACTGAAAATTTATGCAAAAAATATCTACTATAGGAAGTACAGTTAGATTTTTTTTCTCCTCTTGCTGTAACAGTTGAGAATACTTGTTTTAGATTTTTTTATTGGAAATTCTCTCCCAATGATATTATTGAGCTTAATTTCTCTGCAACAGGGCCCTAAAGGAGACCCAGGATTCTCTCCAGGACGGGCAAAATGTGGAGAAAAGGTATTATTTTCTTAATTATAGAAATATTTTTTTTTGTCTGTTCCATTCTTCTGTGAAGTCTCGTTTAATGTTCAGACAATTTATAACAGCAAAATGCTTTGATTTAGTTTACCACCCGCTGTATTTCAGCGGTTGATTATGTTAGACTGACCACTGCAGACACAGGTGATTTAATGAATCCAAGGAAAATTTAAAAATATATTCAAAGTTGAAACTTAATTTATGTATTTGATTTAATTTATGAAAATAAAATGTAAAGACTTTTAGAACAATAAAATTGGATTAGGTTCACACTGATATAGCAAAGTACAGATTCCAGTTTTCCTTAGTACTTTGCATTATTCCAGAAAGCAGTGTAAAAGAGAATTTGGTCATGACAAGTGTACACATCACTACACATTGTATTATATTTAACCACTTTTAAAATGGACTCTCAATGCTAAATTTGTCCTTTCACTTCAGAGGCTTTTCCTGCTAAGGCCTCCTAAGCCTCTTTAGCCAAACCAGTTGTTGCCTTCTCTAGCCAAAGTATTTGAGTATAAATATTCAAATATTTCATTCTTCATAGAAATTGTAGACTTGAAAGCTTGTGATTGTTTCATTTTTAGATTGACACTAAAGTTTCATACATAGTAATGTGATAACACTTAACATGTAGTTGGATGTTTGCATTTTAATGCTGTATGTTTAAGAATATCTTGCATTTATGTTAAGCTTTAATATGAGCATTTACTAATAGATCAGTTGTGGAATATTTGTGGCAAGTAGGAAGCACTATTAGAGTTGAGGACTGCTGTCTATGAAAAACTTTAGCAAATAACTATGGTTTACTAGCTGCTGATGTGTACATTTTTTAGTGCATACATGCTGTCAAACCCTGAAATACATGTTGACAATGTTTAAGGGCTGCTGAGAAAAAGATTCAGAAATATCTGTTGATGCACTGATGAGAAATTGAAGTGCAGCTTCTATAGAAATAGCTTTATTTTAATCTAGCCAGCCTTTTGGCAATCAGATCATAGTGTGATGAGCTGTATATGGCTGCCTGAAACTCAAGCTGTGCTCTTTGGCATGAACTCAAGCAGCCACAGAACAGCCTAAAGTCCACCCTTATATTTGTATGGCTATCCCCAAACACATGTAGACTGCATTTATAAGCCAAAATTATGGGATTGATATACGTTTTTATAGTTCTCATCATTTTGTGTTTTTAATTTTTTGTCTCAAATCAAATTTGCTTACTCTAATTAATGGACTTAAATTTCCTTGGATGATACCTCACTTCCAGGATGCATTCCTTGACTTACTGGGTTTGAATTCCGGCACTTATCATAAAAGAGTGAATCTCTTCACTGTCAGTTCTGAGCAAGAAGAAAAACAGCTGAATAAACCTTCCCTACTTCCCTATCTGCAACAGCCATAAAAATTTGTCTTTTTTCCATCTCCTCAGCATTTGTGATGCTCTGATTCTTATTCCCATATACCGTCGTGTGGTTGTGAAGGTTAAAGAACCTTAAGAGTGCAGCAGTGTTCCCCCACAGCCTCTTTGTCCATATGCATCTCTCAAGTTGTCCTTCACACAGATGAGATTTATGCCGTGTCTTGCACAGCACACACCATAATGGTGTCCTGGCTCTTGGCTGAGGATTGTTGGCATAAAACTAAAACAAACAATTCACAGTAGTAGTTATATATGTTTATTAATTTGAGGTGAAACCACATGTGTCTGAGGAGAGGATTGCCTCAAGAACTGTGTGGCTTCTTCACTCCTGTTTATGTTGGCTAAAAGTAAGTGTTGTCAGGCTGTGAACTAAGTCTGTTCCAGCCCTGATTTGGCCACATTGCAGGAGAAGACATGTTGTACCCAATAGTTGCAATTGAGAAACTGTTGCCTTTTCAATTTTCTTCTTCTAAAAAAGTAATAAAAATCAAACCACATCAGCTAGTTCTCCATACCAAGTGTCCAAGCAGTTAGAGAAGATATTAGGTGCTACATGTTTATAAACCTGGGTTGTGTTCCAGTGAAACATTGATTCTGGATGTTTTTGTTGTGTAGGGTGATCCAGGACCCATGGGCTTTCCAGGCCCACCTGGGATCAAAGGCCAGAAGGTAAGATTCTGTTTCCATTTCCATGTAACTCATCCTGGCTCAAATCAGTGCCCAGCAGGTGGATGTCAGATGGTCAAGAGGAGATAGAAGAACTTCAGGCTTGCTGTTGGTATTGTGTCTACTGTGCAAAACCTGCCCTTATGACTAAATTAAGTGAGATAATCATAGCAGGATGTAAATCACAGCTCTTTAGATTGGTGTTCTCCAAAAGGCATGATGTGCCTCTCTTCAGAGAGAAGTACTGCTAGGGAAGGTAGGCTTACCTGTGAAATGAAACTAATTCAATTGTGTTTAATTCAGTGTAGTCATATGCTATAATACAACTTATAAAAGTTTTCTCATGTATTTTTCTCTGTTGTGTATTTTGTAGTATAGAAAAAGCTCTGTGGGATCGTGAGCTCAGTATTTCTGCATTTGAATTGTTTGTCTTTTTCCAAACCTGTGCCAGGAATTGCTAAAATATTGCTGGTAGAATAAGTTCCATTTTCAGTGTTACAGAATGCAGTATTTTTTTAATATGAGAAATTTCAGGAGCCATTTACTGCATTTAAGAAATATATCCAAATAATCACGGTCTCATGTATACAGGAAAGCATAAGGCAGAAATAGTTTTAGAAGGGAATATCAAGGATGATAATGGAGGAAATGAGACAACCTTAAGAAAATGAGCAAACTAGACTGAGTGAATATAGTTTATGTGGAAGGAGAAGTCACCTGACATAAAACAGGTAGGCTGCTCTGATTAATCAGATGGTGAGAAACTGGTGACAAAAATCAAGCAAGCAAGATCAGAAAAAACAGCTATTAAATGATATCTTTGCAGAATGTATTTGGTGTTGCAAGTATAATAGAAAAACATGGAGAGCAGATATCACAGCAGAATTTTGAAGTAGTATGTAACACGGAAGGTGGCTTCAAAAGGGTGGAATTAATTGTTACAAAGGTTCGCTCTGGGGTATATTTGCCTTTAATCTTTAATGTAAGGAAAAGAAGAAATATTTATTAATGCTTACCTGCTATTGAATCTAAAGAAAAATGACATTGCTACAAAATAGTAGTCAGTAGTTTTGTAGGGTGGCTTCATTTAACATTGTCTTGATCTCAAAATGTATGACAATTTTTTTTTTTTTTTTACTATATAGTCATTAATTTCTGGAATTGACCAAAACAAGTAAAAATGTGACCAGAAAAGGAAGTTCTCATTAGCACCATAAAAGTCGTGGAAATTTATTTTCCTAAACACATGGACCATTGTTGACTGAACTGAGAGAATGTATAGCTGTGACAAGAATTTGCATTGCCTCTGTTGAGAGTTAACCTACAAGCCTCAACAGTGATAGGTTTTGTCACTGTTGATCACAGGCAGCCTTAAGATTCTGCAATTACCATGTTTTTATTTAATCAGGTTTATAGGTTTGCTTTGAAAACAAACTATTTTATGTTTAAAGCTTTTTAGATGGGAAGCAGCTGTCACTTGTTCTGGATTGAGACTGACAGTTGGCGGCAAGGAAATGAAAATCTTATGGGCATCATACTTTCTTCCTACCACAAGAATTCACTCCTTGTCTGATGGTTAGATCTGTGAGAATCATGCTCACTTGATCACTAGAATTTTACTCTGTTTCCCTGTTGTCCACACTGGACACTAACTAGAACTGTGCTGGTTCCACATTGGAATCACTGCAGCACTATGGGGTTACAGGTGCTTGAAATGACATTGGAAAGAGTTTTACAAGACTGACTAGAATTTTTTGCTCTCGTTTATTCCCTATCTAATATATGTGTGCAGTAAATCATGAGAACTTAGGTCTATAAAATCCTGATAAAATTTGCATAACGAAGTAGAGCATAGTAAGAAATGTGGAAGGAAAAATCCATGTTTGTCTTACTTTGACATCATGTGAGGGTAAGGCTGATAAGCAAATTTCAAAAGCAGCTATACCTATGGTTAGTATCAGCATTATGCGTTTCATGCCACTGAGTGCAGTTTAATGCTACTGAGTGTCTCCCAGTGCTCTCACAGAATCCAATTTTCCTGAGCAGAAGGAATACTCCAGTCCTGTGAGAGAAAAGTAGTATTTCCATTCCTTGGGATATTTGGGCTGAGTTGCTAGGTGAAATCTGTAGTTGTGGAATAATATCCGCAAACAAGATAGAGTGGAAACTATTACGGGAAATAAAACAAAGCCATTCTATGATGAAACGTTTTTTCAAAACTGGAAGCAGTATGGTGACCACAGGTGGAGATAAGTAAGCACTGGGAGGACTCATGACAGCACATGGGAGTCCATTTACTTGCTGCAGTTACTTTCTCTCTGTAGCTGATGGTTTGTAGCCATTAGTCATTACACTTACCTACTGATTTTTACAGGTTATGGGAACTCTTGGCACTCTAGTGTAGCTGCCAGTGGTGCTAGATTTTAATACAAATACCTAGAAATTCTGGTAAGCAGAATGGCCAGCAGTAAAATGGAAAGACTCAGCTAACTAGTCCTGCTGTCATACACAGACTTACTCAGTCTGGGTCTCACTGTGCTGACATGGTAGAAATCAGACACTTAAACTGCTACGTTTTAGTTGGCAGTAAATATTTTTTCTCTCACGCAGACTCATATTCTTCTTACAACTGCTGGTCTTTGAAATGTGCTCGACGTTTGTAATTGGAAGCTTCAAACCATATGTTCCACACGAGCTTTAAATCAGACGAATGAATCTCATTAGAATTTGGAATGGTATTAATTTAAGCAGAAATCAGTCCTCATCTTACATTTTTGTGTGCCTTCTTTTGAGTCTGTCCATACAGGTGTTAATCAGCTAAAATTACCCCACTTTTGAAAAATTGTGGTAAACTATTCTTTGAGCATTTCTGTGTATAGCTTTCCTTCTTTCTAGTACAAAACAAAGAAACTACTGACGGGTCTCTTCTAGGTATACCTACTTCAATTGATTATTTAAGTATAGAGAGGAGATAAAATTCTGTAATGGATAAAACTCATGAGATAAAGGATTGGCTGGGACTGTATAAAACTTTAGTTTCCTGTGGCATACTTAAAAGCTAAAGGGAAGTTGCTGGTTTATGCCAAAATTGTCACCAAGCAAAAATAATTTTATCTTTTAATTTTGTATATAGTAATAAAATTAATTTCATGCAGCAATACTGTTGTGATCACATAGAACCTTATCCAAACCTTTGGAATGTTGCAGAATTTCTTTTTATTTCAGTGAGTCTCATTCTCTACTGATTGATGAGTATCATCATGCTGCAAGGCAGACAGATGTTTAACATCAGCCAAGACACTCCTGCTGCTCAGTCAATGTCTTTCAGTCCAAGTTTATGATAGATTTCTATCCAGAATAACGATTGCTTTGGTCTTTCATCTTTCAAACTGTGGCTTTTGGACTTGTGTATTCCCAGTATCTCTTGCAGAGGATGTGGAGACCAGACACTTGGCTTCTGCATCAGTCATGCAACAGTCAGGCCACCCTTTTAGGCCAGCTGGTCTGGGTATGTTTAGTCCGGTGTAAAGATGTTCAAGAAGGTGGTTCCTCTCTCAAGTGTACTGATGGAGAAGGTAGACTCCAGCTCTATTTAATTCTTTTTTTCTTTAAGAGTTAAGATATGCTTGAATTGGTCAATGCACAGGGAGTGAAGTTCAAGGGTTTAATCTCTTTCTGTGGTTCCAGCACCACGAAGAAGATTTCTGGGATGAAGCTGGAATGAGGCTGTTCTCTGTACCTATATAAATTCCATAGTATATGAGCCAAAATTTGTTCTATATTAACTTTAAATAGAGATGTTTTGTGTCCTGGAAGGTCAATTTTTCCTAAGTGTGTCCTAGAACGGTCTGGGATGACCCTCTACAGCTCTCCTCTGAACTACCATTTTTAGAAAGGGCATTGTGTAAAGGATTTGGAACGGGGAAATGCACAGTACAGAATCTATGACAGCATCCAATGTATTCATTTGTTTAAAAGAGTACAAGTCTGAAATTGCCTTTAAGCATACTGATGTCTTGAATTGTCTAAACTGCCAAGTTTTCTCACTTTTCTCTAGCTCAGTTTTCATAGGAGCTGCTGAATGTAAACAATACTAATTCTGCAGGCTAACAAGCTTGGATTTCTTTCTTCAATAGAGAATAGAGTAGAAAAAGAAGGTCTATTTTGTTTGTTTAATTGTATTTATCACAGATCTCTTTCTCCATATGCAGGGTCTTAAGGGTTACCCAGGACTGCAAGGGCCACAGGGTGGGCAGGTAAGGGATGTAAGCACTGCACTGCCCCCGGCAGATGAACATCCTGCTTTGGATAAGAGAATGTATAATCCGTAATAAGTGTTCAATATAAGCAAACTGTGTAAACTGCTTAAGGAGATATTGGACAGGTTTTGAGCAAGAATTCAGATTGTGTGGAGATTAGTGTGGTAAAAAAGTAGTCTAAAGGAAATGGAAAAGACCAGCTTGTTTGTCAACTACCACACCATCTTGGGAGGCTGTTGATGTAAATTTATAAGAGGCACATTTTTTATAAGAGGCACATTTCAAATCTCTACTGATTTAATGCATTTTACATCTCCTAGCATGTAGAAATTGAAGTAGTTATTCAGCAATTTTTAAAACTTCCACGTCACGTCAGGAAGAAATCTGAATGTAATTTCAAAGATATCCAATTGATAATGTCTCTTGTTAGCCTTTATGAGGCTCCTAACAGTGGAGTAGATGGAAGGAGTCTCCTTTTGCATCACACTGAAAAGGAAATGGTGATAACTGATGGTAAACACCTGAAAGGAGATGAAAACTCAAGGTCATAATTCATGACTGTTCTGGGTTTTATGGCCAAACCTTAACTGAATGAGTGGCAATCTTAATTAGTCTCACAGGAAGTTTTCTGTGGTGACTGTAATCCATCAGTAAGGTAGACAACTAGTGGAAAAAAATTTGATTCTTAACAGAAGAAGAAGATGGAGAGAACTGTATACACTGATGATTTATCCAGTGCTATATTCACCTGATTCTGGAATAAAAAAAAAAAAATTTGCTTTTAAGAACATAAGGATTCTTAAATGGAAAGTTTAATGTTTTTGTTTCAAATACACCTAACACCTGTGCAGTTACCTCATTTTAGGGACCTGCTTCCTATAGCTCTCCTGAGTTATTTTTGAATTATGGACATAAGGCATGCACTATTGTATTTCACAAAATCTTAGATCCTCTTTGAAGGATATGTGACTGAAACTGGCAGAGTTACTTATGTATGATGAGTCAGTTTTTGGGTGTTCTGTGTAGCTTACTTGAAGAGTAATTTTTCCATGTGTTAAGCTGTGTCATACTAGTAGATGTTAAAAGAAATAATAAAACAAACTCCAAACCATGACATTAAACATGTTTTTTGTTTACTTTTTTTCTTTATCTTATTCCACTTAGGGAATTCCAGGAATGGCTGGCAGTGTGGGGGCAGTTGGTTACCCTGGCAGGCAGGTGCAGTAACTATGCAAATGTCTTTGCATCTTATTTTTTTTTTTCTCATTTATTCTTTTCTGAAGTACCATGTCTAACTCTTCTGAAACTACTAATTGTGAAAATGTATTTTTTTTACATTCTGTCATTTTTCTTTAAAACAAACCTCTTTCTCTGGTAGTGGCCTGGAGAGAATGTTGAGTCTCATGGCCTTTACGCTTTGATGTGTTAGATGCAGTAATGTCATTCCTTTCTGGAATATATAAATGGCATTACCAAAGTACTGAATGTCTGAATACTTTACACTTCCTTTCATAAACCTCATGTGATTCTGTGTGGTTTATCTTCTTTGTATTTCAAATCCAGAAGCATTAGGAAACTGCCTGTTCCTCCTGATTTTTCACCAATGTGTTTATTTCACTGTTGAAACTATTTCCTCAGTATTTTAAAGAAGGGGAGCTTTAAAGTTTAGTGGGTTTTTTTCCCATTGGGATATTTTAGGAGAATCAATAAAGCCAGAAAGCAGTTTTCTTTAAACACAAGTACTTATGTAAATATTGCTTTACGTATAAAGTGACAGGTACCTCAGTGCAGTAATGCAAATAAGATATAAAGTAGAAATACTCAGCATTTTCCTCATGTAAAGCTATATGAGCCAAATTGAAAACAATTGACTTTGTGTTTTTGTGTCTGCATAAAGGGTGAATTTGACCAATACTTGAGTGTTTTGTTGGATTAAGTTTGTAATGGCTATATATTTTAAAGTTCCATTACAATATTTTATAGAGTGATGGATGATACCGTTTTTTGTTTTGAATCGAGTATAATGTTTAGAGCATTTGGACCCCATATGCAATTCTGACATTAGCTTGAACATAATTGAAATGTGTCCAAATACAAAAGCTCATAAAAAATACTGTGAAATTATGTCACTGTAATGCCTGATCAGTGTGCCTGGAAAAAAAATTTTCTCCCAGAAGAAATAATTTTAACGTAATGGAAGTTTCAGTCATGATTTCTGTTTTAGTCACACATTAGTGGGAGACCTTTCTGAACATGGTCCCAGGGGACTACTTGGTGACACCTTCTTCAATCTTAAAAAATTCAAGAACATGTTGCCAGTTTACAGTTAATATGTGCTGTTACAGTTCTTTTACATAGAGTGTATCTGATTAGAATTAATTACATATCCTGTCTCTTGTAACAGGGCCTAGCTGGACCAGAAGGTAACCCAGGTCCTAAAGGAGTAAGAGTAAGTAAGCATCTTAAGCATTTTGTTTTGCATACAGTAGGCAGGAAAGGACGTGAGGAATTTAATTCACCTGTGCCAGTTGTGTGTCTGCAGAACCACTCTGCCTTTATAGAACGTACAAATGAGAAAACACAGAGTTTCTTTCAAAATTTGTGCAAGAGTTGATTTTTTTCCCCTGGGAGCAGCATAGAGCAGTTTTCCATTGTTGCCCATGTGCTCACTTTGCATGCAGGAGAGAGGAGGCAATGTTCATGAGGGCTGAGTGGATGTTTCAGGCCTGAAGCATTATTTCCCTGATGGAGGTTGTCCAGAAGGGAGACATATCTGACATTTGCAATCTGTAACGGCTACAGAAGTAGATAAAGAGAAACAATCTTGTCACATAAAAATCACAAAAGGGATCTTGAGATTTTACAATGATTCAATCAGTTATGTGTATCACAGGCACTGAAGGTTCTTAATGCTCTGCACATTCGAGGTTTGGTTTTGGTTATTCTTGGAAGCCAAATTGTTTTTTATTCCTGGCTGGTTTGAGGGTTTTGTGTGTGTGTGTTTTATGGTGCTCTTTCTCTGTTTCTTGGTGGTTTGGGTTTTTTTGAAGGTTGTGGGTTTATTTGTTTTCGGTTTGGTTGGATTTTTTGGGGTGGGTGCTGTGTAATTCTGGTTTCTTTAAATAGACAGATGAGCATGCCTACACATGCTTGTGCATGGATAAGTATTTCTTCAGACTGAATCTCACCATCAAGGAGTAGGCACAAGTTTCCAGAATCTTGTATGTTGCTGGTTACACCTAGAATTTGAAGGAGGCTTTTGCTGGGTGTTTCACCTCGTGCACAGGTTGTTCAGCAATGTATTGTGTTCTCCAGTATCTATTAATATAATCTTATTGTGTTGCAGAGTTGCTTCTGTCTTGTTTTTTAGTGTAGTTACTAGAAGCCTTTACCTGCAGTAGTTTCTTAAACCACATCTGGAGGGTTTGGAATTTTTTTATGTCAGTTTTCATTACAGTGATGGGAAAAATTAGTTTGGCAGGATCAAGTGCCAACAGATATTGCACTCTCAAGGACTGTTTCTTTTATGTTTCTTCAGTTTATTTTTGTTCAGATTCTCATCTGCATTTTGACTTGTTCTCTCTTCAATGAACAAGACATAAGTGATCCCAGTCACTTTCCTAAAAGTTACTGCTTCTGTTTACACAAAGCTGAAAATGGCCAATGTGTGAGTAATTTTAGGGCAAAACACCTTAAGGTTAAATTTTGTGTATGAATTCTAAAAGTAATTTCCAGTAAAAAATATGACACAGCCCTCTTGACCCATATTGCTATGCCATGGACATATATAGCAATATGATATGAAGTATTTGTAGAGCTTAGGTTTAAATTATTCCTTTAATCAAACTGTGCTCTGCTTCTCAGACATTTTAAATAACTGTAGAATGTAGATGTGCCTTTGTTTTCTTTACTCTTGTTAGGTCTGGACAGTGTAGGCACCATTTTTCATAATTAAAAAAAAAAAATCAACCCTCAAGAAATTAAATAATTGCAACTGGAGATATATGAAAGCAAAGAATTCTATTTTAGTAACTAATTTAATATTTTTATCCCAATCTCAGTTTGAATCTGGTAGTGTCGAATCCATTTTTCATACAACTGAGGAATGGTGGGAGAGAAAGGCATTGTGACTGAACTACAAGAAAAAAATTCAGCTTATACTAAGATAAATGCTTTTCTTGTAAGAGCTCTTACATATAGCAATGATCACACAGTGTTATTAAAGATGAGAGAATTTCTTTTCTGCTGGAGTTCATGAATAAGGTTACCTTAAGAAAAAAGTTGTTGATGTCATCTATTCTGATAAATAACACATCTGATGCAAACTTTTCTTATTAGAAGTACTTCTAATATTAACTTAATACTTCTTCATTAACTGATGCTGTACACTTCTAATGGGATTTTTTTTTTTTTTTGCTATTGGTTGGAGAGTAAATCCTAGTCACATTTAAATTTCTAGAGCTTCAGTGGTAGTTTCAAATGAGCCTGAATTTAATCTGTGTTATGAACCCATAGCTGGCCCATACTAAGGGACAAGCAGCCTTGAAATCAAGCATTTTTCTTATGGTTTTAGGGTTTCATTGGACCTCCAGGTGTGGCAGGACAACCAGGACCTGAAGGAGAAAGGGTAGGCCTAATGGAACATGAATGAAATGTTGATGTTTGTGTGTTACAATGGGGGGAAATGTACAAGGTTTAATGATTAGGTTTTTTTTTTTTGTTTTTTGGGTTTTTTTTTGGCTAAAAGCAAAGTCGAAGAAAATAAGATGAATAGGTCATACCCAGTCAGCCTAATCAATGAAATGTCCGGCTGCTAAAGTAAAATGTGGAGCAGCTGTAAAGTATTATTTTACTTTAATCTACAGCTGCAAGGATTAGGGTTATTTTTTTTTCTTCAGCAAAGCATGAATGAATATTTTTTCATTCAAGCAATTAATTTTTGTCAATGATTTATATTTGTCTCTTGTTGGATGAACTTTGCAGTAGAACCACTTGGAAGTGTTAATCTCTCTCACTCAGTGCTTGAGCTTTTTCTTATTGCACTTGAGCAAAGAGGCTGTCTGGACATGTAGTGTGATGGAAGCAGGACAAGGCCCTTTTTCACAGTTGTTCTGATATTGCCACAGTAAAGACAAGCAAAGTTTGTGTTTCTGCTCTAGGACATTGTCTCTATGATACTTTGCTCAAATACTTTTTTTTTTTAGTCGTGCTTCTCACACTGTGTTTTTCCAATCAAATGTAGGTTTAATTACTTTAAGTATTGAAGAAAAGAAAATCTACTTAATGATGGGTTATTTCTTTTTCAGGGTATCCCAGGCCTCCATGGAAAAAGAGGTCCTAAAGGGAGACAGGTAAAGCTTTTAATACTTGTTGCAATTCCTACTGCCAATGTAAATCCACCTGGAATTAAGTCTGTAGCTCTAATCAGTGAAAAATGTTAGTTTTATTTTTGTCACAGATGACTTTCTATTGCTTTCAATCAGTACTTTTCAGAACTGCAGATTCTGTGCAGGTTATAAGTATTAGATGTTTTGATGTGTGGAAGAATTATCACTGTGAGCCTTGTAGCAGATTACTGGTGTCAGCTATGAGGAGGGTTAGAAGGTGACAGAAACACACAAATGTGTTCTGTAAAATTGGTGTTAGCACAAGCTGCAGGTGTGATGCAAGCTTTATAAGTCTGGTGTTGGTTTGGATGAAAATCAGCTTCTTCTGATGTCTGATATTTCTGGACTGTAGCAAATTAAAGCTGTCCTCTACTTAACATATATTTCTACAGCTGAGAATAAACACAAATCTGCCAAGTATACATTGTCAAGGTTTACATATTTCCTTCAATGGTTTGTCTTCAATGCCAAGTGTTTTGTTTTCTGTTGCAACCATATTATTTTAGGTCTTTGAAACTATCTGGGAGTTTCCTGTTTTAACTTTCTTGTGGTTTGAGATTGTGAAAACACCATAGGGTTCTCCAGCTGTGCAGTCAGGGTGCTCAGAAGTTAGTTAATTTTCATCTACCATGTTGAAAATATTTGTCCAGCAGTAGTATGATTATCATTATTTGGCCCTTGAGGTATGCTACAAGAGGATTCTGTTTAATTGTGTGTTGTTGTCTGTGTGATCTAACACCAGCCAAAAAAAGTCACCAGATTTACAAGAATTGCTTTGATATAAAGAAAGGCAAAGCAAATTACATTAAGCCTGTAGAATGCTCTTTCTCAAGCTGCCATGAGACCATATTGTAGTTTGCATATAATTTGGATGAAATGCTACTTTTTGCATCTGAGTGTTGCACAAGAAGGGCTCTGTGCCATCAAGCCCTTGCAGAAGCTGACAGTGTGTTGTGCTGGTGAGTCACATGCAGCATTTAAAAAGGAGGAGAACCTGCATGGGAATCAAAAGCTTGTGTTCAGTGTGGAATAGGAAGTGGAGGTGACAGCAGAGTACACTGAAACATGTTTTGCCTTCTACTGTCAGTGTCGGTGGCAGGTTTCACTGAGGCTTCTGCCTGCCAGTGTAGTGGTTCATGTAGTATTTTTCCCAATCCATAGCAGTCGATTGGTGCGGTGTGTGCTGTGGTAAGCAGTTATTTTCAATTTACAGTAAGAGCAGAGCTTCTGTAAGTGCCAGCCTCTGTTCTGTAAGGACTTTTATTTGTATAAATCTGTTCAGGGAGGATTCACATAGGTGACAGAGCACCAAAAGCATCTCTGCAAAATGTCTGTGATTACCTTCATTCGGTACCGATTTCTTTGTAATGCTGTAATTTCCTCAGTCCCAAGGTTCATTCCAGTTCCTATCTATGATATATAAAGTACTTCTTTGACTAAAGGCTACCAGTGTGGAGGCCAGCCAGGAGAGCAATCACATGGGAACCTGGCTTGAAGTACTTTGCTGGATCACAAGCATAGAGAAGATGTGTTATTTTAACCCCCAAAACAATGATAGCTGTAATGACAAAGTTTTTTGGCATAGTGCCCTGGAGTTAACAATGCTTTGGGTCAGGGCATTGTCACTAAAAGAAATTTGGCATGGGAATTCTATGGTGCCTGAAGTCAGGGTCTTCACCTTTTGTTCTAGGGTGCAACTTTTTTTTTTTTTTTTTTTTTTTTTTTTTTTTTTTTTTTTTTTTTTTTTTTTTTTTTGACAAAATTGTCCCTGATAATACTTGAGAAAATAAAAACCCTGTCTGACTGGCAGTTCAGAGAAATCAGATCACAAGTATAAAATCATTTTTGGAAAGTAGTTTATAAGTATAGAAGAATGGATCATATGAATGATTGTAAACATTTATAATTGACAAAATGCTGCTACTTAGTAGGTTTATTGAACAGTTGTTCATATTTGATAACATTTCTGCATATGGAAATGGAACCAAAATATTCAATTGCCTGAATGCTATAGAGGTGAGGATTTGTTTGAATTTTATATTTGTTTTGCATACAATATCATTTTAAGAAAATATTTCATGGTAGAAGATAATGTGTTCAATTTCTTTCTGTTGTAGCATTGTAATATGAAATTTGGCTATTTCTGCCGTATTTTAATCCATTTTCATTCTTATTAGCATGATGCATTTTACTTTAATTTGGGGGAGAGATTTTTACATAGTTTTCTTCTATTGTGTATTAGTTAGCTGTCAACATGTCAGAACAGACCTTGTAAATTTTACCAAGAATTTAGTAATCAAGTCCATTGTAACTATGAAAACAGTTCAGGTTTCTGTGTTATATTAAAGTTATGAATAATCATGCTTTGTATGCTTATAATAATGTTAAATTATATATTGATTTAATAAAACAGTTGTTGCACAGTAGTTTTACTATATGGCTTCCAGCTTATACTTTTGTGACTGTTCATTTTGGTTTCATTTTTGTACTTACTAAGATTAGACTTTTCAGTATCAGTTCAAAGACACATGCTATTGAGAATGTGATTATAAAGACTGTGGGGTGATCTGTCACTTTTATACTGGGATTGGGCTGTATCATTTGTGATTTTATGTGGTTGGTAAGACTGTCCTCATTGCATCCTTCATTTCCCCACTGAGGCCTCACTTGTGAGTTTCAAAAGAATATGCACGGTATTATGACAATTGTGCCTCTTCCAACACCTACCAATAGTAGGCAGTACAACCAAAATACGCTTTTTAGGAATGGGTCATAAATAAATCTTTGGCTTCATCCTCTTATGTGATAGCTTTTAACAGCATAGTCACTGTATAATATGTATGTTTGCATATGTAAAAGTTTACACTACATTTTCAGAGCTGGGAAAAAAAAATTACCAGTAGTGTACAATGTTGAGAATCAATTAAATCTGCTTTATTGATATTGCCTAAGAACCTCTACTTTTTAAATACTAAGTGTCAAAAGATGAAGACCTGTATTCTCAAATTTTACAGTTATGGCTACAAATTCTTCTTTGTTCTGTGATCAGGTGCTGAACAAAAAATTCATGGTTTTGAGAGGAATTCCTGTGTTTAGCTTTTCCTGCATTAACAAAAGAAAGCCAAAAAATCTCCACCTAAAATCAACCCAAATGATTCTACAGAAGACTGTTTCAGATTATTTCTCATTATCATACATGATGATGAGAATTAATAGCTATTCAGTTGTTTCAACATATTTTGACAGCATGCATGCATGTAAATATGTAAAAAAAAGTTGCCTTCATTTTTATAAAAGCTTGGCTTCTTACTAAAGCCAAGTATGGCTTAAGCAGTACTTAAACTACTTTGATTTATGATATGATTTTTCCATCTCCTTGACACAGTTTTAGATTATCTTCCTGGCTCCTGTTGGAATACTATTGTATGATGATGTATATTCCCCATTCCATTAAGGAAAGACACTGCTGCAGCAAGTCCTGAGCTGGACAGCTGTGTGGATGCCCTCCAAACAAAGCAGCTTAAAAAGGCCAAATGAATTGTACCTTTGACCTGCTGCAGGTTTGAACATGGTTTTACAGAGGTGAAAGGTTAATGCCTCAAAGTACTGTTCCTGACAGACATGGAGAGGTAAAAAGATATTGAAATACTGAAAAGACAAAGAAGAGCAGTTCACATAAAAATTATTCTAAGGATGGATTTGCTCCTTTTCCCATGGAGATGGATTAGAAATGCTCAGAGTTTTTGTGGCTGATTTCTTGAGGTCAGTGCATCTCTCCATTATCTCAGTACTCTAATAACACTGTGTGACATTTTTCAATTCCAAGGAAAGTTTCTTTGCTTTGAGTGCCATAGCTTGGACTTTTCCAGGTAGAATCCCTTTCCAGCTTAGTATTTTGCAAATTTTCTGATAAACTCTTACATAGATCTTACACTGTGGTTAAAAAATTATTTTGACTTCTCAGTAGATCTGCACTACCTCCCTTCTCCTGATTTCATACAGTGAATACCTAGCAATCATGAAAATATTTCATGGTGCTGCTTCAAACTAGTTTCTAGTTAGCTACATGTGGCTTTTCCAGTAAAACAGTGAGATCTGCCTAGCAATACTAAACTGATAAAAATTAATCTTAAACTCCCTCATACCACCCTCCCACCTCCACCCCCCTCCAAAAAAAACCCAAGCAAAAAATCAAATCACTTTTCCCCAGCAACTTATGTGCTTCTGCAGTGGGCAACATCTGAAAGAAGTAAAGCAATTTTCAAAACCCTAACAGGAAAGAAGATTAGAGCCAGTAAAGTGGTGGAATTCCATTCCGTTTTCTTTCTGAAGCAGAAATGGAAATTCCTGTTTTAAGCTTCGATGCTTGACTTGGCAAATCAGATTTCTTTCCTGTTCTGATAATCTACTCTCTGAAGGTCAAAACTCATAAAATAAATGAGGCTTTACTATGTCTTGAGTTATTGTTTTAGTGTCTAGATGCAGACTAAGGCAAGTGTTCACATTGGTTAGAAATAGGAATGGTTTGATTTCTAATGAATATGAGATCTCATACTGAGATGCCAACCATTAATATTTGGGGATGAGTTAAGGAAAGAAGGACAGATGTTTTAGTGAATGTTGAAGCTAACAGGAAAAAAATTGAGTTAAAAAAACGAAATAGGAAAATAGGCTCCAAGAAAACAATTCAAGTAATGCTTGTTTAATATTGCTCTTAAAGTAATACAGTTATCTGCTTTTTCCATATATTTCCATTGTGTATAGTTGTATCATTTTGGGTTTATGGCTTTAGGACAAAAACAAATATCACTATTCTGTTCATTTGAACTGAAACTTCTTCTGCTTTTCTTCCCCATTCCTCCATCACACTCCCTGAATCTATCTATGATGTCTTAATTCCCCAAACCTATAGAGATTCAGTGTTCAGAGCACCTTTTATGTCTTGAATAATGAAGAACAGGTATTTCTATTCTGCTTTAGGGTTTTCCAGGTGACTTTGGAAATAGAGGCCCTCCTGGTCCAGATGGAAGTCCTGTAAGTATTGAATTGTGTGTTGATTAACATAATAAAATTTGTAAAACTCAGTATTAACTCCCCTCCAAAATTTAAAGATACTTTTGCCTCAAAAGAAATGTTTTCAAGTCCACAGGAAAATTTTGGACTGTTAACTTTTCCCGTGGAAATTGCTAGGAAACTACTGTAATAAGTATAAAAGAGGAAGAAAATGTTCAGAAAGCTGCCAAGAGAACACATTTTCCACTGCTGCATGTGCTGACTACCTTGAGAATCAGATCTCTTGCTGCCCTCATTGGAATACTAATGTCAATATTCTGTTTTCAGAAGTTTCTTGCATTAGATGTGACTTTGTGCTGTTTATTTAAACCATTATTCAAAGATCACCTTAACAAAATAGGATTCTGCCTGCATGTAAAACCCCAGCTTTTGTGTGCTTGTGCATTTGATGGTTGATTTCATCCTTTGAACTGCTACTAAACACATTATGTTAGCATGTCATTTAGTGCATTGTAATCAGTGTGATAACAGCTTTGTCCTTGGCAGTGTGTGCCCTTGCAGTGTGGTGTTCAGCCTGTGGCACAGTCACGTCGCTTCACAGGCTGCCCTCAAAGGAGCTTTGCTGTCTTGCTCTGAAACTCTGGCTGCAGACTCTAAACTCAGGTTTCTTCTGGTGTCAGAAACCGGTGAAAGGCTTTGGGCAAGAGAAGAGAAAACAGCAAGTGCTGGGTAAAAGAGCAGCTGATTTAAATCATCTTGTATTGTTCAATGCTCCTTTGGAAACCACTATCACTTTGCGTCTAAAGATTTTTTCTGATATGGAACAGACTAATCAACTAGACAGAGTTTCTCTGTTTTTTGAAGGTCTGCCTTGACACTCATCTTAGAAATTTGTTTTAGAAAGCTTAAGTGAGTTTGCTGGTGGGTTATCAATGTTTGGTGCCAACATTTCGGTACACAGGAAAAAAAATTCTTATGCATTTCTGGTCCCTAAGGCAAAGCTTCCCTTGTTGGAATGTCAGGTGATATCAGTATGGTTTTCATCTTGAAAACTCACTGAGGGGTTGAGTGTCACCAGCTCCCTTGCAAATGATATTTAAAGCTGGTTATTCCTTCCCCTCCTCGTATTCCCAAGTCTCCCTCCATTCCTGATAAAGCAGATATTGTCTTTCTACCAGATCTGCAGAACAGTACTTCACTAGAAACAAGCTCAGAAATCCTGGATCTGAAATTACAGACTTGCACATTACAAAGAAGCCTGTTTTACTGCAAAGCATTTGCAAACAAGTTCCATCTAATCTGCCAAGACAGCTGCTGATCTTACTGCCTTCTTTGACAAGCAGCAACCCCTCTCCCCTTTTCCCCCAAAGCTCACCCTGCAGGGCTTGTTCAGGCAAGGGGCCAGTGCTGCAGCTGCAGGGGTCTGCAATGCTAAAGGCATATTTAAAGAGCCTCTCTTTGAGCTGGCACTGGAGACCAGGAGCTGCCTGGGAGGCCTGTGGCAGCAGGAACTTGTAGGGAAGACATTTCTTCTCATGTGCTGACTTGACATAAATGACATTTGTCTCCATGCCTAATTTCTTCTTCTTAACTGACTAATGCCATCCTTCATTTCCACAGCACCCTCTCAATCCTCTGAGGATGTCAGTCTGCCTCAGAGGATGTTGCTGAAGCATTCAGCTTCCCCTGTGGTAGTTTAGGGCAGGTTGGAGAAAGGGTGTAGGCACCGGAGGAGGGAGGAGAGCACAAAGGTGTCCTCTGTGCCATATCCACCAGCCATGGCCAGTTGGACACTTTCAGAAGAGCTTAGAATTGCTCACATGAAACTTCCCCTTCCCTGTAGGTGCCAACAGGCTGCAGTGGACCCTGTGTATGTTATCCACTGAGTACCAGGTCCCAGGTGTTGGGACAGCTTGCATGGGACATGGTGACCTGGAGGGCTACAATGCCTGTTTCACGTAGGGCAAAGAGACTTAGCAACTGTTTTCAGCAGTGTTTCAACCTCTTCTGAGGTAAACTATGGCAGATGTAGTAGTGGAGTACTATTGAATTGTTAGGTTCTATTTGAAGTACAAATACCATAGTTTGTACCAAGAAATAATTTTTCATAAAGAGCCTTTAATTTGCAGAGGTCTTTCTGTGAACTGAGATGGTGCTCTTCTTTATTTTTCAAAGGAATCTTAATAAATTTGTTATTCACACTCAAAAAAATTGGGGTTTTTTTTTCCTTCCACTTTAAGTATCATGATAAAAAAAAATCTCATATTCTTACATTAACAGCAGAAATGTTCCTGTGATGCAAATAGCTAGTGCTCTAATTCCACAATCCAGGGATTTTACTAAGCATATTAGCTGTCACTCTTTGGAAACTCTGCACAAATCAAAACTGACTTGCTTTTTAATCACTTTTACTTTATCACTGGGATTCCTTTTAAATGATAAAATTCAGGTAATCTAAGATTAACTTTCTCTAAAGGGAATTGTTGGTGGTGTTGGTCCTCCTGGATTTCCAGGACTAAGAGTGAGTATATTTTTATTACTTACTTTGATATGACTGCATTAGAGCATTTGTCTTGTGTGTTTGTGAAATAGTAAAAACAATTATGGAAATTCAAGAATTTAAACAGCTTTTATTTGAGATAGCCAAGATTTTAAATAATATCACTCTACAAAATTGCTGTCATGTTGGCAGCATGGAGCCTTTCTCCATTTGGTGTGGATTTGTATTCGCTTGTTTCTGATCCAGTGTGTTTGGGTTTTTTGTTTGAAATGACCAAGTTTGCTAGTTCCTATCACTAAAGCCAGTGTGAAGGGTGCAGTGGTCTCAAACATTTTAATGACAACAGTCCTCATTGGTTCCTGAATATGGCTACCAAATTCAAAGCAGAATTAATTTCTAAGAAAAATAACTTTATCATTTACAAGATCATATTAATTTTTTCAATATATGTAGAATAAGGCTATGATGGTCACTGTGGAGCTGCACACAGTAGTTGTGTCTGTCAATTGTGCCAGAGAAACTCTGTGAGTCCTACAGAATGTGGGAAAGACTGTCATTCTGAGTAGTCTCACTCCCTTGTTTTTCTTCAATTCATGTATTTACTCATAGAGGACCTCTGATTCTTGATGTTGTCTCTGTCATGTCTGGCTACACAGCCACATTCTTAACAAGAGAGAAAAAGCAAGTGTTTACACTTCAATTAAGGAAGCCATGATTATCTCCAGTGTTTGCTTTATGGATTTTTTTGATATCTGCAGATCTGAAACATTCTTAATAAGTTTGTTTTACACTGATGGTCATCTTACTTTCCTTTGAAGCACAACAGTTGAGTTCAATTGTTATTCTTTCTAATTATACGTTCATAACAAGAAAGAATTCCTGTAAGTAATCCTTTGCTGCCTGATTAGGATTGTTACAGCACTGCTATAGTGAAAACAAGAGCTTGGTCAAGAAACCTCTGTAGCCTCCAGCCTTCATCATCAAACATGATTTTCTGTGTTCTTGTCAGTTGACGTAGTCAGACCAATTGACACACTAGTGAGACTGGAGCTTGTGCTCTTGAGAATTTGCTTAGAATTGTGGTTTGCATTTTTCTCTTACATGACTGTCTTTGGAATTTAATCTCAAAGACTTTGATAATTGTACAAACGTACCTGAAGTTTTTTAAAAAGCCTACTATATATCACTTCCAAAAAGATACTGTTATTGATTATTTTGACTAAAATTTAGCAGTTTAGCCCTACCTAGAGTTCATGAGCATAAATGTTTGCAGGATCAAAGCTGCTTGTGCCTTCTTGCTGAGTTGCAATCACTTACAGAGAGATTGAGTGTCGATAGTTTTTGTGAAGTAGAAAAATAATTTTCAATAACCAGTCCAAAGCTTTTGCCATTTGTATGTAGATGGAATATAACCATAATGAGAGCTATTTCTTGGGGGGAAAAAAACAAAGAAGTTGATGACATGTTTAGATTCTGAACAGCATGAAATTAACAATTTAGAGTGTGAGCTCCATTTGAATGGCCTTCTCTTGTTTATATGTGGGACTCTTTAACATGGTTCCATTGTATGGGTTAGTCTGGTTTCCTCTTTCACAGTCATTTCACAGAATTGGAAGAGGTGTCCTTTCTCCCAGAGGTTTTTTACAAGGGACCATTTCACTCTTCCATCTGTAGCAGAATGTCGCCAAGACCCTGGGGGAGTTTCAGGTGACCCCAGCATCCCCAGGTGCAGTCTGTGTGGTGCAGCCCTGTTCCTTGGCCACACCTGCTCTCCAAATGGGTCTGTGCTCCCTTGGCCTCAGCTTTCTCTTGTGCAGGCAGATGCTCATGGTCATCCAAAACTGAGTAAAGAGCTACAGTCCTTAGTGTTTACTTTAAAATATTTTGTCAGTTGTAACACATTATACTACTACAAGATGCAGTATTGAACATGAGATTAAATATATTTTCTGGCAGAAACCAAGAGCATTAATTCAAACAGCTTGTCTAGCCCAGCTGTGTGCAGTGTCAAGAGTTAGTTATATTTTTGTCTTTGCTCATGAGAACAATGGCAAAGTGAACAGCAGCAGCAAGCTGAGTCCAGTAATTCCTTCCACCCATGATATTTTTTCAATATACGAAGTTGTTGCCAAGTTCAGAGTTTTGGCTGGCTGAACAGTCAGCCTTTCAAGACTTAGCAAGGCCATGAGTTTTAATAAGATAAAGAGTTTCAGAAAATTTACTGCTAGATACCCAAATTAGTTTTTCTTTTTAATTTTTAAATGTCTTTTCCTTTAAAAAAAAAAACAAAAAACAAAAAAAACCCAAAAAAAAACAAAAAAAAGACAACCAACAAAAAAAACCCACTTAATACTAGGAAAACTTTAGTTATCTGGTATTTTATCTTTTTGACTGAATAATGCAATTTGGTTTTAGTTTCACTTGTCACATAGAAATGTTGAAAAAGTTACACTTGATGTAGCTGCAGGTTTTATTGATCAGCAAGTTTTATCCAAAGTGATAAGCATATGTTAACATATAGGAAAGCTGTTGTAGGTGGAGGATGATTAAAAAATCTGACAGACTAATTCAACTCTTTTTGAGTTTTATTTTTGTGTGGTTCCAGTTCTTTACTGTTAATTAAAGTCTCTCATGTATCTGGAGACTGTAACAGGCGTTTAATGAACCTGAATGTTGTAAAGCTGTTTTGGAACTTCTTCCTGTTGCTGTTGTGAGCTGAATTTCCCAGCTCAGTATCCCTCTGTGATTTTCCAATCAATTCTGTTGTTACCATAAGAGTGCATTTCAACATTCAGTATTATTAAGCATAAATGCCTTGCTGAACTAGAATATGTAGTGCAACTCAGAGACAGCAACATCAACAATTTACTTGATCAGCTAGCACGAGAGAATATATTATTTAAGCAGTCATGGAAAGCTAAAGAAATGTAGAGTGGCAATTTTCTTGGGAGCTCTACCAAGCACCATTAAACACTAAGTGATTGGTCTTGTTTTTTCTTCACTGAGCCATAAGTCTGATGGTGGCTGCAGAAGAATGTAGTTGCTAACATTGCTGCAAGAGTGTCCAGGGGAATAATGAATGTGTGCTCAACTGGAAATGCATAGATGCCCGTAACATCTTTTCCACATCACTCTCGGCAAGTGGCAAAAGATTGCTTTATTCATATGTGTTGTTAAATTTTTGCATAGCCATAGAGATATAAACATTGCCTTTTTTTTTTTTTTTTTTTTTTTGTTGGTTTTTTTTTTGTTTTTTTTTGTTTTTCTTCCCTGAGGTTGAATAGGCAGCAAGAAGATAGACTTCTCCCTTTGTAATACAGTTTTAAGTATTCTAAGTCAGGTCTTAGTTTAGCTCATGCTTTTTCATTAATATTATTGCTGTTGCTGTTCTTTAAAAGATTCCTAAGTTTTGTGATTCAATTTTTTTTCCTGTGCCATAAAACTGCCTAAATAAATCCCAGAAAGAAGAATTGTAGTAAGGACTCTGAAGGTACCTTAGAACAGAAAAGGTTAGCATGTCAATCAGAATGTAGGTTTGATTCTGCACACTTGGTATTTAGTCACAACCAATTTTTTTCTTTCTTTACTTTTTACTCATGGAAGTCACTGATAGATGAGAAATTGAGTAAAAGGACCATTTAAAAGGCCACTTAGGGCCCTACTCAACATAGAATAATTTCTTTAAGCCAAATTTGATGCCTACAGAGAAGTGCTGTTATGTAAGCCTAAGGACAGCAGCAATGACCGCTGAGTGTGTAGCTGCAGTACAAAAGAAAGCTCCCTGAATTTGCATTGCTTAATGCACTGTTTTCTTCTTTTGAATTTGTAATCTACATGAGAAGAGGGAATTTTGTTTCTGCTGATTTTGTTGGGAACTGCAAATGTGTAAGACTTTATGATACCGATACCCGTTTTTTCCCTAAGAAATTAACCTAAAAAATATTTTGGTTTCTCTCTGTGGTGCAGAAAAAAAGCCACATTGTGTTAGGAGTGTTTAAATTACCCCATTTCATCAAATGCAGTCACCTTTCTTGCTGTTTGATAGGGAGACATTGGGCCAGCAGGACTGACTGGACCATCAGGAATTCCAGGGCCCATGGTATGGTATTTAATCATCCCATAGCCACATGCTTGTGCTGCTTTCCCAATTATGGTCAAGCATTGGATTTATATTTTCTTTATTTTAACAGGGTTTCCCAGGGAGTGTGGGACAGCCTGGAATGAAAGGTGATAAGGTGATTTAAATATTTTCATTATTTTGGAGACATATAGTTCCTTCATTAAAACTTGAGCATAATGTACTTGGTAAAGTCTTCCCTTTTTCCTTTTGATTTCTTTTTCTTCTGACTTTTGTTTCTTAAATTTATGTCAGACTCATGATCTGGTACTTTAGACAAACTTTTTCCTGAACATAACACTAACTACTGAACATAATAATCCAGGTCTGTGTCTTTAGACTTTCCTGGAAGAGGCATTTCAGTGAAGCATCTTGCATTGTCAAAGATCTGTGTTAATTTTAAATAGTGAATATTGAATTAATCTTTCTCTGTTTCTGAAAACTACCCCATTTTAAGCCTCATACATATGTCTGCATAAAATTCTGTGTTGTTTAGGGTGAACATGGCCTTGCAGGAGAGCCAGGAGATCAGGGGTACCCAGGAGACAAGGTAAGTTATAATTGCATTGTTTTACGAACTTATCCAGTTTCAGCAACTTCATCCGGCTTATGAGTCTCTTAAAATGCAGCAGATTGGTTGCATAAAAGTAGAATGCAGTAGTAATACTTTCTGGATATCCCTGTTTTAACATACTTTTAAGAAATTTTGTGCTACTTAAAACTCAGCTATGGAAAGTGTGCACAAAGACAAGTAAAGGGCACAAACAGAATTCTGGCAGTTGTGTGTATAGAGATGCATCAAACATTATGGTGTGATCTCAATCTTTTAATGAACTGTTGTAAAAGGTATTTTTCCCTTGACCCTCGAGGTTCATCTGCAGCTCACCTGGACCTGCTGTGGTTAGCAGCAGCACATGGTCTGGCATGCTCCTTCACATCATCAAAACTGAGATAAATAAGGATCATCTTTCCTGTTTGGCTAGTACATCACAAGTCACTGAAATAGCACATCCTGTGAGAACTCTTTTGATGCAAGTTGAATGTTAGAAGATAGTTTTCAACCCGCAGAATTCTTTAAAGCCTGTTTCAGGTGTCAAAACATAGCAATTTATTGCTTCCAAAATAAAAATTAATTTTCACGTGCATTTAATAACTTTCTTTTTTCAGGGTGCTCTTGGTTTACCAGGACCCCCAGGGATCAGAGGAAAACTAGGACCTCCAGTAAGTTTACACATGATATTTGCTGTCAGTATATCACTGAATGTTGTTGATATTTGATACTACTGTTGATATTTGACACTTGTATGATTGTTATGTTCACAGTGCAAGGTCCAAGCTACTTTTATTTCTAGTGACTGGTGTTAATGAGTGAGTCAGATCCTAAAACGTGGGACTAGTACAAATATTAATATATGTGTCAAATTTCAATATGGTGCTTAGGATATTAGATATTCTGTGACAATCATTGTGTTGGGGAGTGAACATATAGGTAATATCTGAAAGAAATCCACAGAGCTCTGGGAACTTCCAGATGACCATTTGGACTAGCTGGATTTGGAGGGAATGTGTGAGAACTCAATAATAATAGCTAGTCATTTGTCACAGGGATGGGAGTAGTCATGAATTCCTATATTTACTGATTTTAGCAGCTTTAAAGACATCTGTGGGCTGCTGCCACTGCTGCTGGGTTTTTAAATGTTGAGGCAGAAAAGGCATACTGTGCAGAGTTACCTGCTTTTCCTCACCTTTTTAGTGCTCTCTCTTTTCAATATATAATTAAAAGCAGCCAATATTCACTCCAGTGTCAATTTTCTTGTGTAAAATCAAGCCAATAACTGCTAAACCTACGTAGACGTCATGAATGTCATGGGCCCTTAAATTCAATAACAAAGACTTTCCTTGTCCCATAGAACTTAGAGTATAAGCACTAATCCTGCAACAAACTTACACAAATTTGCTTAAGCTTAGATGGGAAAAATCACTTTTTTTTGCTTTTAAAGGTACAAGAAGTTTTATTTTAAGATAAACATGTGAATGAGCCTATTCCTGAAAGAGTTGTGGATTTTAAGCACAGGCTGAACGTGACCAACCTTATGACTTATTATTTGTGATTAAATTCAGCTATGAGACCTCAGTCCTGCAAGTAATAGAAATTCAACCTTGTAGAGTAAATTTACAGTGAAATAATTCATGTTAAAAATTAGAGAAATGTTTCCCAGGTCAGACCTTCATTTTCCTCAAGTGACATCTACTTATGGTGGAAGAAAACTTGTGAAAATGTAGAAGAACAGATAAAAACTTAGAGAAATCAGAACAAATATAACTTAAAGAAATGTGGCCCATTTTTAGATGGGTTGAAATTTGTATGTAATGGAGTTACCATTACATGTGGATCGGACCTCATTTTATTGCTGTTAATCACAAAACTGCCATTTCTTTGGTTGTGATTGGATACTTAAGATTTATAAGTGGATAACCAATATCTGTAACAGTTACTTTCTGGATGTTTAAAGAATATGTAACTTTTTTTCTGAAAAGAGCTATATATTTAAAGGAGGTTTTATGTGGTTCCTCCCAAAACTCTCATTTTTCTCTGTCTGAAATGAATTTGATTTTTTTTTTTTGTGACTTCAAAGAGATATGAAGAATTAGTTTTAATAGTGTCCAAAGAGATGCAGGTATAAAATTTCCTATTTAGTGAAAAAGTCATCTCAACATTTCTGTTGGCCTTTTTGTTAAGAAGTGCTTTTAAAAATCTTCATAACCATCTGTTTTAAAAAATAAATTATCATCAGAAATCTTAACTGTTTGGGGTTTTTTTTAAGGGGAAAATTGGAGAACCTGGACCTCGTGGACCATTGGGTCCTCAGGGACCCGAGGTAAGGAATTGCGTGATAGGAGTAAATTAAATGTTGGTTCTAAACTATGAAAATAGGAGATAAATGGGTTTACTTCATAAAAGACTTAGTTTTCTTAGTTGAATTAGGAAAATCTTTTTATTCAGTAAAATTTGATTAATTCATTCTCCTTCATAAAGTATAAAAAGATTCCAGCTCATGATTTTTTCTGCAAGATACTAACGTACAGGATATTTCAATACAAAGTAGTTCTTCATTTGCTTATGTGAGTCGGATTTGCTGTCTCTTGAGTCCTGCCGTGGGGTACACCTGGATTGAGAATCATGTGATTTCTCAGGCACACTTCCATTTGTCGATTCTAAAACATGTTTACAAGTGGGATTTTCCATTTTCCAGACCTGATTGCATATTATCACTTACAAGAAACACAAGGAATAAACACTAGTTACCTGGGCAGCATTGCCAAGCATTTGAATCTAGAAGTGAATTTTCCTGAGAACTCCTTAGTGTTGTGGAAGTCTACACAGAAACTGTCAGTCTCCAAATTGTCCCATTTTGGTGCTTTTTTGCATTTATATCGCAGGCTTGAAGGAAAAATGCTGTGGTCTGTGACAGAAAGACATGTTTATACACAGACACATGTATTTGCTAGAGAGATGAAAGCAGAAATTGTGGACTGTTCTTTCTAATCAGCCTCCTGCAATGAATGTATTTGGGTTTTGTTTGGTTTGTGGTGGGGTTTCTTTGGAGGTTTTCCTTTAAAAAAAAAAAGAAAAAAAAAAAAAAAAGTGAATGGAAGGCATATACTAGCAATGATCTTTTCTTTACATGAGCATATCTCCTCAAACCAAGGCTCTATGCTCCCACCTTTCTTTTAAGGCAGAAGCCTTCGCTGAGCGAAGACTCTCTGGAAAGTAGCATTGTAGCAACACAAGGTGTTCATGCGAGAATAAGTCTCTCTGTTTTAGCCAAAGGGTGTGCAGAAGACACAAAGCCTGTGCATGTTGTCCCCAGCTGCCACCCTCTGTGGCTCAGGATTTTAGACTTTTCTAGCTTGTTCTTATTAACAAAAGAGGCCCTTGCATGATCTCTTTGCACAGCTTACAGCAAGGGGGACCTGCAGCAGGTTAATCCCAAATTTTTGTCTTGAAACCTGTGTCCTGCTGCCTCTGCTGATAGTCTTTCATAGTTCCTTATTCCAACACAGATATGCTACTCCTTTGTGTCTGGGGAAAAGATCAGCCTTCTGGGCTGGTTACCCTCAGGGCAGATATGGATGTGAATCATTCTGTCTGAAAAGCTCAGCATTTCTCCTTGCTCAGGAGTGCAGGATTACTTCATCATTAGAAGGCAAATAAAGCGCATGATGCTAGATAATTAAACTTGAGTGTCCAGGTTCTTTGCTCTGAGTAATTGTCTGCAAAATGGCGAGTTTAAAACTACAAAGCAATGTTTCTCTTAACTTCAGTCATGCAAGACAAGTCCAAATAAAGTAAAAGAGATTTTTCCACCTTTTAACTTCATAAAATATGGTCACCATATGGCAAAATGGAAACAGAAGGGATGTAGGATAGCAGCATACTGGGATTTTGGACAAATTGAAGATACTAGAAGTTCTACAATGAAAGGAATTTAAATTAAGCAGCTTAAAACTGAAGAGTATGTGTCCCTCCTGTTACATTGTCTTAAACAAAAAACCTAGCTGTTGTTGACAGAAGTTATTAGACACAACTGACTGTATGCAGTATGAGCAAATAATGTAGATTTTCCACAAGAAAAGCCTACTGTCATATGTCTGATCATGTCTCTTCTTCTAAAACCAGCTAGCAGATCAGACAGGTCAGCTTTTCTTGTTCCTATTTCATTATCTGCATGGTCAGACTTCCTGTGACCCCATGTAGGAAATATGCATTATATCATAAAGTAAATGTTTCCTAGATGTTTCTGGAAATAGAAGAATGTGATGCATTAGTGTCATACAAGGAGAGTATTTTGAATTTGGTATAGATGTGACAATCCATATTCCTTCTGTGAAAGATTTTCTTTAAAGAAAACCCAAACCTATATTGGGATTTGTTGGACTTTGTTGTGAGCAGGAAGAACAAGACTGTATCTGCCCAGTGGCAGAACCTCTCAGACTCTACTTCCAGCTATTTCTCTCCCCTTTGGTCCAACACTTAAGACAGTGGGATTTATGAATGTGCCCTTGTCCCCATTTGTTTTGGGTACATGTGAAATAAGAAATTGGGAATCCTTTGATCTTTCCATTTACACATTTGAGTGTTTCATTTCCACTGTAAAGACTAAGTAGTCCTATCCCTGATTTTCTTCCTTTGTAAACTGCTGTAACTGGCACTACCGCAGCTAAAGTCTGTAATTGTCTCTGCACACAACAGTGGGAGCAGGGCAGGCAGACTCTGATCATCCTCACGGGGGTTTTGTGATTTTGAATGCAGATCACCAGTGAATTGCTTCCTAAATCTTTCCTCTGCAGCTGTGCAGCCAAGGTGCACCAGGTCAGAGTTGAAATAAGCCACCCACCTATAGCCAGGGTCCATTTGAGACCTGCAGTGCTGATGGCAGGAGTGGCCAGAGGGAGGGGACAAAGGTCTCACTCTCTGGGTGGCCAGATAAGGGTTGGCTGCCAAGTCATTTTTTCAGTACAGGAGTCCTGTAGTGTCAAGCCAAATCCTCTTCTGGGTATGTTTCTGCAGAGCCAGGGTCTGTCGCGTGCCTGGATGCCTGCTGCTCACTGGAAGTTCTCAGTGAACACTTTATGGAGTGTATTCTTCACTGGTTGACACATTATGCTGCTTTGTCATGCATCTGAAAATGAACTGCCAAAATATGAAATTTCTGCAGAGCTTTGTTTTATTGGTATGACAACTGGAAAGTGCTGATCTGACTGTTTTAACCCAGTGTCTCTGTTTACTGTGTATAATGAGGTATGCAGTGCTTATTGTTAATGTGAATGAAATTAGACAAGCCTTTAACAGGCTTCCACATGTATTCAGAATACTTTATAGTTAAATTTTGCTCTAGGAATTGCATTTAATTATGCCCCCAAAACAAGAGTGATAGTTCCCTTCAGATGTGACTTCAGAATGTTATAAATAGGTTTCATCTGAAGCAGAGAGAATTAGTCATTATCTTCAATAGAACATTTTTCATCTGTGCAGTATTTTGATCTGATGTCATTAGCTTATTCCTTCAGGAAGATACTTGCATGGGACTCAGCTGGTGTGTTTCATGCTTAAGCCTTACAAAAGAAAAGGATACATTCAAATAACAGTAAAGAGTCAAAAAGGCACATATTTTGTAAGTGAATCAGTGGCTGCTTTGAGGTGTTCGTTTAACAAAAACTTTATTTTTAGTGCATGTTTCATGTGCATTATCACATGATTTTTGAGTTTTTGCAAACAATGCCAGGTGTGCAGTGATAACATAGCCTTCTGTTCCAATATTGCATCAATTAACTTGCATGCAAATGATTTATGGGAAATACAGAAATAAAGATAATTTAAAGGCTGAATTAATTGCATGTTCTGGCATGTATCTGTGGAATTGCTCTTGGTGAAATATTGCTTATATTCTTTATTTGCACAGAATCTTCATCTGGTCCTTTCCCAAAGTTCCATGTCTGCATAACAAATTCTTTCAGAAGAATAATAGACACTTACTGGAGGATTGTAGTTTTTTGCAGAAACCTTCCTTTTGTGATTTGATTTTAATAATTAGTAATGAATCTCTAATAAGGTATCTTGTTGGAGTTCAGTAGCTGCATCCAGTTAGTCTTGCTTCTGAAAATTTATTCTTAATTCTCTTTGAAATGAATTGCAAGCTATGATTGAATGAATTCCTATTGGAGCAGGAAAACCTGGTGGCTGAAGGGCTACTGCAGTCCCTGGAGTCATTTTCTCTCCACGCTGCCTTTCTTCCAGTGCTTGTCCTGATCCCCTTGAGGGCAGCCAAGGGCATGAAGATGGGTGGCCAGTGTTGCTGGCAAATGTCATGTGAAAAGAGTTTGAAGTAGGATTCTGCAAATGTGAGAGAATTTCCCATGGAAATGGAGTGTAATGTCTCTATATGTCTGATATTCTGCTTCCATATTAGCAGGCACACAGAAAAATAAATGCAAAGCAAAAGCTTTGGCAGAATGCTCATCTCTGGGGCACTGAGACCTGCTCTAACATAGTGACAACTTAGTCATCTCTGCATTTTTTTTTTTAATTAAACATTAAATGGGAGCAATAAGTATGTTAATTTTATATTTAAATGTTCAGTACAAAAAGAAACATTTCCACTGCAAAGTTAAAGCAAATTTGTGCTAAGATAGTTGGCACTTTGGGTTTTTTTGATGCCACATTTCTTTTGATTAGATGAAGTGGATTCTAAAGTGTTTTGCTGGCAAAAGACTGCATCTGTAGCAAGATTTTGAAAGTAATTTGTATCCTACCAGCTGCTGGCTCCTGGCTGATGAAAATTAAGACTCTGCATTTCCTTAGAAGAAGTCATAATACCAAGAGCTGTTTTGTTTTGAATAGTCTCTGCTGAAAACTACATTGCAGCTGGAAACTATACATTAATCTCCTGGCCTTTCACTTATGGAAGAATAATGAATTTTTAATCTGGAGTAACTTCTCAGGGAGCTGGATGCTGAATAACTCATGGCAGATTTAGGTTTTGCTAGAGGTATACCCTGCTTCACTACGAGGAATCTGAATGGCAAGTGCCATTGCTGAAGTGTTTCAAGAGCTCCTCCCTGGTTCATTCTTTTTCTGGAATTGTCTAAAGTGTGTGTTTGTGTCCTGGATTATTACACTTATTTCATGGATTATTAATGTGAGAACATCTTAGAAACAGTGTTCTAATACTGCCATAGCATCTGCCTTTTCTACATGGTTGTGCTCAAGAAGAAAAGTCTTAATCTGTCTTCATAGCAAAGATAAAAATTATGAGGATTTTACATTTTTAATGGATTGTTTAGTGTTGATGCTCTCAGCCCAGTAACACTCTTGTATCCTAAGACTTTGCCTGATGTGAAAAGATTTCAAAATACCAAGTTTGTTCTATCTGCAGTATTACTTGTCCACATGGTCATGGTCCTTGCTGAATTCCCTCTAGAAAAATTTAAACAAATAAATAAATAAGGTAGATATATTTCTTTAATAAAGCATTGGAATCTTTATAAATTAACCTTTTTCTCGGCAGAATGTTTTCTGGAATGATTATTGCCAAGAGGAAGTTGTCTGTGTCAGCATTTTGCACTTGTTCACACCTTAGAAACGTAAAAATTTACAGATCTATGAAACAACTCACCCCTTGGTAACTATTTAAGATCTATAAAGAGATACATTTAAAATTAAGGAAGGACAAGCTAAAAAATTCCAAGGAGTTGACATAGCTCTTCAATGTATTTCAGTAGATAGTGGTGGCCAGGACTTAAAAAAATACACCTCGGGTTTTGAGCTGTATAGAAATCAAGGGTGATGCAAGTGAGTGTTTTAGGTATGAGTCTCAGGGCCTTGGTCACATGTAAATAATATACTCTGTGCCACCTAGAGGCATGTTGGAATTGTTGCACAGCTCTGCTTGTAATTGCTGATTTATGGCAAAAGAAAGGGAAACCACTGTGATGTATTGTGAAATATTGGGTGTCAGAGCTGTAGCCCATATTCTGAAAACGCAGTCCATTTTTACTCTTTAGTGGTTTTCTTTTAGACTCATTAGCATCCAAGTGCTAAACCTGATTTGAAAAACATTGCTCTATGTATGTGCTTTTTGTTTTCATTATTGGGAAAAGTATGCATACATTTTAATCTGTAATGATTTTCTCTTAATGAAGAAGGAAACTTACTTTTCCTGGAGTTAGACCATGCATTTGCTTAGATGTAGTAAGAAACCTTGTCCTCAGAAGAAGTGGCAGTCTTGCTGTTTTCAAATGGTCAAAATTTAATGAAATGTGAAAGTTTATTAAAAATGCAAAATCAAATGCTATCTTAGCAGGGGACTGAATGAGCAGTGTGCTAATTAAAAGGTCAATTACCAACGCTTTTTTTTATTGTGCAAACGTAAGGATCATGTATCCCCTCTGGATATACATGAAATTTAACTCGCTACTGTATTAGATAAAGGATAGCTGCACCTTTTCGTTTTTGTTAAAATATACTCATTTCCTCTAAAGAAATCTACCTGTAGCTGAATTCCTCTGATGCAGGGGCCTCCTCAGGGTGTCCCAACTCAATGCCTATTGGCCAGGTGATTCATAGTGATCGTTTTAGTTGATTCCTTTTCTGTGCATATTTACTTTTTCTTTACTATCAGCTTGACCTACACTAGAGTCTATTTCACAAAGACCTGTCCTGAATAAAGCTCCATGATGGTGACCTTCAGTTGCTGCCAGCCAGCCCTAGATTATCACCTGCTGGTTTGGAGGCAAAAGGCTTTTCTTACCTTTTTCTTAATCTTGCAGTGATCTCGTCCTTAACATGTGGCCATGGATTAAATGGCTTTAGCTGCTCTCTAAATTTATGAAAAAAGTAGTTGAATTCGTAAGTGCAGAACCTGGTGCTGGCTGCTTTGTGGTGATTTTTTGCACCTCCAAACCAGTCCAATGGTTTAATTTCAAACATTGCTTAGCAGACAAAAAAGTCTTATCCTAAGAGAAATTAAATCCATGATGACATCTGCTAAATTGAGTTTAATGAAAGCTGCCTAAAATCTGTCACTCATCCAAGTCCTTTCAAGGAAACATAATGGATTTTGACATTTTTTGGGATGGTAGAACAAATTTATTTCTTATTTCTATGACTCAGGTTTATTAAATGAATGAACAGAATCAAAACAAGTACATTGAGAATGTTCCTACTCTGCAAATCATTTGTCTGTATGATTTCTTTAGGGTTTTCCAGGAGATATTGGTGTACCTGGATTAAATGGCCCTGAAGGTCCTAAGGTAAGATTGAATGAAAACCTGTTAGAAATAACAGTAAATAGCCTTAATCTCTGAGGAAAAGGCTCTGAGATGGACACTGGCATTGTGAGAAGATAATCTTACTGTCAGAATGCAGGTACTTTGCCTCAGGTATTTATATGAGGAAGTTACTTGAATGTTTAATTTTGTCCATGCAGTTCTGAGAGTAATTACTCTGTCAGGTGATAGCATGAAATGGCAAAATAAGTGTGAGAAAATGCTATGTAGCTAGAAAGTAGCATATGTTTCACCTGTATTTAAATAAAATGCATGCCAAATGTATGCAGATCTTTGTACTAGTCAGTTTCCACTTCTACTAAAAATTGTTTTTAACATTTTTAAAAAGAAATGGTAGTTGAGGATATGGAAAAATGTGTAAAATTCACATGCCTGATTATATTATGGATAAAATAATAGATATGGCAATAAAGAATAAAATTTATCAACAAAGCTGTGCTAAAATAATTTAACTTCTGTTCTTCAGTAGACTAAGATTTCCGACCAAATTTAGACAATAATTCATGGATAGAATTCAATGGATAGAGTTGACAATGAAGCTTTGAATAAAAGCAGATATAGGAAATTTTTGTTGAATTGGAAATGGCAGAAACTAATACAGAAAGTGCAGGTGGCTCAGAAATTAACCCAGAGGAAAATGATTGAATAATATCTAAAGATTAACTACTTGTTGAAAGGCAAGGACCAATGAATTTTCTCACTCATCAACCTTGGGACTATTCTTATATTTTCTGTGGTAAATAGGCACAAGTATGGCAGAATGAATTTTGTGTATGAAACAAAGTTAAGCATCTTTAGACTATCTAAAATAATTGCACTTTTTGCTATAACTGTTTGAATAATTTTCATTTATTTCAGATTGATTTGTGCAAGGAGTAAAACAATAAATCCTATTGTAAACTTAGACCAAAGACATTGCCAGATCTCTCTGAAATAAAAGCACAATAATGCAATTAGAAATGAAGTGAAATTGTAGAACACAGGCAAGATGTCTCATTAATTCCACTGCACAAAGCATGAGAAGACTTTATCTCTGTAGTACATTATGGGCATTTCTATTCCAGAAGGACTTGATCAAATGAGACTAGAGGCAGAAGTAATACTTGAATGGCTTTATTCTGAGAGCCAGTTTGTTTATTAGACCAGAATGAAGACCTTTTCTGACCTTTAAGTAAACCACAGGGCAAAAACTGGTGAGGCAAAAGAGCTGTGCAAGACCAACAATACCATTTGTCCAAGAACAAATCATACAGGTTGTCTATAAAAATACAGACATGAAAGTTACAATATTTTCTATCAACAGAATTGTAAAATTCTGTAGCAGACTACTCAAGAAAACATAGGATGAGGAGCAGTAAATAGTTTAAAGATATGGTCTTATTTGTACCCAGAAGATTGTAACAATAGCTCCATGCCAAAAGTGATCATTCTTATGATCACTTATGAAACCTCTCATATAATCCAGTTACTGAAGCCATAGCAAATATTTTCTGTATCTCTTCTCTTTCAACCATGTCAAGAGCCTTTTACCAAAATAGACATGAATTGACTAGGAAGGCTGAGAGCTAGTTATCTGATGGGGCAAATTGAGGAGAAGTTAAAATGTGTCTCTAGAGGGTGTTCACCTTCAATTCTGATTTATTGCTTTGCTGACTTGTTTATATGCATGTGTACATAATGGTAGCAGCCCTGTATGAATGAGTTTGTCCAACCACTGCAGTGGCAGTCGTTCTTGTGTTTCTGAGTTACCTGGGTGTTTACAAAAAAACCTCTGTGGTGATGAAAGACTGTGTCTAGGCTCTAGGGAAAATATCAGAAGAGAAATACAGCAGTTCTTGAACTGCAGTTGAGATTTGTCCAAGGTTATACATGAATGACGTAACAGATCTAATCCCTGCTGCTCAGTTTCTTCAGTGAGATCGTATTCTTGCCCATTATATCCAAGGAGTTTTTGTTAGAATTCTTTTGATGTTTAATACATATGTTACTGATTGGTTGCCCTTTCACAGATTCCAGAGGAAAAAATTACTAAGAAGTGGACTGCAAAGTTTGAGACTCCATGTTCCTTTGATACAGAAATTACACAGCTGAACCAGATTTGGTGCTCTCCAGCACATTTGGTATTAGAGACAAAAAGCTTAGATAGCTTGCCCTAGTCAGGGAGAACTGATGGCTTACATTTAAAAGGAGGATTTCCAAACTGGAAAAACTCTCATACTGCTCCCAGTACTGAGGGAAAAGATCTGCATAACTTTGGAAATGTTTGGCTTTTGGGATTCCCAGCTGCCTTGGGTTGACTGCAGTTCTAAAATTTTCCTCCAGCTTTTATGTTTAGAAAACTGTTCTCACTATGCTACTATTTCCCTCATGTTTTTGTTGATGCTTCCTCAGAAGCAATACCCACTTTGAAAGCCAAGAAAGCAGGGTAGGCTTTATTTTTTAGCAGTTGATGTGGGATAAATTCAACTTCTTGGAAGTTTAAGCTCTATTGAGTATGATCAGCTGTCTCTAAATGCCAGTAGAAATTCCAGATGGTAAAATTTCCCCAAATTAGTGAAATAATCAGCAAATCTGATCTCTCTAATTCATTGTTTAGAGGATTTATTATGTAATTTGGTCTACAGAACATTACTCAGCTTGGAAACAATATTTTAGAAGGTGTTTGATCTTGATCCACCACTTATTAAAAAAAAGAACAAAACACACATTTCTTAAAAAGGGAAAAAGAATGTTTTTAAGAAGTTCTGAAATAACTTTGTTGTTCCCTGTGTTATTCTTTGCAAGTATTTACGCCCACTAATCAAGAAAAGTAAGAGGAAAAGATGGTCAGAATATGCTGACTACCACTGTAGTTTTACCAGCAGTGTGTGTTGTACCACGGAAGAAGCTAAGAGCTTCCTTCCTCTGTTAACTTATGCTTGTTTTTATAACACGTTTTAATAAAGTGATTATTAGGAGTTTCACCTCTTATGGAAGAAATGGTCAACCAGGAAGTTAAATATGTGAAATACAGGATACCCCATTTGCTGACTCTCCTTTTTTTCCAGACACTTTGGCACATGTGTAATGACTACCTTAATTTTCTGTTTTTGCCTGAAACCCCAAGGAGGAGATGGAAATGTCATTTGGCATTAATATTCAGTTTACACTCTCTAACTTTTTTCTGGACCCAGTTAAAAGCACTGGAGGGGTGTGTACAGTAGCAGTGCTGCTGTCATTTCCACTGTGCAGTTATTTGCACTGAAATCCTTATCTCCTAACAGGCTTTGCTCTTAGAATAAAACAACAGTAATGCCAATGAGAAAATGCCATTATTAACCATATAAGAATATTATTTATGTAGTGCTGCTGAAAGCCCTGCCATCACTTCTGTGGTGGTGTATCAAGCAGCACTCCACCCCAGTCCTTCCCAGACTGATGGGCTCTTTGATGGCACTCACCTTGAGATGGCCTATTCCATTTTTCTCTTCCATTTTACTTTGCCTGCTGAGTAAACTGGACCAATGCCTGGACCAATGTCTAGACTTCAGCTTCATTAGTACACAGTTAATGAGGCTTACACTTTCCCACCATTGCTTTCTTCAGAGGATAATCATATCTCTCCTAAAGGGCAGTTTCTTTGTTCTTGTTGCTTTATCTGATATGTTAAGCTTAGTTTTCCCAGGACATTAATATGTTTATACTTTTTTTTTTTTTTGTACTATGCCAGGTCAAGTGCTTTTCCCAATTATCCCATTGTAATTGGGATGCCCGAGGTTTTTGATGCACTGCTAGCTGCAAAGTCTTTTTAACAAAGTTTTGAAAACGTTGGTATGAGCAATCATGAAAACTCCAAGCTGGCAGAGGTTAAGGTGCTTTATCTCTGGGTAGCTGGTTATAATCCTGATATAAGGGCTAAACTAAAGGCTGAAAGTCACAAGTAGTTTTGGACAAGCTAGTGGTCAAAACTCACTTTGTAGTTTCTTTCCATTGCAATGCTGTCAACACATGTTATTCTAAAGACTGCCCTAATACAAGATCTGCACATTGAGGATGCTTTAATCTTAATATGGTGGTGTGCTTTACCTCTTCAAAAAGAGAAAAATTGTTCTATCGTGTTCTTACATTTTGTTTTCTTCTCATGTAAGTTTTTATGATGCTTGGTTTTCTGCATCTTTGATGGTTTCTGTGGGAAATACTATGAACAGTGGTAAGAGATTAGGTCTGCTACCTCAGTTTTGGGTTTTAGTCTGGATTTGTAAGAGGAGAGAAACTACACCAACGTGGTTGTCAGTTGATGTAAGTCCTCACTGTGTTTGTTTGGATGTTTAGGGAGCTCTGGGTGACCGAGGGCTTCCAGGGCCACAGGGCCCCAAAGGAGTTGAGGTAAGATGAAAAAACTTATCCAATTAAGAGATTATGTTTCGAAGTTGTGAGGGGTTAAAAGGGTTAGACAACAATGGTTATGTGTGTATGGTGTTGCCACGCAGAATTTGAAGTTTCTTTTGCATTTTGGCAAGTTTTTTAGAAAGTTTTTAGCAGCTTTACAGGGCTGTGCATGCATTATGTGGTTTATTTTAATTTCAGTGGAATCTTAGGTAATTTATGTCCAAAGATGGATGTGGTTATTTTAGTTAAACTGGGGTGATAGGAGGGAAGGGGGTTAGCAGTATAGAAATAGAAAGCAGATACCAATTTAATTACAGTGTCCTAGATACTCGTAAGTAAGACCCTATTAACTGGAAGGGGAGAAAGGCAGTTCTTTTAGCTTTATCAAGTGTTCCTAATTCATCATCATAAAAATAAAAGCTTATATCTTGCATGCTAAAAATAAATAACATTAAAAATAATTTAGTTGGTGATTCTGAAGATAGACCTCTAGACTTCTAAGTAGCTAGATGATGGGCTTCTATGACAGATATCGAGTGAGTGAAAGCTAACAATGGCAAAATGGTCTGTTTCCAGGTGTTTATTCAGACTTGGACTCAGACAAACACATATGAAACTTAGGATGAATTAATAAATAGGAGCAGTTATCTGCAGACTTTCTTCTTTAAAACTAGACTTGTCATCAAGACTATTGAAGTGCTGATTTCTTTTAGGGAGAAGTTGGACCAGCTGGACCTATTGGAGGAGTCGGCCCAAGAGTAAGTATAAGTAATTTTGCTAGGGCAAGCTATTTTTCAGTAGAAGTACTAATTTGAAATGTAAGTTTACTGTGAGAAGTGATTGTGATAAAATGACACCTCCTGGATGAATGTGTGTTTTTCCTCAGAACATGCTCAAAGGAGAGCTGGGAGGGGACATGATTTTCCATTAGAAGGGATTGAAAGGAAATCACTGCTATAGTGCACAAAATATAGTGCTCCTCTGAGACAGATGAAACTGCCATGCACTTCCTAGGGACTGAACCAGCTGATATGTCAAAATATTTCAATTGGGGAAGAACCTACTCAGCTCACAGAGAGAATTATAAAGGATGTATGCTACAAGACATCTACCAGGAATCTGGCAGATAGTTACTGAAAAAAATAAAGCTGGAGTGTCACAATGATGTTTATGCTGACATGTTTTAAAGATGTTTAAAACTATCTTTTTTTTTTTGTTAGTTATAAAAATATACTATTGTCAATGAGTATTTCAGTGAACTTGAAGCTAATTTTTAGAAAGTTTCTATGCTAAAATGGATGCTAATGGATACTAGGGATTTACAGGAGCGGCTCTAAGTTTATATAATGAAATTTGACCTTCTGCCTTTACATGATTTAATTATGTGTGGTAATCATTGACTTGGCTTTCATTCTGGATGACTTCCTGTTTCTTGCATGGGTTTGCAAGTCTTTTCCACTGTTTTCTGCTTTTAGAGTGGATATATGCCTATGTCATTTTTCCTGTTCAGTAGCTAGTCAAAGCTGGCAATTTACTTTCTGTTAAAAGTTATATTGAAATATTTATTTGCCACATAGATTAGGTGTTAAGGCAAACAAACCCACACCAAAACCAAAAAGAAAGGCAAAAAACTCAAACACAAAACCCTCCCAAAAAAGTCTGTTTTTCAGCTGAAGAAAACATGCAACAAATTAAACAGAATTTCAAAATTCTCTGTAACTTAGTTCAATATCGAGTTTAATCTGTGTGAGCTTCTGCTGAGAGCTTCATGGAAATTTTTATTTGGCTGCATCATCCTTTGAGTCTCTTCCTTGGGCAGGGCTTCATGGCAACAACTCCCATGTTGTGCTGTGGCAATTGGAAAAGAAGATGCTGTAGTGGGTGACTCATTGGCAATGAGACACCTACCTTCACATCCTCCACGTCACCGGGCATGCACAGGCCACCATCAGCTGGTGTCAAAGTGACCCAAGAGGAAAAATTTTTGTGTAACCTAGCAAACTGAAATATTTTTAATCTATTTTGGGTCAATTTGACCTAAATTATTTAGGTTTTTATTTCTCTCAGTGGGAAATGTGCACACCATTGGCATGTCTTACGGCTCTCTGGTTTCTCTCTCACAACAAGTTGTTGAGAGCAGAGTATGTGCATCTGAAGTGAGCCCCAGGGTTGCTGTCTCTAGACATTTTTAGTAGTTTGCTGGCTAACATCCCCTCCTGAAATGAGAGACAGGGGAAAGGGGAATTTTGCTTGATGGGCAGCTCTGCCTGTTTTTCCCCCTTGTCCAGGGGCCCACAGGCTCTCGCCTGGATTCTATGGCTTCTCTTGACTCCAGCTGTTTCACAGCTCCAGGCCAACTTGTCTGTGCTGCTGCTCTGCACTCTGCTCCCATCTCTGCTTGTCCTTGGTGCCTCACTGCCACATGTAACACACACCGTGTGACTGTCAGTGCGAGAGTCACAGTCCTGACTTAAATCTCACACAGTGTAGAAGGACTGAGTCAATAAGGCGCTGAACATGTCTGATTTTTTTAAATTATGCTTCCTTGGCTGCAATTTGATGTTCACTTGATTTACATAACCTTTGCTTCCATTTTCCATGAAAGGAGTTCTAAAAAGTGCATGTTAAGAGAGTAAACACTATCACAATTGTGTTGCCACTGCACCAGTTAAATAGTCACAGGGGCAGAGGAGGTCCCTGAGAGGGACTTGAAGAAGTGGTCTGGCCATGCATGACCCCAAGGCACCATCAGCTGGCAGCTGTCTTTAGCTGACAGATGAGTTTAACTTGTGTTTTGCAGCCTTCAGGAGTGGGAATTCTTCATTCTATTCTCCCCATCAATCTGCCTCAGTTGTTTGCCTGTTTTCAAGACTTTTTTCTAATGTGTAGCTGTTCTTTCTGAAAGTCTTGCCTGGGTTTTTCTCACTACAACTTTGCCTCCTGCCCCACAGACTTTATTTGTGGGCACGGTTAAATAGGTTAGTCATCTTTTCAGTCACTCTTACCTTAATTTTCTGGGACTTGTCTGAAGTTGGTAAAGTATCCTTGTAGGTGATATATTGTAAACCTTTCATTGTTCTTATGAAACAGTAATGGAGCATGTTCTAGTGCTTCTGGAATCTTCATCTCTTTTACAATTTCGGGTCAAATTAGCCAATCCCTCGTTCAGGTTTAGGTATGTGGCAAGCTGGCATCCATAAAATGTCACCCTCATTTTTCTCCCTCCTCCCTCCCCTGCCCTTGTTTCTAACCTTTGCTTTAAAAATACATGCAAAGAGACTAAACCCCCTGGGACCCACCTAGCCAATGCTGCCGTCAAATAGATAATTTTCTGCTGGAACAGAAGTGAATATGAACCTGGCACAGAGTTCTCAGCCCCAGCTCAAAAAACAAATCCCATGTATCTAAAGCACTGAGACAAACTGAGGATGTTCCACTGCTTATTCAGATATATCTTAGTTCCAAAGACCTCAGACTGTTTAGAGTTTGGAAGAGGTTTGATCGAGTCTGATCACATCAATTTATGTTCATTCCTTCTTTTCCAAACCTTCCCACCCGTTCTATTCCAAATTCATATACTTTCATTCTCTTAAATTAATCCTACATTAAAAAAAAAAAAAAAAAAAAAAGCTGATTGTTTTTGGGGCTTGCTTATTTGTTCTGTGGAAATACAGAGTTGCCATACTAAAGATGTGACTGTTGTTAGTTCAGTTTCCCCTCCTACTTAACCTCTCTCTCAAAGGCTATCCAAATATTAACACGTGCAACTGTTAGTGTAGCTCAGCTCAGTCAATGAAAGCCTTGGGTGCTGCTTTTTTTTTTTTTTTTTTTTTTTTGGTACCTTCATTACTGAAGGAGAAAAATGCCTCTAAAAGAGTGGAGATCATTTTACAATTACCAGAAAGTAAAAAAGGAACTGTTTGCAAGCTGATTCCTTTGGATCTACACATGTTAAACAGAAGCTGGAAACGCATTGGAACGCATTGGATATAGTCATAAGATGAGCAGCTTCTCCGGAAAATGTGGACAATGTTCTCAAATCTGCCCCACATCCCAGTGCAGTATTTTCTGGAAGTGGTTTTCCTGTGGGCTGAAGACATGTGGGAAACTTAGAGGGACTTGAAACAGAGTTATAGTGAGATATTTCTATTAATATATACACACCTGTATGTGTGACCTGTATATACACTACCAGTTGTGGGGTGAAAGGAAGAGCAGTTGGTTGCTGTTTTCCTCAAGGGCAGAACTTTCAGTTATATTTTAGGAACAGACATTTCCGTTGGGATTACCCTGCCCTGGAAGAGAAATTTCTCAGGGTTTTGCAAGCAGAAAAGCAGACCATGCCTAGTTTTAACCTTCTGTCAGTGGCTTTTCATCCATGTGTAAATGCATTGTATTTCTGTAAAAGCCAAATACATGTGTTTCAGATTGCTTTACCAGTTAAGTCCACTTGTTCCCTTTCTGATCCACTTCCATCTGTTCTATGTCCTTGCAGCTAGTATATAGCTGAGGAATGACAGCCAAGAAACCTTACCAAGCTATAACTCAGTCCAGTTCACATAAGACTTGAAATTATCAAGGTTGTTAATAGGGGCCACTAGTTTTCTTTTGATGAATTTCACTTAAAACATTTGTTATGTTACAGTCTTGCTAAATAAATAGATCTTAAGTTTCTTTGCAACAAAGTAGTTTAAACAGCATGGTAGTGATCTGCAGAAGCCAGTCACTGGGTCTTTGTTAGCCTTGTGGAAAGACATGACTTACTTTACCTGGTTCTCTCAGAACTATTCTTCATGGTCTTTATCCCTGCATTCCTGACTGTACATATTTTAGTCCATTGGCAAAACCAAAAATATGTTCCTAAAGTGCTTTTACCTTGTTGGAACTTGTTGGCAAATTGAAATTGCTCAGATAGCCTCCTGCTCTGATTGATGCTGCTGTATCTCTTCTGGCTAACACTGTTATTAATACAGTATCATAGCAACAAGATCTGTCAGCACCAAAATGCTAGTGGAGAGAAATGAGGCTCAAAATCATCAGTTTTCTGAAGAAAGAGGAGAGGGTGTGTTATACAGATTTCTATAATGCACTTGCTTAAAATTTTTGTATTAAATATTACTAAACTGTATATTTTGTGCATGTATTGATAAGTAGATAAGCTGGGATGAATTTTTTTAAAATAAAACATTTACAATATTTTATTCTAATCTTATTTAGGGAAAGCCAGGACAGAAAGGTTATGTAGGTGATCCTGGACCAGAAGGTTTAAAGGTAAGTGATGGTTTTATGTAGGAAATAGAATGACTTTTGAATAGAGTTATTACACAGCTATTTATAGTGACATACAGTGAAAGGATATGAGCACACTGTTCCAAAGAATGTCATGCATATCATACTGATGTTCTGCTTTCTTGCAAGATCCCTTTTGGAAAAGGAGAAAATGTGCAACTCTAGGAGACGGGATGTGTGAGCAAAGACTACGCCTGCTAAAATGAGATTGAACAGCCTGGGAATGTGAGGGTGCCTGGACTGGAGGCAACAAGTGACTCAGGGTAGTTCCACACTGGCGGATTTGGAAGTTGAATGGGGATGAGAAGAAATGCTGCAAGCTCAAAGAGGAGCTTGTGGCGCAGAATTTGCTGTGCTGACCTGCAAACTGTGTAAACAGTATGCAAATAACTGTTCATTGGTTATTAGATAACTGAGATTATAGTCACAGCCAGATAATCAATAGTGCTTATACACCCAGCTCCCACCCATGAAATACAGCGAAATGTTCCAGTGATGTAACGTTTTATTTTGGAGAACAGAATTAATTGATACTACTTGACAGTTTCAAGATTTTGGGGGAAGGGAGAGAAGTTTGTTAAAATGTCATTCAAATGCCAATTTTCCTAATGTTTCATATCAATAACGTGCACAGGCAACTTTATCTTTGAAGCAGTAGTGAAATGGTAAAGGGTAATTGCTGAAAGAAGATTTAATACTATAAAATTAATCTTTTTGAAATTATTTGCTGACCTAATGTGTTTTTTGGGCAGTTAAATAATAGTTTTTATTTTTGCACACAAATCCTGAATACCTTAGGGCATCATTTTACGAAATCAAAATTAGCCACTGACAAAAATTGTTTTGATTACTTAATTTTAGCTTTTAAAGTTTTAATTGGCAGATGTAATTTAGGAAATAAAGACACTCTGTAGGAAAACAGAGGACTTTAATATACACATATGAAAGAAATTACTTTTCTAGTGAACTGCATCATCTGTTTTCTACATTTAACAGGGAGAACAAGGAGACCAAGGAAACCTTGGAAAAACTGGTGAAGCAGTAAGCTTGAATTCTCTTTCTGGTTCAATTTTTAATGCTGCTTTATTTGAGAGCAAATGAATACTTTGTTCACAGACATTGTCTGATGAAGCTGATGCCTGTATTCAAAGCTGTAGTATATCAGTTATACCTTTGTAGTCTTTAGGATTTATACTGTTTAAAGAAATTTCCCATTTTAAGCATTTTCCAAAATTAATTCTGCTTTTCTCCCAAGACGTTGTGTGAATATTGGAAGTAGTTGTAGGGGTTTTCCAAGGCATGGCCATGTAAGTGAACAAACGATGCTTTACCAGTTAAATCATTTAGAGGCTACATTTAACCTGAGATGCATTTTGCAGGCTTGTTCTGTCTACACTCCATAAAATCACAGAGCTCAAGGTGATCTTGTGGTGACATGCAGTCCACCCTCTTCTGCCTAGGCAGGATCTGTTATCTTTACATAATTTCTGACAGACATTTGTCTAACCAGTTATTAAAAGCTCCAAGACCAGGACTTCTTTATTTTTTACAAAGTTCTTCCAGTTGTGTAACCTGATTCCTTTCTGCTGGAAACAGCATTTTACATGTGGTGGTTGTTATTCTGTGCCTCTTTCATTCTTTCTTTCCAGGCTTAACAGTCCCAATTCAATTAGCCTGTCATGTTTTTGAGATAAATTAAGTCACATTCTAACTCTCCCGTAGCCTGTTTCCAATTCAGCCAAACATCTATGACTCCAGCCTACTGCCCAAACTGCCAAGAATACTGAGAGAAAGGAAACATTGCTTCTTGTAAGCCTACTTCTTGCACAGATGTGCTCATTTTTACAGTAGTGTGTTGTTATTCAGTTTGAGATCCAGTCTCCTATCCTTAATTTTATTTAAGGCCTTATTTCTCGCAGTTCTTCCACTGTAGGTGCTTTTTTAGTTGATTATTGTTACTGAAACATGCCACTTTGCAATTCTCTCTAGTTAATTTCATCCCCTGCTCTTTTGTATTTTTAACTTTTGTCTGGGATTTATGAGTTGCTGTGGATTGTAGAATGTCTTCTAATTATGCACATGATCTAATCAGATGAGCTTCGTAGGGCCTTGATCTATTGTTACCTTTGCATTATCTGGCAGCAGAGGGCCAGTGCCACTACACGATCTTAGAGGGATTATATATATATATATATATATTATATATATATATATACTATATATATATTGTATGTATATATATATTATGTTGTTGTCATGAGGCCAGTAGTGAAACACCAAGAGGAGACACAAGCACACTCACTCTTAGACCTTTCAAAAGCCCTTTCCTTCACCTTATTCACACTGCAACCCTGTAACAGTTAAGCTTTTCCAAAAAGAATTGGAAAGTACTAACAGCAAGAAGACGGTTTTTCTCATATGCATAAAATACTTTTCCAGATGTGAGTCTTGATGCAAAATATCACTTCTGTATGCTTTGGATGTAGATTTTGCTTCCAACTTCTCAACGGCTATTGAGATAATAATTAAAAATAATTTCTCTTTCTCTTTGGGTGCACGTATAGAGTATGGGTTCTTAATTCATAGGTAATCCACTCCCTGCTCTTCAGTATTGGCTCTGGTGCCATGAGGACTTCTCTGGAATCAAACACGCCACACACAAAACAAACCAACCAAAAGCTTGAAAAACCAAGTACAAGAGCAAAGTACAAGTGCCACCAACTGCTGGGACAGATTTTGAGATGGGGTCAAAAAGAGATATGGAGTAAGGCTTTGTGGAGTTTGTGTGCTACCAGGTGCTTGGTCACATTAAATACAAAGAGGAGCTGTACAAATAGGAGTAAAAAATGTCCAAGTTGATTTAATAGTAAAGACAAAGGGGAAAGAAATTGCTAAAAAGTTGATAATAAGCCCAGTGTCTAAAAAATTCTGCATATTTGGTTTCTCTCTTCTGCACCATGATCTCACCAGGTTCCCTTTTCGGCTTGTCTGTGGTTTTCGGTTTACTCATTATCTCTATAGACAGACTTCTTCAAATAACAGGATATAACACATATTTTTAATTTCATGGTCAAAATATATTTTACTGCTTTTTTAACAATGGGGAATCCATCACAGCATTCCAGTTTTCCAAATGATAACTAGTGCGTTTCCTGAATAAGCTGTCCAAGGAAGTGATTTTTGCAATAATAAATCCTGTAATGCTGAATTCATAGCAAATTACACCATGACCACGTGTGCCTGTCTGTTATTATTACCCAAGGGTTGTACCAATATTTTACCTCTGTTTCTTTCAATTTGCTTGCTTCCCCTCAAATCTTTCATGTCCCATCATTCACTAAAATGTCTGCCCACTGGTGTTGAGATGCCAGAATAGTTATTCGTTTTCTGTAGCAGCTTTCCCAGGTCCTGCTTAATACCTGCTTAGGAAAGTACAGATGGCAACTCTGTACAAACAAGGAAATTTCAAGAGCAAGAGATTGGACTATAACACTTGGGTTTTCAGCCTAGTAAGGTGGAATATGTGCTGAATACAGCTCTGTCAATAGGCTAGAATCCATAATAGCCAACATTTCTTAGGTCACATGAAGCTGCTGATTCTTAGTGCATATTTCTGCCAAAATATTCTGTATGCTTGTCTACTGTGGAAACAAGGTCGACTAATTTATAAAATGTTTGCTATGCTTTTAAGTTAAATGCACACATTAAGGGTAGATCAGGAATGTGCTGTCAGACTTCAGACACTATTCCTTAACTAAGTCTTACAACAAAAACTGGTTTTCTGGCTACAGCGTATGTTGTGTTTGTTTAAAGAGAAAAGGAACAGGTTCAGGTGGGGCTGCTTGTTCAGCAGAGCCCTGAGCTGTGGTAGAATCCAGCAGCTGTTCCTTGCTGCAGGATATTTGGTTAACTGGAGGACCTTCAGGTCCCATTGAAGAGGGATTTGTTAAGATGGTGAGAAGCAAGGGAACAGCAGACAGAGCAAATGTACACTGCTGATGGGACAAAATCGTTTGGAAGCCATGCCAAAAGAAACAACCCCTTCAGCTACTGAGAAAATTCCCCTTACATATTGGGGGAGGAAAATCTGAATTTGCTGAAATGTGCAACTGGATTTTTTTGTGCTTAGGTAAGATGCTGGTCAGTGATGAAAAGCAAATATTTGAAACTAACTTCAAGGTCTCATACAAATTATGTTTGTTAAGTGTCAGGGATGATTTAAGAAAGTGCTTATTGAATTATTCAGAACTCATCTCAACTTAAAACAGTTGTTTTCCAGATTGTTTTAGTGTTTGATAATGCTAGTGTTTACGCAGGCTGCACCACTCTGAATGACTAAGTGCAAGTTAATTCCTATTTTTCCTTGTCACTTCTGTTAAAGAAATTCAGCCTGTACACTTCTGGATTAGAAATCCTTGATGTTTATACACGCATTGAAACAGAATACAAGGGTAGAAACTGTCAGCTGTAGTATGTGCAAATGGTGTCAAAAGGCAGAGTTCATGAATACAAATCCTGGAAAAATAATCTTCAGAAATTACATGTCAGCAAATTGTTCTGGTTGCACATAGTTTTTGAAACAACAGTAGGAAACCAAGCTGAAATAAAAAGTGCTTTGCCATGAAAAAATAGCCTTACAATGAAGCAAAGGAAACCTGTGATGTTCAGGCTGTCAATGGCAGCTCCAGAGCTGGCTGCAAATGGTCAGTCTGCAGAAGTCTCTGAATGGTGATAAAATACTGCAGTCAGGCCATTGCCTTGTACCTGAGTTCCTTTTGGGAAGAATAACCATAAAGCAATTACCACATCTTTCAGAGAAGTAAAAATTAACTGGATTAGGCACCAGGGATGCATAATTCAGGGAGAATGGAAACTGCAATTCCTTTTGCTTGAAGAAAAGATTAAGTGAACTTTAACTGATGTGTTCAGGATAACCAACAGAAGGAGATGTTTGAATTATCCTGAAAGATCTGGGCTTTAGGGGTATACAAAAGAGAATTTTAAACCATAGGCCAAAAGATAAGTCAATTGAGGAAAGCCTTTTTTTAAGTGGTGAATGCATGGGACATTGCCAAGGGCTTCCAAAGAAGGAACTACTTCAGCTGCTTTCAGAAAGCTGTTGGATAGAGATTACTGTAAGTTCTATGAAGGACTTAACAGTGAATGGTAATAAAGTACTTCTGCGTCTTATGTTGTGCGTACCCCACATGACCTGATATTCTATAGCTCCTGCTGAGAAGAGGGGAGAAAGAGGTGAGCTTATCAAGCTGTTGCTCATTTTTCTTGAAGGACTTTCTAGTGGTTCTCTTTATCATTTGGTTTCAGCTAGAGGAATAGCACCTGCACATGATATCTGCAGTTTAGCTTCCAAGGTTTTGTCAGTGATCACATCCTACCCCCACTTTGTCAGGCAGCTTCCCTTAAATGCAAGCATTCCTCTACAAGTGCTATCAAAAAGAATTACCCTACTTTACACTGGAAGCAAAATTTAATCCATTTATTTATTTCTTAAAACTGCTGTAGTTTATGGGATTGGTGCCAGTACAGTTCGCCATTCAAACATTTAGCAAGTTGAATTTTTGAGTCTTTTAAAGAATTGAGTGAAATATCAGCTGCAAGGTACAAATATTGTGCATCTCTACTCTTACTTACCTCTTCCACTGGCTGTAGCAAATCACAGATTTTCACTCAGATTATCACCTCTAGTTGATTACCAAGTAGCTTTTTCAACAGACAGAAAATTATTAGAAAAATACTATTGTGACAAGATAGTATTTTAAATTTATTATGTCATCTCATTAAATGAATGTTGAATAAAAAATATTTGAGAAGGCTGAACTGTAAAGGAAATAGCACTGGCTTGGAAACTTTTCAATTACCACCAAAGAAGACATTGAAGTACAACCTGGCAGGTAACTGCTCCCACGGGAATTTGGAACCAGCTTATGTTCATTTCTCACTACCAGGTTTTTCAATGGATTACACCATGCTTGGGTTTGCTTTAAGTGTACAATGTGTTTTCAATATTCAGCTACAGTCCACTTTCTAACACGGAGCATATGCCCTGGCAAGACGTTTTTGTCTTTCTCAGGCATGTGTTAGTTGTGAGATCTGGTCTCTGATTCATTTTCCACAAATGCTCCTGTCAAGAAGGTTTGTAAATGCTGTTATTATTGCTTTTTTTGTCACTGGAGGCTTTTACACAAGTCCTTGTAAATGAAAGTTGATGAATATTTTTTTTAATAAGTTGCTGATTTCTTTTTTTAATCACCTCTGGATTTTTGCTTCACATTTTGTTTTCGAATACACTCAGTTTTGTATTTGGAATGCACCACTGTTCCCCAGAGGATGAAGGGATGCTGGAAAACATTGATTCAACAGATCTGCTTTGGACTATATTCATTGTCTTACATAAGATGGAGAGTTGAAACCTCAGTCCAGTCTTGTAATAAAGACTGGTCTTTATAGTAGAAGCCAGTCCAAATCAGGGATTTAAGAGCCACTGATCTTACACGTAGTCTGTCAGGAATGATATAGAGAGGACATCATTTTATGGCTAATATGTTAACAGGACAAGATGTTTTTGCTCTCTATACTTTCTTTTCACTGAATGCAACTAATTGTTTGAAAATTCAAAATTGTATTCCTAAGTAATTTTTTTCCTCTATGCATACCAGCCCTAGAGTTTTCTCCATCTCTGTTTGGAACAGAGAGGTGCAAAGTGCATTTAGTTAACCTGTCATGAATTTTTTGCCCCTGAAGTCCCTGTTGCTTTTAGCAATTCACTGGCTTCATTTCTAGTCATGACTATTGTTTTGTTTTCCATAGCTATCCAATTCTAGTTATGCAGGTTTTCTTTTGCATCTTTTTTACCAACCTTCTTAGTGTTTTTGCTGTACATTTTCTTAACTGCTTTTGAGGAATCGCCAATCTATAGGAAACTACTTAATAGCCCCTGTTCTCTCTCTGGAGGATGCCATAGGCTGGCCCTAATGTGCTAGGGAATACAACAGCACATTTACAGTCACTGCTTCCTAATCATTCCTGCTCTTTCACCCCAGAGCAAGAAAGTCAGGAAGACAGTACTTCTGATTGAAAGAGAACTTGATCAGTATATTGACCTTGTATATTAAATGGTTCACTGCTGGGGTGAGGCACAGCTCCCCATCTTTCTAATCAGCATCTTCAGTCCTGTAACAGTGTGGCATTCAGTGTGAGATCAGGAGTGTCTCTCTGGAAAGAGAATACATCTGAGTATCACCTTGGCTCTAATTATCCTTCTGTTCTTTCTGGAATAAGAAAATCAAAGTCATTCATCTTTAGCATTTTGAAACTCTACCTCCACACCTCTTAGCTTGATAAGCACGAGTACAGGGTAATTCTTTGTGTCACAGATTTCTGCCTGCTACTGAGGCCTGCTCTTGGCTCTGAGTGGGAACTCTCAGAGTTCATCACAAAAGTCCCTCATTGCTGCCAGTGACGTCTGGGCCATTGCCTCAATGCCAATATCACCTGGACCCATCTTTGGCTGTTGCCAAAGCAAAAGACATCTCCACTTCTGACATATAATACACAAGTTCCCACACATAATGTATCAGTCCGGCAGGCACAGAGATGTCTGTTTGTCTCTTTAGTTCCTTCCATAAAGTAATTTGTGCCAATATCACCAGCCTCAAAGGCAGCTGTATCACTGGCTCATTGCAATATGTTTAAGCTGTGGATTTCCAGCATAGCTGGCAGTCCAAGAGAACAACTAATCATAAAATCTCTACTAACTTTGCACCTGTTCTGTTTAAGTACTTGAGGCTGAACTGTGTTCACATTGTACAGATTAATGCTGGATTTTTATTTTCTTAAAGTAATGCCTTTTTTTTAAATCACACTTCAATGGCAGTGTAGGGCTGTTAATGCTAGTTCCTTCCTACACACAGAGAGGTGGCCATGCCAATGTGTGATTCGACATAACTGACATTTTCTTTTTCCTTTCTGAAGCGTTACACACATTCTACAGTTGTGTATAACGTCACTACTGGAGCTTCCATGTTTCTGCCATGCTCCAAGAGCAGTCATGCAATTCTGCTCTGGTTCATTTAGTGCTTTTTCTTCAAGCTCAACATGTCATATTTTTCTCAGTTGGAACCTTGTGCTATAATTTCTTTTTGTTTTAAGTTTCATAATAAAGTAGGTATTGTAAGCACTGGGAGCAGTTTTTAAAAGTACTTCCTCCATCCATATGGTAGTACTTGTTTTATCTGGGGAAATTTGTGACAGAGCCTTAGGAGAGAATTATTTCATTTTTGAATGCCTGAAAGGCTCTGATTCTCTACTTCAAAGGCATTTGGGGCTATTACTCTTGAAGGGAAAATTCTGACAACACCTGATCCAATACAGTTTCTGTTTTGACTGCATTTTACTTTGTTCCAATGAATTTATTCCCTTTGAAATTTGTGGTGAGACTGAAACACTAGCAGAGCAATTATCATCTTTATTTGTATGTTTGTAAAGTTTTTTAGCAGTGCAAGATTGAGCTCAGTGTCAGATCTAAGTTGGTAGGGTAGTATTGTGGTGAATTAATGCAGTTTCCCTTCTGGCAGTAGCTATTTGCAGTTGGTTTGCTGAGATGCAGGGGTCCTTCTGCTCAAACTGAGGCAGGTTAACTTGTACAGCCCTCACTTTCCCACAGGTGCACTTAGACATGGGGTCCTCTGTGACGAAGCAAATGGGCCCTGCTCTGCTGCTGGAGAGCTGCTGACTATGAACTAGTACAGATATCATGCAAGTAAAAGTCTGCTTTCTTTTTATGCAGGGATCAGCTGGCTTACCTGGAGATGCTGGGCCATCTGGAAGCCTTGGTGAAAAGGTATAATCATGTATCTGACTACTCAGCAGCTTTGAAAACCATTGGAGTGATAAAGTACTGGTGAGAGATCATTTACTGACCATTGTCAGAGCTAATATATTCCTGTAGCATTTCAGAGCATGGGGATGTAATAACTGGTAATCCAATGTTCTTGTTTGAGGTATGTGTCTGATATCCTGACTTTACTTCACAGTTAATTAGAGTTGATGGATTCGATACCTTAATTACCATCCCTTTACTATACTTGCTATTGTTTCAGAGAAACTGGCATGAATTATACTGGTTTTTATACAGTACTAACTGGTTTTGTACTACTACATAATGAAGACAAAAGTAGAAAGGTAAAACTTGGCTGTGTACAGTAACTGAATAAAAAAACAGACTGAGTTTTGTCTACTGTGCAGCAACAGTTGTGTTTGTGAAAGTTTGGCAGACTCAGCATGACCAGAACAGTATAAATAACTTGTGTATTTGACATGGTTTTATTTAGGTGAAGTATTTCAAACTGGAAAACAGGAACCTATTACTGGACTGTATGTCAGCTTCAGTTATGACAAAAACATAACTGTTTGTCAGAATGATGCAGCACTATTTGTATTTCTTTCCTGCAGGGCTGAATTATTTCATGTAGACTGGTGTCTGCTATTTAGATATTTTATGAGAAAGTCTTAATCTGCTATTAGGAATTCCATTAAAATCTGATAATAATTTATATAATCAGTGAAAGGAAATACATCAGTGGAAAGCCCTGCTTTGTATTTAGACGAATCTCATATGGTTTTAGTCATAATATCATCATAGAATTTCGTGTCAAAAGATTCTTGTTCTTCATAATTACCACTTGGCCCAACAAAGATTATTTTGTCATGCAGCTGCTAGTTTAGCTAAGAGGGAAAAGGCAGTAAAAGACTAATTAATTTATCATCAGCAAATGGAAGGAAGCTTCTTCATGGTGCAGTAATTGTCACTACTATGCTGTTTCTGTAGAATTTATTGTCTTCCTCTCTTATGGATTAAGTAGTGCAAGGTAAACATGCTATGTGGGTTAAATGACAAACATATTTCTAGCATAATTACAGGATGAAATATAAAATATAGTGTTATTACTCTGTCATCTGCACTATTTTTAATAAAAGTGTAATCTTCTGAGGATAATCTACAGCTAGGTCTGATGTTTGGGCTGGATGCGACATGAATGAAAGGTGAGAAGGTATGAAAGACCAGAAAAAGACCCTCTCTCCTTCTCCTATTCAAGTTGCTTCAGCAGCTGTTGAAGGGCTGACCTTCCTTTTAGATCTGTGCTCTCCTAACACATACTGAAGAAAAGAGGAAGAGAAAAAAAAGAAATCTTTTTTCTTTGTTTGCTGCCCTGAATTTTATGGATTAAGGAACATACTATAATATGATGCATCCAGCAGAGAGAAAACAGACCTTCTAGCAGAAGTTCTCAGAGACTAATGTAGTCAAACCTCTTGTTCAGTCTAGGAAAAGACAAGACAGAGAAACTCAGTTTTATCATTTTTTTAAAAGATGGATAGACTGGTAGGAGGAAGGAATGCAGAAATTAAAAAAGGAAAATTTAAAAAGGTCTCTGCACTGTTCCTGAAGGACAGTCTCTCAACCAATAGTGTGATGCACTCCCAGGTATGCTTAGTGGACAAGGGAAAAAGGAAAGAATATTCAGTGTTCTTTTTCTTCTTTTTTTTTTGTTGTTAAAGGGAGAGCGAGGCAGTCCAGGACCTGTAGGTCCTCCTGGAGAAAAAGGTGTCATGGTAAGTTACAAGTAATGTAGAATCCACAGTTATGTTACTGATAAAGGCATTTTAGTCTCCAAACGGTGATAAGTTCTCACCCTTCTGGCTGTGCAGACCTTATGGGAGAGTAGTATTTATGATGCGTAGTTCCTACAAAGTTTCATTTTATAGCTTTATCCCCTCTGTAGCAGTGATATTGTAAGGTGATCTGCTGAATGAAAGAGCAGAGCAGCTGCATTTTTGAAAATGGCTCTAAGCAGCCTTAATAAATTAAAAGGAGGGAAAGTAAAATAACCATTTCCTGTGTAAACTGGGGTAACCCAGGTTTTTCTAGTAGATAGACTAATAACTAGCATCACCTCTAATTCTACTGCCCAGCACTTCCCAACAGCTCCTGGGGGCCACTCTTGTGGGAGGACTGGCTTCCTGACAGCACCACTTGTCCTAAAGCAGGACACAGCACTTCATGCAGCCCAAAGGCCATGCCATGGAAGTGTATTGGGATACAGGAGTGAAAGACTGTACACGTGTGCCCATGGCCATGCTCTTGTTGAAGTTCTCTAGAAAATACACTTGGCTGTTTGTTTGGTTGTGAGCACTGTGAAAGCTCCAGAGTGTATAGAGAGCCCTTAAAGGTTTAACTGCAAGGAGATGACAAGGAGTTTGTGTAATGTTGTAGGTGCTGCATCCTGCTCCCTCTGACACTGGTGTGGTTGGCAGGGCTGAAGTCTCTGTGGCATTACACAGAAACTGCAGATGTGGGCCCGAGCAGGGTGCAGTGGGTGGTGTTCTTGCCATGGACAAAGATATTATGTATTTGCAGTAATTACTCTTTGGGCCTCATTAGCAAGGAGGAGATCAAATACCCTGAGACTGCAGACAGCTAAATGATCCGTGCAGAGGCAATGATTTTTGAAGCTTTCTGTCCTTCAGTAAGTCTTTCTAATCTAGATTTACGTTCGGACCATCTGCGTGTGATCCATGAAAAAAATCTTATTAGGGAGATTAATAAACAAGGATTATTAACCTAGTATCCAGTCATATCAACTACTTTCCTTGGACTGTTATTAATGCTTATTGCCATTGGTAAATCTACTTAAGTCATAGCAGAGAGATCCTTTCCTAGTAGTAAGTCATTGCAGCCTTTAGACAAGAGTTGTTCTTGACATTTGGTCATGGCCAGGTCTGCCCTTACCAGGCTGTGTCCACTTTCTGCTCCCACTGTCCCAACCTTCTCGAGAGGATATGGAAATTCATTTAGAACTCAGCATCTTTGTTCCAGTGCAGCTCTCCCAGCTAGTGCCTGTGTGTGGGAAAGCTTCCTAGGCTGTTTTAATGGTTACTAGGATATATATCCAATTACGCATTTAGTTTTTAAACAAAAATTTGGAAACCAATTTTGCAAAATTAATATTTTATTAACTTATGGTCAGTTATTCAGGTAAGTAACTGGATTTATTACTGTTGCTATAATAACAATTTGGATAAAACTGTTCTGTCTTTTCTATGTTTATTTTAATTCTAGGGCTATCCAGGACCCACAGGAGGCCCTGGACCTGTAGGGCCAGAAGGATTACCTGTAGGTATAGAGGAGGTGCTTTGGTTTGACATAAAATGAGCTGTTTTCAAATTGTCTTTTTGCTTTGCTGAGCTAAGAATAGTTTCTAGTTTGTACTACAATCTGTAAAACTGTCATGAAAATGTACCTATCCAGACAGAGTCTGTTCACTTGCTCTTTGCCAGGATGATATCTGAGAGAAAGGAAAAGTAATTATATGATTTACTCACCCATTTAAAAATCACTCAGTTGAGACAACTAGGGAAAGAGAATTTTGCAAGGATGGTTAATAATTGCATATTTTTAAAATCCATTGGTGCCTAATATAGTTTAAATATATTCATTATGTGTTCAGCTTAATTGTTAATAAAAATAAATTATATTCTAATCTGTTATGTATAATTGTTATAATTTATCTACCATGGATCTTCAATACAGATAAAACCAAAACTTTTATCAGAAATATTCATGCTTTTAAATACAATGTTGCCGAAATACAAGTATCTTTTAAAAATTTTGGGATAACAGACAGAAGTAATCTATCCAACAGTCACATCAGTGTTTTGTAAAAATAATATTATATAGAGTCTGTTAGATTTTTTTCTACGTAAATTTTACAAACACAATTAATTGAATTTGCACCATGAGTGAAAGTGATTGATTTGCATTTCTTGCACTGATTGTTGCTGAAGGTGCATAAACCTTGCAATTTCAGCAATCTGTGTTTAGAAGACAATGAATAATAAGTTTGTTTGACATGCAGGGACCTTCAGGGGCACGAGGACCATCAGGGCCACAGGGACCTAAGGGAAGAAGAGTAAGTAAATTGCTCCTTCATATTACTTAAAGCAGAGAGTAGTGTGTTGCAAATAGGAATCTGAAATACAACCTATTTACAACTGCTCCCTTTGTCCTCCGGACTCAACTCTTTTGTATTGAAATCAGATAGATTATACTTGTCTTTTCATGTAGAAAACAATATGAATCTTCATTTTTCCTCACACTGAAATGCTTTGCCATTGGTTTCAGCTGAGAGCAAAACTAGAACCAAGATGACCACTTGACAGTTTTCTGCACACATAAGCATGCAGAAGTTTTCATTTATAACTACCATTGGACTATATCAATGTTTTAAGGAGTATTTTCTTTACCTGCATTTAGTGCTTTGGAAATACGATCAAAATCTCTCAAGCACAGTTTGACAGTGGAAGATGTGTAATCAGAAGATACTGTCTGTTGGAATCTTGAACCTCTTCTTGTTAGATTGTCATTTCCATTTACTGTTGGGGAAATGGAAACCATTTTTTCACTGTATACAAAACTCTAGCCCAAAGCCCACATTAGTGAAGTGTCTCACCTTACCTACCAGTTTGACAGCATATCCAAGATTCCTAAGAGACTTCTACTGTTCATACCAGTGGCTGGGCTGTGTCTACAGCTCCATTTATTCCTGATAAATGTGTCTCTATGATTTTGGTAGCACATCATGGAGTCCAGTGCTTATAATTAAAGATCACTCAAAATAAATCCCAACTATCCCCAAGTTCTGTGAAAGTTCCATTTTGGAATTGTGATTTATGCCTTTGCCTCTACCCAACATGACTGGGAATGTCTCATGAAAGAGGGTCTCAGAACAGACTCAGGTCCTCGGGCCCTGAGAACAAACTCCCACTGAAGCCACTGAGAATTTTACCTGCTCTCAAGATCAAAATATCAGACCAAAAGTGGAATCTCACATAAGGAAAATATCTGAGGTGCCCTGAACCCTGGAGGTAGAGGAATGTCAGAACCTGAGCTCTGTGGAAGGCCTCAGAAAATGCATACCACAGTCAGATACAGAAGTTAAATGGAAGCATTTGGAAATTTCCCTTCATTTTGTATGGAAACAAGAATGTATCCTGTCTCCACAGCTGGAATCTGTGAGAAGTCTTAGAAACACTGACCCTCTACTTGTGCGCTGTCACAGAATAGAATTCCTTCACTTCATAAATTCTGGACCTTTCAGCAATGGTTTGCATCCAAGATTACCAAGCAGCTTACTTCTGTCTGAGAGTATCCAGCTGTTCACTCTCCAGTTCACCCAGGAGTTCTGGCCAGCTGAAGGCAGGCTGTCTAGGGGTCTATGGAGTATCTCGCTCTTGGGGATTTCAGGAAGTATGCCACTGAGCACAGCACTAGCACAGAGCTTCCTCAGCTCAGCTCATGCTTGAGACTTGATGCACTTGGCTAGAATCATGTAGAACGTTTATTACGCTTCATTTTTAGTGGTAATCTCATGAAAACACAGAGGGAGAACACCATTTTGTAGATACTTCAATGGCAGAATGACACTGAGGGTGTGAGTATCAATATGTAGAAGACTTTTTTTTCCCATGACCGAAGGAGGAAACACATTAGTCTGGAAGCCTGGCACTGTAGGCAGCCATAAAGTCGTTGTTGCATAATCTTTTGTTGTCTTTGTTTGCTAACGTGTGAAGTAGACTACAGGGTCAGAGCTTTCAGTTCATACCATAATCTTGGACAAATACAACTGTAGCTTCTAGTTCAAGAAGAGATTCTGTATCATTAGATTCATTTCATAAGTGAGACCTAAGCAAAATTCCCAACAGCTGCTAAAATTCTTAGCATTTAGTATTCCTCAGATTGGCATCTGGTGTTTTAAAGCTCAAAAGAAGTAATTTTTCTGCTCTTACTTTCCTTGAATGCAGATCATGAAATTTAGACTTGAAAATGCAGATAAAAGACACAGTGAACTGCTGTAAATTTGGGGTCAGGCAGCAGCATCTCATGTCTCTAGCAGCCAGTAGGGCTGTTCCTGGTGTAGTGGCATCTGTACTGGCATGAAGAATCTCAGTTGCCTGAGGACATCTGTCCTTAGTTTTAATGAGCAGTATCTTTCATGCTTCTCACAGCAGGGAATGTGGAACTTACCAAATTGTGTGCACTTGTGAAACAAGTGTCCAGTGTGCTTGGTGGTACATGGATAGCTGAATGTGTTTATCTCTCTTAATTGTTTGAAGGAAGTGAGGTTAAATTGAAGAATTTTCTAATATTCTTCCATGCCAGCCACCAAAAAAGAGAAGTAGCTATATATTGTGTTTGTGTTATTTTCGCTCTTCTGGTATTTGGGAGACAGGACGAGAAAGAATAAAAATAGTTAATTTGTGCTTTTTACCTTCTTAGCTGAACTTTTCTCAGATTATCATCCTGGAGATTTTAATGAAAAATGTTCCATTTTAGAAACAGAGCTGTACCCATTCCAAAGAAAAAAGCAGTAGCAATTGTTTGGCAGCCTCACTCCCCAGCTCTGTTGCAACCTAATTTAAATAACAGCAGGCAAATCAAGTATATCTCTCATTCTGTTCTAGCTATAGTAAGAAATTGTACAATCCAATTCATCTGGCCAATAAGGAGTCACACCATACTATTTATAGTAATGTTAGTGTGTGCTTTTGTCAGGATATTAAATTGCCTTTCCCTTGGATTCCTGCCCTTTGTTCTGTGGCTGGCTAAAAGGCATGGCCCAGAGGATCATGTTGCTTTCTGTTACGTTGTTTTCAATTCAGAGTTATGTAGTAGAAGGTTGATGTTTTAAACTGTAGACTTTTTCACTTAACTATTAGTGATCAGATCAGTTGTCATGCGCTGCCAAGGTGAACTCCATTGAAATGGAGATCTGTGTGAATGCCAGAAATGTTTTGGTGTGTTATGTGCATAGCACAGACTAGGAATCTTGTGCAGTCTCCTGACAGGCTTGTGCTCAAACTGCAAGCTCTCTATGACTAAAGTTATGTCAGAAGTGTTGAAAGAATTTATGTGGTAATTTTTAATGATAGAAGATAAAACCTAGAAAGACTTATTTCCTTATTACACAAATCTGTAGAATAAAAACATGTCCTTTTTCTTCCTTGAATATTTCATCTTGAGATTTTATCCTCTGGTCAGCCCTCTGGAGAGTGCACAAAGAGAAATAACAGATCACATATCTAAAAGTCTGAGAAAATGTAAAATTATCCTGCGATTGCTTAACTTTATGCTCTAAATTTCCCTCTTCCTTGTGTTGCCGTAGGTGTTTCCTTCACAGGTCTTCCTTGAGCTTCTGTCCCTTCTACCCCCACACCTGAATGACCTGTCCTCACTCCATCAAAGTTTCTTCTTTGAGACATTTCAGATCAGGGGACAATATACCTGCTAAATCTGCCTTGAATTTTCATCACCACCAATTTTGTGTGTGTTACAGACAACAATTGTAGAAAAAAGTGAAGAGCAGTAACCTGAAATTAATTTGATCAAGATGTTAAGCTTCCTTTTGAATTATGCTATATAGTAATTCAGCAATTGAGTTACTCAAATATGCAATCTTAACATGAGTCCCAATATAAATGTTTTTATAAAAACCTCCTTCACCTTTGAAAATACCGCTAGTGTTTTTGGTTTCTAATCTTTGAGCACATTGAAGTCACAGGGTTTTTTCCATAGACTTCAGTATTGTTTGGTTTGGGACCATTTGCATTGAGTGCCACGTGGCAGCTCAGTGTCATCTTCTGTAGCCTCTTCCTCTCTAGCTCAAAAAAATGCCTGTAATTGCTCAGCCCTGGCTCACATCAAAACAAAAAAGATGGCCAGACTAGCTCAAGGATTGCCTCACAAAAGCTGTGTCCCAAGCTGCAGAGTATTTTATAAAGTTCTCCCTGCCTGCCCCCTTTCCTTTTCCTATGGTTTCTTTGTTCCTTTGTGCTGGCCAGAAGTAGCAGTGCTGAAATGATGACAGATGAGTTCTCATAGGGTATTTCTGGCTTTGCCAGAATATGTAGTTATTTATCAGCTCACAGAAAAGGCCTGTTCCTGAGAGGCTTTCATTTCAGGAGAAAAACCTATATGATTCTGGATACACACTGTTCCTGAATCACCAGTCAGCCATTTTCACTTTTGCTCCAGAGAAAAGTGGACGGGCACTCACCACATGTTCCAAGAGAGGTTTTGATAAGGATCAGTACGTCCAAGTCAGAGAGAATAAATTCTGGTATGTTTTTTCTCAAAATAGTCAAGAGAGAAATGGAAGTCACAGATATTTCTGCGGGGAAAGTAAACTAAATTAGCTCAGATGTGCTTCCAACAAAGTAGTTTTACAAGCCCCTATTATAATCATTTAGAACAGTCTTAGGACTGAAAATCGGTCATGATTGGATGCCCTTCACTATAAATCATGACCCAAGATGGAAGGTTCTCTACAGCTCAGAAATTCACCATGGAAATGGAGATTGTTTTCCTCTAGACACTGCCATGGTGGTGTACTAACTCCCTCTGATGCCAGCCCAGCCCAAATGCCACCAGGAGAGCTGTTATGTCTCATCCTTCCAAAGCATACTCTTGTAAAGAGCCTGTCTTGATACTTATCTAGCTCTTCCTTTGAAGTGGTCATTAGTTTTAAGTTGTTCTTAACTGGTTTTAATTTAATATTCCATACCTAAACAGTCATGGTTTTTAGAATTATGGAAATAATCTCCTAAGTCTGCATGGATAAAATATTCTTTTCCATTTTGCTCATGACCTACTTAAAGATTTTTCGTTTGCTTGTAAGCTAATGGATTTAGATTTCCAATCTTGAAAAACTCTGAATGTTTTGGTAATAAGTATTTGCTATGTTATGCTACAGTAATATTAAACAGGTTGCCTTTGTTCACCTATCGTTTATTAAAATCAATTTACAAAAGCATTTTAGTCTGACAATAGAGCACAGTAGTTCACAATTATAAATTGCTTCTTATCTTGCCTCAAATTGATTTACTAGTGGAAGAATTTTATTTGCTTTTTTAGTCTTAATAGCAAGATTAATTTTTGCATATGCATCTTATAATGTGCTCAAAAGCAAGCGCTCTGTATGTACAGTGATCATCTAAATCCCTCTAAGTATGTGTCTGTTGAATGAGTACAAGGTGGATTAAAAAAAGAGCAGAAAATATCAGCAGAAAATATCTGGCTCCAACGGAGACACTGAATGTTTTGTTTACATACTTTTCAAAAAATCTTTCTTCCTAAATTCAATATTCAGCAAACCAGAAACTTATTTTATTCCTCGAAGCTTAATTTCACACTTGACATACAATGAAGATTGGTTTTCATGCTAACAAAATGTTTGCCCTCTCCTAAAGCTTATGTAACATCTCCTAAATGACAACCAAAAATAATGTGTAATTAGTATTCCAAATCACTTGTTCAATATTCAGGGGCCAAGAGGTCTCGATGGTCCTCCAGGAGAACTGGGAACAGGAGGTATTAAGGTGAGTGTTTGCATTGCTCAGTACTATATAAAACATTGGGGTAGACCATAAGAGATAAAAGAATACAAGCAAAAAAAAAAAAAAAAAATCCAGCCCATCAGGGCAGAAGCCAAAGACTTCCATTTAATCCAAGAGATTTGCAAATCTCTGCCTTTTCCAGGTACTTGGAGCAAATCTTAACCTGAATATGCACTTTCTGTAGTTACCCAGCATTTAAACTCACAGTAACTGAATGCAGCATATCAAGCAAATATATGTAGAATTTACACATTGTTTGTTATTTATCAGGGAGAAAGAGGTGATCCAGGAAAGAAAGGAGTTCCTGGGCTCATTGTAAGTACTGGGGCCAGTCTTTGTAGTAAGCTTTAACACAGCAACTCTGATTTCTGAGTTGTGTTTGAAAATTACTTGAAGCCAGCATTGTCTTTTGATATTTCTCTTTAACCAGGGTAAAGCTGGAAATCCAGGAGAAAGAGGAGATCAGGGTGCCCTTGTGAGTATGAAATTTGACTATTCTACCAAAACAAATTCTAGAAAATCTTTTTCTTTGTTTGACGTTTGGGTATAAGGAAGTTTATCTATTTCAGAGCAGCTGGAAAACTCTGATAGTTTGCATTTATTCATACAAATAACCAGGAACAGAAGTTCAGTTTTAAGGATAAAAATCTTCGTGACATAGAGCAATAATTCTTTGATAGATTTTGGGGTAGGTATGTGTTATCAGTGTAGGGATAAATGTAGAAATGGGTTGACTGAATATCATGTATAGGAGAAAATTCCTTATTTTAGTGTTTCTTTGAATGGAAATCCAATGTATTCTATTTGAGGCTTGTTTTACGAAGCAGATTATCGGTCAGTCCAAATTATACTGGATTTTCAACAGAAGGAAGCAGAAAAACGAAAACAAAGCAGTAATGGTGGTGATTTTGTTCTGCAGTTGAAACTAAAAATGTTGGTTGTCACCATACTTCTCTCATCTTTTTTGCTCAGATTTAGGAGGTTTTTGCCTCTCACCTTTGACACAAGGGGTTTTCATTTCCTCTTCATTCACTAGAACTTTTATATGTGTTTACATGCACAGAAATTAATGAAGCGAAACCTCATTGCACCGAAATGATGTCTAATTGCACATTTATTGCAAAGTCCAGGGCACTGATCTATTACTCCTACAGTTTCTAGAAGACTCTGTGAGACAGAAATGCTATGAGAAAGGCTGAGCAGAGAGAAAAGTGTGTTGTGAACATTACTGATTATCTAAAATACAGCTTGTAGGACAGTTTGGACATACAAGCAGCACATGGTCCTGAGGAGAATTTCAAGGAACTGGTAATGGTGGTTCAGCTAACATTCATTAATACGTAAAACAAAGTAAGGATGGATTTATTCAGGACTCCCTCACCTGCCGCAGAAGTTGATATGATATGTACTGATATGTCAGTGCATGTCAACCAGAAAACAAAGGCTTCACATATTTCTTAGGTGTTTCTGTGTTAGTTACTGTGTGGACAAAAAGAAGAGAGGAAGTGGTATTTTCAGAATATGAAGGAGCTTCTTTCCAATGGTTGTTTTCTTTTATTTTATTTTAATCTTCCAGGGCTTGCTTGGGCCTCCAGGAACCACAGGAGACAGGGGACCAATGGGAGAGCCAGTAAGTTGATCCCTATGCCTGCTTCAAAGTTTTTCCATGTATTATGCAAGCTCCCTGACAACTCCAGCTCCATTTTACTAAGATTCAGTATTGCCAGCTGTGGTTAGGTAGGAGTTGTGGGGTGATTGCTCCAAAACAACAGAGATGGAGTCTGCCTCCCTTGCTTAGTGTAACTTGTTCATGAGGAGGCCCGTTAATCTTGTTGGGAAGCTCTGTAGTAAGGGACGCACAACAGAACATGGACCACAATATAATGTGGCTTTTCACCACATTGTGGTAGATACCTATGCTATGTATTATGTCAATGTATGTGCCAACACTTTAGTGGTGTTTTTTTAAGCAAATATTAGGATCATTGTTCAAGAGTACATGGACCACATCTATTTGGCAGGTTAAATTTTCAAGAAGAAACTGCTATAATAAACCTCAGACATTTCTTTGCTGGATGGATTCTTGTTACTATGTCAAAGCCACACTCACTTTCATGTGGCTAAAATTGTTACAGAAGATCACACAGAATCTGCAGCAAATATATGCAATATACTGCAAGTTATAGCTGTGACAGGAATAGTATTGCAGCACCATCTCTGGGGGTAAATTGGGTTATATAAATAAAGCGAAAGAATGCATGAAGTCTTGGTGGGATTTGGGAGAAGGCTCCCATTTTTCTGGTGCAGAAATCTAAGAGTTGTCAAAAATTGTGCGTTTACATTGCTTCTGGAAAGTAATTTTGCACAGTAAATTGCTCATAGTTAATTTAAGTCTCTAAAGTGAAGTGTTGATAAAGATTATATAGTTTTTTAGTATTATTAGTATTTAGTACTTTTTTTTATAATATTTCTACTAATCCATTGACTGACATGGTTACAGAAAGTAATTGCACATTTTGAGGGCTAGAAAGACACCAACAAATTTTCTTTAAGATAGAATTGCATACTTAACATAAGCCGCCAACCTTGTAGGAATGGCAAAATATTTCACAGAAAATATGTTTTTCCAGTAGTTATCACTGGATTCCTGTTACTTAATCTCTTTCATATATTTTATCTTATCTTCATGTTTCAACATCTGAGAACCTTACAGTGAAAAGTTTATATCTCAAATTCCTGCTATTTTCTGGCCAAGTCTGAATTTTTATATCAATAGCATGCCTGTCTACCTTACCTAATCTAAGGGGTCTATGCTTGAGCAGCCTACATTTCTGTTGTGCTCATCATCATAGAAACTACATATTCACTGTCAGAAGAAAAATTTACCCTGTGAACAGGATATCTTTTCTATCAAGTGCTGAAATGGTCTTTCTTGCTCTTCTTTGGAGCTAGAAAGATATGATAAAATGACAGAAGATGTTGCACAATAAAACGCATGGCTCTTTTTTTAGCTGCCTATCCAAGCAGCTTGATTTCATCCTCTGTCAGCTGGTCACTCTGTGAAAGCCAGCTGCTGAGGTTTTCTGGCCCTGTCTCTAGTTCTACACAGAGCAGAAAAACCCTAATTGTTGGTGGAGCAGCAAAGAAATACAAGCAATTAGAACACTATTTGTGTTAACAGGATTGATCTAAATGACACTCAAACTCTATCTGCTTGTCAGACATTTCAGTAAAATCCTTTGCAAGTTACCTGATGTTAATGGTTAAAAGGAGTCCTCATACTGCTATAAATTTTTGGCTTCTGAAAGTCTCAGGAGAAAGATACACTACCAATCCAGCAGCCTTATCTCCATGGTAATATGAAGAAATACTTGACTTGTGAAGCAAACAAGCTTTTTGACACTTGCCTAGTGGAATCTAATGGAGTTGCTGCAAATGAAAATCAATTAATTTAGTTCAGGACCAAGTAATTCTCCAAGGGAAGTAACTGCAGTTTTAGTTGATGATATTTAAACAAAGATAAAATGTCAAATATTTACATCTGCATTCTGTCAGTAACATGGAATTTACATTGTTTTTATGAGGGAAGAGAAAATTCGCATTGCCATTGCCAGGTCATCAGGAGGAGCAAAACCATATGCATAGACTGTAAGAGGAAGTGAAACCAAGTAGAGTAAATATTTGTTTAAAGGCTTCTGTCATAAATAGAAGCAGCATCTCTCTCTTACGTGAGAATTGTAGATCAAGAAAATGTTTCGAATTTAGGATGTGTTTAGACACAGATGAGTCCTATGGGAGTTAATAGATATGAACTTTCTTGAAGTTCAAAGATTGGTTATATGCAGAGGGTTGATTTGTCTTGATGTACATTCACAGTGGCCATAGAATGAGCTGTAAGCTGTTACAGGCAACTTCTGCTCCCCAGCACACAACTCCTGCTCTGTGAGCCTGGATCTTACATGTGCAAGGGATTTGAATGTGCCACTTTGGGGAATGATCCCTGGGTGTTCCTGCAGTAAATTTACTACTTAACTGTAAGACTTGTAATAAAATGCTTATGATATAGTTGTTAATATTACTAAGAAGCCTCCAGCCTTTAGTCTGCTATGCCTCAGTGACTGTTCTGTACAAATGCTGCTAAATCCATGGTGAAGTAGTTGTTTTCAGTTAATTCCATACCAGACTGTAGACTTTTCCACAAAGCAAACCAGACAGTCTAACAAACCTTAATTAAACAAAGTCTTAGCTAGTCAAGAGAAGAGCTTAGTTCAGATAATAATTTATTTTTGGTCTCAAAGAAAAGACATCTGTGCTATTATTTGAGATCTGTTATTTCAGTGTGTCAAGGTTGGTACTGTATGCCATCATGGGACTTGGATACACTGCTGGATTCAGGAGGAAGGACAATGAAATACATTTCTTTCTTCCAGTTGGAAGAGTTGTGAAGAGATCAGTTGAACACTCTACAATGTAATTTAATGTTAATTGAATGATGCATCCAAAATTTTGTTTAATGCCAGGGTCCAAGAGGACAACCAGGGGATGCTGGTCCTGTTGGAGAAATGGGGTTTGAGGTGAGATTTTAATAATTTATAAAGCAATTACAAATACTTAAACAACTGTCTAAGTCTGGACAATATGTTTATAAATTTTTTATTGCCTGCAGCTGACTTAAATATCATGAGCTACTGAGAGACTCTTACTCAAAGACATTACCAAAAAATGTCTATATGATATCTAGCTTTTTCTGTTGTATGCACTGTCTTTGAGCATACAGTCATGACATTTGTCATAGGAGGTGAATGTTTAATTGAGGAAGCTGCTTTTTTTTTTTTGGAAGCACCACTTATTTTGCAGTTAGGCAGTAAAACACCATTAATCATATGTTCTTTCAAATTGTAGATAGAGGAAAGCAGCTGTAGACAGCCCTTTTGCTAAACTCTGCTTCTGTTTTTCTACTTTGTTTTTAATATTTCATTGAGAGAAATGTGACAGAATTAGCCATGTTTGCAATGAAGTACCTGAGGGGTGAGCTCACTTAGAACAGTAGGGATTTGGCTTATTCAAAGAAACACTCTTCCTCAGTCACCCAAAATCCGAACTTCTGACTGATTATTAAGAAAAGGTTTATATATAAACTTCACAAAAAATAATCTGATACCATTAACTCATTAAGGACTGAGGCCTCCAAAAGGGGCTTAGTTTTCCAAAGGCTGTATCTACTTGGCTCCAAGCCTAAACAGAGATGAAGCTGTCAGTCAAATTTACAGAAGATAGATGCTTGTTCAGCAGTAATTTATGATGAAAGATACAGGCTTAGTGGTACTGCTGAGTCTTCAGAATGTTCCTGACCCACAGTGCATTTCCTGAATTCCTTCTGTACCCTCTTTTCTTTTCTGTTTGGCTCTAGAAAGAACAAAAAACTATGTTGTCTTGATTTTTCAGACCTTCATCTCTCTCAGTGTCTCATACCATTCTTCTGTTTCAGTTTTGGGTGTATTATTTAGTTGTGGCAAAATTATTGCTAGTGATCACTTAACAGTAGCTTTTGTACCATACAGGGACCTCCTGGCCCTGAAGGAGAACCTGGTCTGCAGGGGGAACCAGGCACAAAGGTAAATGTTCACATTATTCCCTCTTATGCTGCTTAAATTTTCAAATTTTCATATAAGCGAATCAGGGAGATCTAATTCATTAGCCACGCAGACAGTGACACAGGAAATGGACCATTAAGAAATACTGTTACTGTCATGAAGACTCCAGGAACTGTAAACTCTGTCATTATTATGAATATTGTCCTTTAAAATTCAGTCATTTTCCTTGTGATATCCCAGGGAGACATTGGTCCTGCTGGGAAGGCTGGAGAACCAGGTGACCAAGGTTTAAGGGTAAGCTATGGACCCAAATCTTCTTCCACAATGGAAAAGTATGTTACAAATGAATTACAGGTTGAGAAATCTGGATTTATCAGAAGAATTCAATAAGAAGCTGTTTTCTGATAGCCTTTTTGTTAAAGAGTATTGATTGGGGAAGGTTGACTTGAGAGCTGCTCAGCAGAAAGGAACTTAGGGGTGCTGGTCAACAGCATCTGAACACAAGCAAGCTGTGCCTGGGTGGCCAAAAAGACCAGTGGCATCCTGGCCTGTGTCAGAAATGTGTGGCCAGCAGGACCAGGACAGTGAATTTTTCCCTGTACTTGGCACTGGTGAAGCTGCACCTTGAGCTTTGTCTCCAGTTCTGGGTCTCATCTCAGTTGAGGACATTGAGGTGCTGGAGTGTGTCCAGAGAAGGGCAACGGAGCTGCTGAAGTACACATTTTATGAGAAGCAGTTGAGAAGAGCAGGAGTTGTTTAACCTGAAGAAAAGGAGGGTCATTGCTCTCTACAACTACCTGAAAGGAGGCTGTAGTGAGGTAGGGGTCAGTCTCATCTGCCAACTAACAAATGACAGAATGAATGGCCTTAAGTTGTACCAGGAGATGTTCAGATTGGGTATTAGGGGAAAAACTTTCAGTGAAAGAGTGATGAGGCATTGGAATAAGTTGCCATGGGATGTGGTGGAGCTACAATCTCTTGAAGTGTTTGAGTGGCATCTGGGTGTGGCACTTGAAAATATGATTGTGGTGCTGGGCTGGCAGTTGAACTAGATGGTCTCTGAGTGATTCTGTGATTATAATGTTGAAATATTTCTGATGGTAAATGGCCCTACAGTAAGTCTGTAAACACACCAATATAGTAGTTACCCACATAAACATGGAAGTTTCAGGACACAATAGGTATATTTTTGAGGTTACTGTAATTACATGTTATATACTCTGAAACCAAACAAAATCTCAGTGCTACTGTCTAAATATCCAGGGTTATATGGACATAGTATTGCCTCATTTTTCTAATGTTCAACATCTTTTATATTTTCTTGCGTTGGATATTCAGGGCTGTGACACTGAAGATAAATTAACTCTAACAGCAATAGAAAAGTTGTCCAGAAGATAATAAACATGTATAAAACTTGTATGAGTCAAGAAATTTAGTCAGTAACTTTGTTTTCAATGGTTTCTTTATATAAGGGTGAACCAGGGCCTCCAGGAGAAGATGGTATTCAAGGAAAAGATGGCCCAAAGGTACATTAAGTTTCTGTAGCAGATGTAAACTGCTCTTATTAGCCTAAGGACCTAAATCTCCTTTTTTATCCTAGGTCAGCACCAGATCAACTGAGCTGAGTTGAATGCACTAAGTTTTAACACAGGAGGTCCTGTAAAGTGCAGGTTTTTCTGTACCTTTCAGGTACAAATATACCTTGCAAGTGCTGCAAAGCTGAATGGCTTGACAAAGAAAAGCAAGCTTTAGCCGAGTACAGCTTTTGTCTCTGGTGACCAAAGCACAGGAGAAAGCAAGCCCAAGGCTGCTCTGCTCCCTGAATTGGATCAGTGCTGTGCCAGGACAGTGGATGTCATATAGAGCAACCTCAGATACTCGGTGATGGATGAGGCACAATGTGGCTGTAGGAGTGTATGAATGAGATAGAAAGGGCTTTACCCTGACTTAGAGCCTGATCTGAATTTGACTGATAGGATTCACATCAGTTTTAGTGTGCTTTTTTTAAAACTCAGACATCCTGAATTCTCTTTTCTTATTAACAAGTAATTCTATAGCAGCAGATTGACTAAGGATTTTTTTGTGTTTTGTTGGCTGGGGTTTTTTTTTTTGTTTGTTTTGTTGGGTTTTTTTTTGTTTTTCATTTTGGTTTTTTGGTGGGTTTTTTTGGTGGTGGTGTTGTTGTTGTTGTTGTTTTAATGTGTTTTAGGGAGACCCTGGAGACCAAGGACTTGTTGGAGAAAGTGGTGAAAAAGGAGAGATGGGATTACCAGGAATGGCTGGGCTCCCTGGTGAACCTGGCATAATGGGAATTCCTGTAAGTTGTTTATGGTTGAAATGGACTTTTGGCTTGTTTACATTCAGTAAACAAAGTTCATTTTTCTTTCTTCCTTTATTTTTGACTTTTCAGGTTTTCTATGTAATTAGAGATGACCACATTTAAATGGGCTTCCAGTGTGGTTCAGGATTGGTGGAGAGGAGATGAATGCTTTTCCTGCCTTAAATATGTGACCTCTTGGCAAATAGTGATTCCTCCCCACCTGTACCACACAGCTTGGAGCCTCTCACTTGAGATCTCTTATCTCCAAGCAACATGGCAGCAAGCATGCACAGATCAAATAGTAGACAAGCATTAGAATTTACAGGCAACATTGTTAGATCAGGCAACATTGTTTGCCTATTCATTCTGGTATCACTCCTAGCAACTAAAATCCATCCATGAAATTGTATGCAACTTCTTCATGAGAACTAATTTTGGAGCACAGTTTCCAAAGCAAGTATTGTAGCTTTAGATCACACCAGCTTCCCTTACCAAAAATCATCATGTTCTCATTTGCAGTCCCCTGGCTGTCTACTGTGTAGCTCTTATGTGATGATGGGGTCTGAGAAAATGTTTGTTGGAGCACCAGCTGTTCACAGCTGTGTGCAGTGTCCCCTCTGTCCTCTAAGCATCAGTGTTACATTCTGCTGTCTTTAGTCCTGGGTTCTTCACAGTGAGCTACTTTCCTAGGGAAAGAAAGAGTGTTCTTTTGGTTGTTGGCCCCCTTAGTGCACTGCAAAACTAGTTTTGTTTCTTTGACTCTCTATTTTGAATTAGTAGTTTCAGGGAACATTGAAAGTTTCATATGTTGAAATTATTGTAAAACAGCATATCTACACTTTCTGTAATTATACTGGTGTACAGTAAACAACACCAGCAGTGTTTCTGTCCCTCAGCAAGACAGGGAGGTCTGGCAATTCGATTTTTGGGAGGATGTGGTTAGGCAGGGATTTTTCACATTTTTGTTCTGCATGTTTCCAAAGGCAGCTGTTGAGCTGCTGCCTTCTCCTCTCGTCCTCCCTGGCATCTGGGAGTGTACACATCACAGTTTTGGTGTGACCTCCTTCTAGGGATGTAGACAGATCATAATATCCTAGTCTAAACATGGAAATCATATTTCTATAGCCCATTATCTGTTTCATTGATGGTGAGAATAATATTGCATTTTCCTTAAACAGTAACTTACAAAGCAACAAATAAGCTTCACAAATCTGTAAAGTAATATTTTCTGCGTGGAAAAGATAATCTTTTGGATATTTTTCTCCCCTATTTGCAGTGCATGTCCACTACTTTGATAAATAATCCCTGATACTGGCCCGTTTGTTTATGCTGTAACTTGAGACAGCCCTACTAACTTGCTTACAGACACAGTTAATGACGTTTTTTCCTCCCAGCACTCTGCTTTACAAAAGCCTACTTAGTTATGCAGTTTGGAGCACAGGTTAAACGTGTTTCCAGGCCTTTCTCAATATTTTTTTTTTCTCTCCCTAATAAATCTATAGGGCCCTGAAGGAACACCAGGAAATCCAGGTCAGAGGGGCCGTTTAGGAAAGAAGGTAGTATTTTTCATCTGCCCCAGTTCCCTTCCTTTCATCTGAAACTCAGATTTACATTACAAAACTTCATTGAACCAAAACTATCCCTGTTTTGTGTCATGCTTCAAGCCAATTTTTTTCTTGTTAGCCATAGCAATTAGAATTGTCATCATTCTGCAATCAGTAACATTCAAGACCTTAGGAAATTTGAATTTGTATCAGGATGTGCTTTTGCAACTCAGAACAGTTTCTGTTTTAAGCTTTGGCTAAAAGAAAACAAAAACATAATGGGAAGGCTTTAGACGTTTTTATACTGCAGAGTACTGGGCTCAGACTTCTAATAACTACAGTAAATAACATACAGTAAGTGTCATACCTATTAAATAATGCTGTTACACATTTTGATAAAGTATAAATTGCATTTTGAAACTTAGTGTCAGTCTCTTACTATTTTTAATGCAATAACACCAACAGGGGGAAAAGGGGCAGCTTGGCCCTCCAGGAGAAACTGGACCTGCTGGTGATTCTGGCCAACCTGGAAAAACTGGTCCCAAAGGTGCAAGAGGAACTCGAGGTCCCATGGTTAGTATAAAACATGCTGACTTAAGACCTCAGAGGTCTTTCAGCATCAGAACAAGACCTGTTCACTTTTCCAGACAGAAACCTGAGGCATGGATCTGGAATGAGCCATCTCAAGCTTTTGGTCATCTGACAGTTAGGGGCGTGGGATGGCAGAGCACACCATGGAATACTCATGTCCCACACTCCACATATCACCTCACTGCTATGGGTGTTTATGAACTTTTCCAGTTCCAAGAACAAAATTCAAGGTGTTTGCTATCACATACAATAAGCCTTAGCCATGGCTGAAAGCATTTCAGACGAAGACTACTATTCCTATCGAATAGGAATCTGATCCAAAGTTAACTGGATTAAGTCTATTCCATTAACCTCTAGCTCCTTTCATAGTAAGCTCCCCAAGCTTGCTCCATACTGTGTGCCGGATGCACAGAAGCATCCAGGCTCCACACTAGAGAGGCAACTTGCCTGTCTCAGTCCAGTCCTGTGGGCACGGAATGCAGCAGTGTGTTCCTGAACATGTGAAGTACAGAAACAAAGTTTGCTATCTAATGGCCAATATTTTCAAAGAAGGAGTCAACTTGCTGAGGTGATGACCATCCCCCACTTCTCTTGGCATGCTAGCACTCATAAAGAGAGTTCTATACCGCTCAGATCTTTTTGAGTTAATGATGCACAAAGACTATAGGGGTAGGACTGAAAACATTGACCATTTTTTTTCTACAGAAGAATGAAAAGCCCAGTATTCTTTAATAAATGAAGTAGGACCTACAGGAAAGTTGTCCGTGGTATCAAATGTCAGTATTTCAAGATTTTTTCCAAGTGCTTACTTTATAAAGTTGGCATTGTTGTTACACTTTATAAAGGAGCTCCTTTCTCTCTCACTGATTACTGCATTGAACAGGGGCACCTAGGAGGAATGGGACCTGAAGGAGAGCCAGGAATTCCAGGTTATGGGGTAAGTTTTTTACTGAATTCAGGTGCACATACATCCCGAAGTCTAATTTCAAATCTCTTAGGGATCTGTATCTAGACTACACAAATATTTCCAGGAAAGCCAGATACTCACTTATGTTTATATGATGCAAGGATGCCTAGGTTTTGTGAGTTTGCTCACAAGGGGTTTTACCACAAACTTTAAACTGCTGTTTATCCAATGTGTTTCACCCCTTCTGAATAAAGTCCCTCTAAAACTACTACAGCTATTTGTTATAAAGAGAGTTCAGCAAACACCACCACCTCTGCTTATTGTCTGGCCATGTACTTTCCATTTCAAGAACAGAAACTGATTGAGTGGGGTTAGCTGAAGGACATAAAGTTACTGTGGCTTTCACTGAAAAATAGCTGTGAAAATCATCATAGAGGGATTGAGTCATCCTCTTACAAAGCAGACTATCCAGTTTCTTTTCCAAACACAAACACCCATCACTGACCCAAACCTTCAAACAAGAACCAGCCCAGCTCCCATCAGATGCATTAAGCCTGATCAGAAGATGTAATTTCCCAATGTTCGTAGAGTTTTTCCTGTACACAGTCCATTTTCTGGCATTGATTTTGTTGTCATAACATGATTTAGAGTAATTTGCAAACAGAAAAAGAAATGCAGCAAGTAGCTAAAATAAATTTTGGAATTAATTATTTCTTGAATTATTTGTTTTAAAATAATTCCTGTTTGGTTTGCTTCTTTAGGGTCACCAGGGTCCTCCTGGGCCCTCAGGGCCCCCAGGCCCCAAAGGAGAAAAGGTAAGAACATGAGTTTTACTGGTCTGTTTTGTGAAATTGTAAATGGAGAAAATGTTACTGCACACCCACTGTTTTCCACAGCAAGCAACAAAAGTCACCATTTGCAGTATTTGTTGGTGTTGTCAAAGACTATGAAAAGAAATGCAAAGTGAGGAAATGGGTCATTTTGAGATGGAGTCCCAAATCATACCATTAAAATGTTTGAGGTTTTAAAACACAAGGTACCCATTGTACAGAACACAGGCTATTGTATCAGACAGCACCACTGCCCTTAGCAGCACTGCTGACAAAAATAATCAGTGCAGAACCAGCTAAATATTTACTTAACTCTGAGCCTGTGAGTACACCCACAGATTTGCCTGAAAGTCCAGCTAGGATGGACAAATGTCTGTGGTTAATATAAAATGTTAGCGACAGGATGTGGCCTCAGTGCTGCTATTTTAGTGTCAAATTTACTGTTGTTCTCTCAAGTCTCAAAGCCTGAAAACAGATTTGTGTGCTCACTGAAACCCATGTGACCCCAAGAAGGCAGGTACATGGATTCACTTTGTGTTGCCCTTGACACAGAGCTACAATCTAGAGCAAGTTTTGCAACAAATACTCTGAATAGGCATTTAGTGGTTGATGTTATAAATAGGTTTTGATATAATTTAAGAAACTGAAAACTAATTTGTTGAGAGGTAGGTGTCTAGGTTGCTTGGTCACTTCTGAAAAATCACTTTGACAGACTGTAGAAGTCCTTAATCGTATTTAAAATGTGATTCTCTTTGCATTACTATTGATAGTATCATCTGGAATAGATAATCTTTTGTTTATTAACTTGGATGGCAGTTATTTCATATTTAAATTTTAATAGACTTCAGACTTACTGTTGGAGTCTCCTGTAGTCTTGTTTTTCTTTATATTAAGTGTATTTCTCAAAATAGTGGAAGAAATTTTCTTTTTTTTCCCTTTGCCATATGTCTTGTTTATCCTTTTTTTATTAAATAAAGACACAATTACATGGATGTTGTTCAATTAATTTTTTTTTCCTATAGCTGCCTGTTAGAATAAAGCAAATGTTCAGCTTTTTTAAGTCTTAAATGTCTTTGGGACATTTAGGTGAATGTTAAAATGGAGTTACCATATCCAGTATATTAAACCATAAGAATCATATTTTCTTTTAGCATCTGTACAATGTCTTCTCTGCTCTTTATTAGCATTTGAACTTATGTGCATGGTAGATGAAGTTGAACTTCCAAGTTAACATTTTTTAATACTTATCTTTGGTTTAGGGTTACCCAGGCGAAGACAATACAGTCACTGGACTACCTGGGCCCATAGGTGAACCAGTAGGTCTTTCTTTCTCAAAAAAATTATACTAGTGCATCCCAAGACAAGAGCCAATGCATTTGAAGCTTTATCAGTACAAAAATATAGAATGATGGTCCTTTAATGAGTAATCTCTCTCTGAAAATGCTGTTGTGTTCTCTTTCCTGCTTAACCATCTGTGCCCCCTATTTTCCTAGTCTGTGCCCCAGTAATGACATTAGTCTGTGTTTAGATCAGCACATTTTAGAAAATAATTTTACCCTCTCTGTTTACCCTGAGTTATACTTAATTGCTTTACTAATCAATAATATGTTTTGACTTATTTCATAATCACTGCGAACTAATTCAACTGATTTAGAGAACTGCATTTTGTAACCATTTTCATACTAAATTCATATGTGGAGTGCATTTCTGCAGCATTTATCAACCTGTCAAAATTATTAGGACAAACTTCAAAATTAAAGCAGATTTTGAGTAGAGCAAGTTGTTTCAGAAAAGAATCCAATTTTTCATGGGTTGTCTTATAGAAGCCGTAAGAGAGTTTCCCTTGCATGTCTTGAAACCCGAGTCACTTCATGTATCCATTCAGATTGTAAATTAATAATATTTATTTTTATATAAGTATAAATCTGGAGACGTTTCACTGAGGTCAATCCTCCATCCTGTTTCATTAAGCCCCATGTAATATTTATCTTTTAGCTTCTAGTCTTCAGTAACAAAAAAATTAGACTGTGGCTACTGTCTGACTGCAGTGCATTCTGTTTAGAAAAATATCATGTTTATTTCTTTAGCCTAACTAACTTTTACGTGTGTATTCCTCAGTTCCCTCTCAGCAGTTAGTCTGTTTTGAGAGAAACCCCAGCTTTCTGTTCATATTTCACTGCAGCATTATATTCAGTTCATCTGTTACATTTTACTCTGGTTTGCTCTCTAGGGTCGAAGTGGTGAACATGGAGACAGAGGAGAACCTGGTGATGAGGGCTACAAGGTAATACATTTTGGGTTTTAGTCTTTTTGTTTGAACATGGTATGCTATGCAGACATGTGGAGTAATGCAGCAGAAGTGTCATCTTCCCTCCCAAGTGTGCAGACATGCACGTGCTGGTCACTCACTGCGCTGATGCACTCTTGGAACGTGTTGGAGCATCTTCCTTTTGGAGACATAGGAGCTGCAACTCCTCAGCTGGAGAAGACTTCAGTGACCTTAGTGTGTATAAATACCTGATGGGAGGAAATTAAGATGAATTAGACAACTTGTCTCAATAGTCTCCAGTTACAGGACAAGAGGCAAAGGGCAGAAACTGAAACACATGAAATTCCTTTTGAAATGGCTTTTTTTTTTTTTTTACTGTGAGGATGACTGAGCACCAGAACAGGCTGCTCTGGGAGGTTGTAGAGTCTCTATCTGTGGAAATACTTGAAAACTTGACTAGACATAGTCCTGGATAGTCATTTTTAGCTGGCCTTGCAGGAGAAAGAGGGTTCCATAAATGATCTCAAAACGTTACTTTTAACCCAAACTGTATTAGTTTAAAATATAGAACTGATGGGGTCAGAAGTTCTATGTTTCCTTAATACAGTATTAACATTTTTCTCTGAAATTTAAGCACTACTTATTGTAAATTTAATCCTAAAAATTATTCATGAATTATAATCTTTCAGCACATAAAAATTTCGATGGTAACTCATGCTTATCACTGATGCAGTTCACTGAAATACAAGAGAGACAGTCCTTGACCCAGAATATCCAAGTTGCACAGTAATACACACAGACATAGTAATAAATAAATGAACCAAATCTGTGCTTACAGAAGTGCAGAAATGTTTAAACAATATGTAATTCCCACTTGCAGCTTGAAGTAGAGAATGTAAAGAATAAAAGCTTTGTAGAGTTTGATCTCGGAGATCTGACCACACTTTGCCTAGGTCATGTCAATGAATCTGGGTCCATCCAGCATCTCCCAGGATGGGCTTTACAAGGAAGTCTATAGCTCACTGAGCAGGGCAGCCTGAGTTACCTGTGTTGCAATATGTTGTATTTTTCTCCTTCACAGGGTCATATAGGTCTTCCAGGGCTTAGGGGACCTATTGGACAACAAGGGCCTCCAGTAAGTGTTTCAAACAATTGAGATTTCTCTATTGACTGTTGAAAATATGTTTTCATTTGAATTCAAATGATTCTTTTCATTTATTTAATGCATGTTCTTTTCAAAGGGAGAGCCAGGTGAATTGGGAGAGCAGGGACCAAAAGGAGAAAGAGGTTCAGAAGTAAGTAGAAAAAACTAAACTAAAACTGCACTTAATTGGAATTTGTAGGGTTTTGTTGTTCGCTGGCTATCTTTGGAAAACTGTTCCATAAGGCTAAAACTGAGTGTTTGGGTTTCCTTTTCATACCTGCAGGGACCAAAAAAAAAAAAAAAAAAAAAAAAAAAAAAAAAAAAAAAAAAAAAAAAACCAACCATAAAATGAAATATTGCATAATGATCTTGGTTAGTAAATATGTGGGGTTTGATAGGTAAGTAGTTTTACTTTGGAGTGATATTGAGCATTATGAGAGGCTCTTTTGGAAACATTTGAGTGATATTTAATTATTCCCTGAAGTGGAGTTTCTTGCTACAAAATAGCATTGGAGGCCAACTGGGATTTTGCTTCTCTGATCTGTAAATGAAGCCTCCTGGTACTGCACTGCACTGAGTTTTCAGAGGCCTGGGAATAAGGAATTTGCTACAGAATACTAGAGCAATAATGACAGAGCAAATAATGACAAAGATCAAAGACCAAATGGTTTTCTTTGGAAATATTAGTTTGTCTTGGTGATGTGCAGAAAATGGCCAAAAGTGTTTATGTTCTTCCTGTGGACTGAATGTCACTGGCTTTTGAGATTTCAAAAGATTAAGGTAAATATTTCTAAAAATACCAATTACCATTGCAATTTAAATGAGATTATATGTCTGAGATGTTCCATAAATCAACTCTGTTAGAGTTTCAAAATGTTGTAGATAGCTACAAGAATCTGTAGTTGACTAGAACTGGGGCGGAACAGAAAGGAAAGGCCATTTGAAGATGTTGCCATCATGTACTCTAGCTGTGAACTGGGATACACTGCTTTTGACAAACTACTCAGATCCCAGGACAAAATCAGCAATACCTCTTGGAGAATGTTTTCTTTATTTTGCAAATACTCCTCAGATCAATACTGCCATTTACAAATGTGGAACCAATGCTCCACCATGGAGCAACCCATAAGGGCTTAAAGATTTCCACAAAAATGTAAGTAGTGGGAACATTTATGTGGTCTTAACTCCAGTGGCATTGCTGTTGTTGCTATATCAAGCCTTGTGAAGCTAATCCCATAAACTGCAATGGTGAATCATCTGGGTTTACTTCATATGCATCCAGAAATCCTAATGGAAAAAACATTAAGTTATTCAAATATGCATATTCCAGTTCTGACTGGTGGACCTTTTTATTGCATTCTAAACAAAAATGGCATTAAATTGAGCAATAGAACAACATTTTGCTGGTTTTATCATATTTACATAATTATAAAACATTTAGACTTATAATAACCCAAGCTTTTTCACTTTACTCCACATTGTGTCCTTTTGCAGCATGCTTTAAGAAGTGTGTTTGAAATACTTAGTCTGGAAAATCTTGGAAAATTTTTTCTACTTGTTCTATGCTAACAAGTGTTATTCTTGTCCCTGTTCCTCAGTAGTTGTCTCTTTTAGGTGGATAAAATTAATGCTATAGATCTTTATGTTCTGTGGAGACTATCCTATATCAGAGTTCTCTGAGAAGCTATTGACCCATTCTGAGCTTTTCTCCCTTGGTGCATGATCTCCTGTGTCACTAAACCATTTACAAGAATGTTACCTGCTCAGCTTTCTTAGACTACCAATTTCTAGATTGGTCAAGATGAAAAAAAAAGTCTGGTTTGAAGCAAATTTTCTTTTGTGTACATCTTAGAAAAAAACTAACGTTTACATCTGTGATATGTGAAACTATTGTTTTCTAGTATTCTCTTCCACAGACATTCAGTGCATTTACATTGCCTACTTTTCATGACTTCCCTTTTGAAGAGTACAGGAAATGCTGTAAAAGTGTACTTCCTCACAGAGGGGTGGCTGATACAGAAAAAATTACCAGATTCAGGATGAAAAACATTTTATGCTTATTGTTGGAAAAATTTTAAAAACTAATTTACAAAAGGGAAAAACACTACACAATTCTGCCAAAAATGTATTTGCTTTTACTGGAAAAGCCTTCTGCTGTCTCCAGAAATGTGAATAATCTGGTCCAAAGCCAGGCAATGTGAACATGAGTACTAGAGGGGAACAATCCTCAGTCTTCTTAAGGGATTGAGTTTAAGGCATTTGTCAGTTCACCAGTATTTGTAACTTCTAGGGACCCACAGGGAAGAAAGGAGCAACAGGTCAAGCAGGCAAAGCTGGAATTCCTGTAAGTAAAAAAATTCTACAGCCTATTTTCAGATTGTAAAACAAAGAAAATACTAACTAATAAAACCAAAATTGAATCATGCCAGGAGTACCAGAAGGTCTTCTGTTGACTCTAAAGAACCAGGAAGTGTAAAGGACCCCCTGTCATTTTTGAATATTCATAATTTTTGAAATTTTGTTAAATGATACTGAATTATATTCACTTACTCAGCACATGGAAGTGACACACAACTAACAACAAGGTCCTTACCACTCATAAAGTTATTTAATTAGATAATTTTTGGAGTCCATTTGGAAGTTATCACATTATATTGCACAGAACTGTACTTGTGTTCACTTCTGACCCCATCAGTTCTTTGCTCCACTGCAGCCTACAGAAGCTTGGATCCCTATGTCCATGATGGATACATATGGTAAATGCCTTGAGGTTTATTTGTTTCTCTTGTTTGCCCTGAGCTGAAATTTTTAATGTTTTTTCTTGAGTTACTCCAGAGGAGCTGACTTGCATGCTCCTTTCCCTGAGGGAGAAAACAGAGCAGGAAGCAGTAGGTGTTCTGTAAACATAATGAAGAACAAAATGCACAAGGTTATTTTGGTGGCCTAATAAATAATGCCACACAAGCACATATTGTAAATAACTTTTACTACCTCACATGAAAACATTGTCAGTAACTGGAGAAATGCAGCTGTTGTACAGAGCTTGTACCTGCTGGGCAGAGTGCAAGAGGAGCCTTTTGAAGACAAGGAACTGTGTGCCCTTTGTAAATACTCGGCATTTTCTTTTGGAGGACTGCAGGGATCATTCAGCAGGCAAAGGAAAAGAAGGAAAGCAAAACACAGAGAAGTGAGGAGAAGACAATAAAACTAGAATTTGGGGAAGTTTCAAAGCGCATCCCAAATGAAGATACTTAAGCAACCAGAAGTTAGCAATAAGATTAGGATGGCATGCTTCTTATATTCTATATGGCTGGAGTTACCTATACCTTTTCAGGCAAAATGTGTTGTAATTAGAACATTTTACATTTCTGAGAAATGGCATTTCTGGAGAGATTAGTGCAGAACTGCAAGCTTTTTAAGACATGTATGTCAGTCTAAAGGGAAATAATTTTAAGGTAAGTAATCAATGTTCCTCTTTTGGATGTGACATGAGACATTTTGGTGCAAGTATAGCAACAGTTACTGCAAACTTGCCATATTATAAATTTGTATTTTTGATACTTTCAAATTTGAACAGCATAAATTTGTGAAAGTTCAGTACTGAGTGTTTAGTAAAATAAAGGCTGAATATGCATATGGTTGAGTTTTTTCAGGGATAAACAGATGACTTTATCAGTTTTCCTCACTTCTGTTTAAAATTTGACACTCTCAGGAATCTTCCAGGCCTGCCACACAAAGGAGTCAGTCCCATGATTTCAGCTGAAGTTGCTCAGATCCCATGATAGAGCAAGTCTAAGGTTAAACCAGGAAAATTCTAAACCAAACATGCTAACTCAGAGCTCCCTCTGTGACTAGTCATTCATATCCCTGGGTCTGCTGCTATGTAGGGTTTAGGAAATACTGTGACTGAAACCTAACTATGAGAGGGTGAAGATGAAAAGAGACCATAGTGCTATATTTTATTTGAACTTTATTCAAGGGAAAACTAGGGCCACCAGGGAAGAAAGGAGCAGTTGGGTACCCTGGACCAGAAGGTGTTCCTGGGAACCCTGGCAAGACTGGGCTGTCAGGAGAGCGTGGCCCGAAGGTAAGCTGCTTTCCACATTTTCTCTATGTCATTTTGCATTATAGATTTTCCAGGGTTAAGGTATTTAAAAAGAAGAGACCATTCTCAGTTCCATGAGTATCTTGAAAATTAGACCATTTGTTTGTTTGTTTTCTATCTCTTTTGCTCCTGATAATCCAGGCAAGATATCAAGTTAGCATCAGGGAAGTGTTCTGTAAGAACAGTTTCATTGGTATATAATAGTAGTAACTTCAGCTATGTCCAAGTCATCTCTTAGAGAGGCTGCACAATTCTGTTCGTGAAAATGAGCCTGAGACTGTTTCCTCTTAAGGTCTGAGAATCTCACATTTTCCTTATTGACTTTGTATTTGTAACCTGTGTCTCCCTACCTAAATAATTATGAAGTTTTGTCTAAAACCAGTGAAATAGAGTAACTGGTATATGAGGTATCTAAGAGCATTCTTTGCTGTGGGCCAAATGTGGTGACCTGCTGCCTCTGGGAGTTGTGAGACAGCTCTTTGATTAGTCCCTCCAGAGACCGGGAGAAGATTCCTTGAGTAGCTCTCGTCATTGAAAGTCTGATCACTTTGATTTCCAGTATGAATTTCTCAATAGTTCTACTCAGATGGACCAGTAATAGTTATTGCCAAGTCAGATTTGGTGTTAGGAATTAGTCAAGATGCTGAATGAGGCACTGTTTTTTCAGGTATAAATTTCCAATCTGGTTGAAAAAAGAGAAAATTAAACAAGTTACCCGTAGGGGGCAGGTGCACCCCACTCAAGCCTCTCCTCTCTCAGGTCATGAACTTCTTCCAAATTCTTAAAATTCTTTGGAGCTGGATTTAGAAGAATCACCCCAAAGAATTTTTACATTTTTGCCTTTCCACTGAAAATGTCATACAATCATCTTTAAGACAACTCCATAACCCCCTTACAGTTTGTGTTGAAGGGAGGCTTATAACTGATTTTTGCCACAATGAATAAAAAGAGCAGAACTTTTCATATATCAGTTTATCAGACCATTAATCTATAAGCCACATCATCATATTCAAAAGCCCACATTTAATACAAAAACTGTGGTTTATACAACCCTTTTATTCCTATGAGTGCCTAACTGAATGTCAGAGGAAATAAGGAAGATTTCCATATGCTTCTCTTTCTATTAAGTGATATCAGAGATATATTCATTCATATGGTAGCAAATTTCCATTTTGTATTTTTTAACCTGTCGAAAGTGGCTTAACTCCATGTACTCACTAATATATTTTTTCATTTAAAATAGTTGCTTTTGTTGGTAGGTTTATGTTCTCATACATTTTCATAGCAAATGTTCTGATCTTTCTTCATCTGGTAATGTTATTGCATGTGAATCTTTACAGAGTGTACACAGCCATATTAGTATCACCAATATGCCTGATCCTTATAAATAAACATGTTGAATTTTGAATATTTCTTTGGGAAGGTAGTCTTAGTCTGTTTCATGTGGAGCTACTTCTTCCTAAAAAACTAATACGGTGAAGTTCAAACAATTTTCAGCCTTTTACTTTTGGAATATTACCAGAAATCCACGTGATACTGCTGATCATTGTCTTTCAATTTATTTTGACGTACTATTATTGTGTGTCCATATATACAGAAAGCATTAAGTGGTTTTGACTGATTTTGTTATTTTTCTGTTTCAGCATACATTGAACATACATGCTTGGCTGTTCTAATTGGAAACCATTATTTTCAATTTGTTAAGGGCAATAAAGGAAACTCAGGCGTACCAGGTCTGGCAGGTTATCCTGGAGCTCGAGGTCCCAGGGGATTGCCAGGCATGCCAGGGCCCATGGGAGCACCCGGACTAAAGGTAGGTACAAACATAGGATCTAGTTGTTTAAGTACAGTTCTGCTGATAATGCTTATTCTGCATGCTGCATTTGGTGGTTGTGGAACTGTTAATTGTGTGAGCAACAGATATCAAGTCTTATTTGAAGGGTATGACTACAAGTTGTGTTTACCGCATTTTCATAAACTGTAATTTGAAAACAGAGATCTCATCCATCTGAATGCTATTCCTAACTCCAGAAGCCATGAAAACACTTTGTGTTTATTCACTCCAGCTTCAGGGTCAGATGTTTCCTAACTTTTATTTCTAAACTTCTGTAGCTACTGGAACGGTTGGGATGATTTAAATACCTAAGCAATCTAGTAGCAGAGTGTTGCCATAACTTCAATCCTAAGTCCCAGGTTTAGAGGCTAATAAGTGTTTCTGGGATGTCCATTTATCACAGGACTTAAATTGTTTTTGTTCAGCCCTTTCAGAAAGAAATAAATCTGAGTGTGCTCCATTTTCCAGGCAGTTCCAGGTACCTGGTATCAGCATATCCTCATATTAATTAGACTCATTTGAGTTTTAAAACAAGCAAACAATGAAAATATTACAGATCATTTTCTTCATTCAGAAGAGAAGTTTTTATCTACAATCATGATTTTTACCTAAACTGATTTTCTTTGTGAGGTTTTATTGGTAAGCCATTTTTTGAAACCTTAAGTTATTTGCAAACTGGAAATACCGTCTTTGTTATCATTTCATGAATATATTTTAGTATAATCTGTATTCATTATTTGCAGTGTTTATTGCCAGTGCCTCCATTCTGAATTTTACTACTTTACCTAGACAGTGAACTGGAGGAGGTAGTTCCTGCTCAGATGTGCCTGTAAGCTGAAAAAGGCAAGGAATAGATGGGTTGAGGGGAAATTGTTGCCACATATAATAGAGAATCAGCATTAATAAGGCACATGCTGACTCAAGCCAATGACACGAAGGTGGAACCTGGGAAAGAGCATAAGCACAAAGCATGAAACCTGTATATTCACAACCTTTATTGCAACTCAGTAATCTCTGAGCTAGACATGTCTTCTGTGTATTTGATAGTCCTCAAAAGATTTCTCTTGCAGGAACTTGTCTAGCTTCCATTTGAATCAATGTAGATTTTTAATCTAACAGCAGGGAGTTTGACAAGTACACTGTGTCTTGCTCAGAGGATTATTTTTAAAAATTAGTTTTAACCTGTCTGTTCTGTATTTATTTTTATGAATTTTACTGCTTACACTGGGAGATATGCTAGAATTGATCCAACATGTATGGGTTTTGTGTGTTCAATTCAAGGAGCAGTCAAGTCACACTTGCATTTTAGTGTATGTTTAATTATTTTCCTGAGGGAAATAAAATGAATGGAGTAAGTCTATTTCTTAAGGAGAAAGTATGTTTCATGCTTCTGACTGGAAACCTGTATTTACATCTGTAACTTCCGTAATTGTAATAAAAGATATATTTTCTTCTTACTGACAGGGTGAGAAAGGGCTTCCAGGTCATCCAGGAAAGCGAGGCAAAAGAGGCCTTCCAGGCTCACAAGGTGACCAAGGAGCTGCAGGAGACAGTGGACTGAAAGGACAGATTGTACGTAATCACCGTGGTTGATGAAAAACGAGTATTCTGAGAGTTAGCAACATGAACTAATGGTAAGGATGCCTGCTCCTATTACAGGGAGAAGATGGAGATCAAGGTTTAATGGGGTTTCAAGGATTCCCAGGTCCAAAAGTATGTGCTTTTTTTCCTCTTAGATTGTAAGCTATTTACAGAGTGAGAACATTATGAAAGCATAGAATTAATCAGCTTTAACACTAATTTGTTCAAAATATCTCTGAACTGTTGGGACATGGTAGGCAGAACTGTGTACTCCCTGTCTAAGGACAAACATTCTGGGTCAGTGGGCTTGGTATTTTCACTGTTACTGCTCTTAGAAATTATCTTACTTTAACTGATTACAAGATCTTGAAACAAGTGGGTAGATAATGTCCATGTTTGATTAAAGTGTTCCTTTGCATTTTCAGGGTCCTGCAGGGGACATTGGCTTATTTGGAATTCTGGGCCCAAAAGGTCCAACAGGCCAAGCTGTAAGTGCTTCACTGCATGAAGGAGATTGTTAGGATGAGTTTTTGCAAGTGGGACATGTTTTTAACTTAGAGAATCATCTTATTTTCTCATTAATAGGGCCAGAAGTCTCTAAGCAAACCTTTCTGTCTGAGTCTAGCTGCCCTTTGCTTGTACTGCAACACTGCTCTGGTTACATCATACTTACAGGCACACAAACAGAGCTGGGCCCTTAACCTTGAAAAAAAAAAGCAAGCTCTAGTGACTAAGTGTGAGTCTCTTAGTGTAATCTTATGACTTTGTATTTCTTTGTCTACTGGAGTTAACATTCTTCTTACTGGTAAAACTGCTGATTGTGTAACTACATTTTACAGCAAAAGAAAAATAGGGATCAAACTTTGCCTGCAGTAAGACACAGTGGTGCTCAGTGATCAATAGGGAGTCTTTTCTTAATGAACATTTTGTTTTTCTCTAAAATGTTCCTAACCTTCACTAGCTTATTCTTCATGACATTCTGCTTTGCTACTCACCAAAAAATGAAGAAACATCTTTAGCATTTTGTGCACCCTCTGTGGCATCCAGTGTGAAAGGCTGAAGTATGAGGAAGCCTTACTACAACATGTTCCCTCACTACTGCCTTTCAAAACATCGCAAAACTGAGTTTGTTCAGTTAACCAGATGCATAGCAGCAGCTTTAGGGGACTGTTCTAATAGCTGTTTTTCTAAACATTTCTATATGAGATCAAGACTGGACATGAGCAGTTTGCTCTAAGTGAAATGGATCTGAAAAGTGGCATTTTAGCAGCACTTACTGGCACCCTTACAAGAGTCCTTGTGAGCAGTAATAAGAAGATGGAGCTAGTTGTAGCTCAATGGCTATGTGGTCTTTTGTAATCAGAGCACTTAAGTTTACACTCTTTTTAGTGTATCAGTTTTCACATTAAAGAATGTGGGGGGGCTTTCCAAGCACAACTATTACAAATTAATAAAATACTTACCTCACTGATTTTGTTGTAATGTGCATTCACATTAGAGAGTACCACCATGATCTTTTGGATATTTGACAGGCCTGTGTGCTGAGCAGCTTTAAACCAGGATGTGTCATGAGGATTTTCTTTATTTTGGAAACATAGTGAACTAATAAATTCTTTGCTTTTTTTCAGGGATATATTGGCCCTGTTGGTCAAGAAGGCATAGTAGGCCCAACTGGCAGACCTGTAAGTTTCCCTTCATTTCTGCATTATTCATTTATTTCACTACTCTCTTGTTTAATCATCTTGTTTTTCAGCTAGCAACCTTATTGTTCTGTTTGCAAATAGCAACTAACAAGGGCCTCCCTTGTTATATCGTGCTGGTAAGTTAACTTATGTGACTCCAGCATCTGTAATACAAACAAGAAAAAGATGACAAAAAACAGTGACAAAAAAGTAATTGCGATGGCCTTCTGCCTAAGTACAGCATGCAGAGGGCATGTGTACAGGGGCAGTGGGCAAGTCAAGGTGTAAAACAGCACACAGTAATTAGCACCTGGATATTCTTTCTCAGCTTTTAGTCTGAGATGTTCCTAGAGAGTATCCACACTCAGTTTCAATATAGTTTATTTCCTGTGGGGTGTACTGGGGCAGAGTGCCTCTCCAGACACTCTGGGAGTGCCCAATGAGCCCTTGTAAGGCTGTTCCAGAGGCTGATGGATGAGGTCCCTGATACAACTCAAACATCGTGGTGGCCTCTCTGACAACTTTCAATGCACCTCAGGTTCCCTGCACTGGGGGAGCTCTGCCCTTATTCCTGTTTCCATCTCTTGTCACACTCACAGTACCAGGGCCAGATTTGACTTGCACAAGAGCCCTGTGACCCATGTCTCCAGACCACTCAACCATGCAAGGCAGTTTTAGAAGATCTTTGTACCATGAAGATTCCTCTGCCTGATCAAGTAGACTTGGAATAAATGAGAATGTCTAAAAATTAAAATAATAATAAAAAATAGTAAATATACAATAAAAGTAATAAATGCAAATATTTGGAAGTGAAATATAAAGAAGGGGAATGTTCCTTCTGTAATTCTTTCCACTTGTTGGAAAAATCAGTACTTTGTCTTGCTCTCTTCTTTCCAATTGCACTGAGGAGAAAAACTTTACAGTTGTGCACACTTGTATGAAGGCTTTTAATAGACTTCTTATTGAATGTAAAAGTTTGCCATTATCATCAAGAAAGCATTTTAGTTGAAGACTACTACTATGTTTTATGAAATGCAACCATCAAGATGCAAAATTTTTCCAGAGAAGAGTTTAAAGATTGTTGCCATCCTTGGGAACACAATTCAAGCGGAAAAATCAGCCAAAAATAGGGAGAGAAAAATAGTGTCTAATCTGATTATGAGAGTAGAACTAATAACATCATAAAAACATATATGTGGTGAATGGATTTCTTCAGTGAAGGAGAGTATTAATTTTTGTTCTTTAAAGATGGAGAAGCACTGATGTATTGAATGTGGATGAAATTGTGGAGAACACAGCTGATCAACGGACAACAGGGTTAAAATTACTGAGAGAAACACAGTTGCAAGCTGAAGAACATATCTTTCCACATATAAGAATTACAAGATGTGTTCAACTAATTTAATTTTCTAGTAGTACAGGAAAATAGTAGTACAGAGCTGTAAATACTTCCACAGATGAGACTGGACTTTTCATGTGAGCAGTATAATTCTCATGGATATTAATCTGCTTATTTCAGTCTTTGGCATCTAGAAAGCATATCAGATTAACAGCTGCTCTTTCTTACAGGGACCAAGAGGTGAAAAGGGCATGAGGGGTGAAATGGTAAGATGAAACAACTTCTGTGCTTTCATTCTTTGGGCCTTGTAAAATCTATTTCTGTGTTATGCTGAATGTACTCATGCGTACTCTGAATGCCAGGCAGTTGTGTTGTGCTCCTGGAGAGCACTGCCCAAGGAAGCTGATGGCCTTGGTTAGAAGTCTGACCTTCTTGTTCAAGTTGGCTTATGCAGATATGCCCAGTGGGTGTGAGCTGCTGGGCCATATGGTCATACAGCAGTCACAGACTCCAAATCTGTCCGTGTTCAGATCTAAAAGGAAAATCTCGTGTCACATTTGTCGTAAAAGATGTGCCTCACAGCATGCCCATGTTCATAGATCTGTATCTTCTTGTCTAGAAAGAGAGAAGTTCAGAACAAGCCTAGGCCTGCGGGTGGGTGGCCATGCAATGTATTCCAACTGTAGGAACTATTGGCAGCACTGATGAGTTATGAGGTTTTTTCAGCAAGAGTCGCGATACATTCATGACTGTTGGATTTAATAGAAAATTTGTTTTAGAGGCAGTAAAATTTCTGGTTAATTAGGTTAATTATGGCTGTGTAAAAAGTCATTAAGTTATCATATTTACAGCAATTACGAACAAAAAGTTGGTAACTATGATATTACCTTCTATGACAGATGTATAATTAGTTCCTTTTCCAGTAATGAGATGCGATCTTTTTCCTGTTTCTCTTACCCTGCCTTTTACCCCATCTCACTTAAAATTTAGTTTCACTTATTGTATTTTGCTTTTAGCAGCCACCTCCAAAAAATTCAATCAAACTGCCTTATGAAAGTGTTGAAAAATAAATCTGAAATATTCAAAACACTTTAAAGAGCTAAAGCTTGGAATGAAGCTTCTTGTCTGTGTCTTGGAGAATTCTCCTCTTTGATTCTAATGCTCTTGATGCAATTGCTATCTCAGAATAAGAGGAAAACTAGTTTCTCAGTTTGCTGTTATCCATCTTAGCTGTCTTTTTCTACTGTTTGTTCATAAGAATTGTTATGACAGCAAGGAGCTAAAAATGCTGACATTTAAAAAATTTTCCAGAAACAGTCCTTAAAAAAAATTCCTTAAAATAACAAGAAACATCTGTTCCCATTATTGGTGGTGGTGTTTAAGAAGTTATTTTCTAAATAAGTTCTTGAATTCATCAAGATGAGTTAATCTAGTAAGGCTGTCTTCAGAAGAAGGAGGTTTAATTTTAAATCATATACAGTGGCATTACTTTTCCCCAAGAAAGGGATTTATTTCCAGCTAAAGGAGACCAAATTTTTTTCATCCAACTGTGTATTCTGAGCTTTAATTTATACCTTTAAAATTTATATTGGCATTCTTCCTAGAATTACATAGATTTTAACCTTTTTGTTGTATATTTAGTTATATTTTTTAGTCTGTCAGGGTTACAGAGTTCATTACTAGAAAGAAATGTCCTTTTATCCCCAGAAAAACATGGAATATAAAATCATGTCTTTTTATTGAGGCCAGTGGTGAAGCACACATTCTTTGTTAAAAATACTCTCTTCAAGAATCTAAAAATTCTTAGAAAATATGAATGTTCTTGGGATTGCTCATGCTTTCTAAGTTAAGTGTATGGACTATTGTATGTAAAATCAGGGCCTCAGCATTAGTAAAAGATTGGGATTTTGGCCTTTGAACTTCTGTTCAATCAAATGGAGTGATTAAAGAATTAAACAATTCACTGAAACTAACTGGTTTGGTCTCTGCTTTTGTTTTTATGAACTGGGATTACACTTTTCTCACTTTAATTCTAACGCGACCAAAGGTTAAATTAAGTAGATTTGTAAAAGTAATCCGGTACATTCCAGTAAAACATTTAGCCATTAACTTAGTTAATTAAAAGTGTAATTTAGCCTTGTTTTTCTGCTCTGTAGCAGAAAGAAAGAACTGTGGTAAAATCCCTACTCTGTGCAGTACCTTTATATTTTAAAGATTTGTAAAGATAATTGCTATAGCTCTCTGAAGTTTTAATGCATTTAAGAAATGTGATATTCCACAAAGTGGTTAATAAATAGCGTTCAGTGTTTACCTCTTTTTTTTTTTCCCATGGGTTTTACTGGCAAGGAGACAGTGGATCAAGACAAATTACATTCCTGTTTTACAAAATACCTTTGGAACTCATTGGAACAGTGCAGGTTTTTTATTTTTAAAACATTCAGTTCTATTTCAGAAACCACTGTAAATTTGAACTGCTCTTGTCCCAAGACTTCTTGAGTCTTAAAATGATGACACATGCCAAGAACACAGAACATTAACTGAAGCATTCAGTCATCTAAAAAATATACTGGAATGTCTAAATCTCAGCATTCAGAACAAGGACATCTATTCATCCGAGAGCAGTGGTTACTTAGGGACAACCTGATGAAGACTTTGTACCTTTCCTTGATTTGGTATTTGCAAATTTAAGTCCTGAACCAAGATAAACAATGTGTCCTTACAATAGCAGATTTGTTTCTCAAGATTTTTTCACACTTTTATTTTATACTAAACATAATTGGCCAAGCATGATCAGACGGGCCAGTAATATATTCACATGAGACTGAAGGTATCCTGGAGCAGTCTAACAGCACCTCAGGACTGGACCTGATTGATTAAATGTAGAGTCAGCCTTCCCAGCTGGCATACATCAGTATGGCTCTGTGAAACCAAATTGGTTTGCAACAGCTGAGGAACAATGCCAAAATAGTGAATGTATCTTGTATAAACTTGGATCAGTTTTATAATAATGAATAGCAACAAATCTTTTATGTGTATTTAATAGTAATAGGATTTCAAAGAAAATTTCAAGCTGGGCAATAATCAAACTCAGGAAAGTAAAGAAAGCTAGTTACTTGACAGAGAACCCACAGGGATATCCATACTGTTTAGTACTACATATGCTAAAATTACTTGTTCTTTTATTTCCATTTTCCAACATTAATGATTAACATATTTTATAAAGATGTTAATCATTAAATATCTACTTAAAAGATAGCTTCCAGTCCCTTCTATACATGCAGGTGGATGAAACATAAATAAATAGGGTCAGGATGTATTGGTTGAAAAGCTCACAATAATTACAATCCATGGTCCTTATCTTATTAAGGACTTCTTGGTTAAGTATCAGAAAATCACCTGTCTAAACATCCAGGAATTGCTTCAGTTTTGCATTTCCTCTATTCTCCAAAGAACACATACAAGACCTGGATCTTGCCTCAAAGCCATTTACAGTCCATCAACATAGCCTTTGCATAGAGCTGGTGAGTGGAATTATATGGTGGCCCCCACTTTTCACATCTTTTATAATCCAGCACCTGAGGACCTCTGGCATGGCCAGGGCAGGTGATGTGCAGACATACTTCAGTTGTGCAGCTGTCACTGTAACCCCTGGCAGAGGCATTCCATGCACTACCACATGTTCTGCCTTAGGGCCTAAGAACTGATAAATTTGCAGCCTGGGTGACTGAGGTACATTGCTCCTATCTGGTTTGAGATCCCCCCTTTTTTTTTTTTTTAAATACACACTAATTAATATTAGAGTGAATCTGGTCTTTCTTTAACCACTTCCAGACTGCCCTTGCTTTTGGCAGCTTGAGCACATCCCAAGTTCAGCAGTTGTAGCATGAAGTGACACACAGATCTTGCTTGCTGCGAAATCTCACAGCATAAACGCTTCTTATTACTCTATATCAAGTGATTTACAACTTAATTCCTACTTGACTAGATCAGTTTCACAACATTTGTCAGCATGACCATGCCACATCAGATTATTTCTCTTTTGGCAGAGATTTAGTACTAGCATGACCATACTGACGCATGAGGGCTTTTGCTGGAAGAGCTTATTGTGCTCAAGTAATTGGTACAAGCAGCACTGACAAAAGAATGTTCTGCTTAAATTGACTTAGCTGTGTTGAAAGGTTTTTAGTAATTTAAGGTGCAGATCTAGCCCATGCCTTTCATTCCTTTTTTTTTTTTTTCTCTTCTAAAGGCACTGCCACCAATTCTTTTCCTTGTCATCATTTGTGCCATTGTTTGTTACAATAGCTTCTAGAAGCTTTGAGTATACAGAGCTTGAAGATAAGACTCTAACAGAGACACAGGTGTCATTGTATATTAAAAAATGTTCACAACCTTTCCAGCTTAATGTGAATAGTTGATTAAAGAAAGAATAATTCAGATGAGTTTATTGTATTAGGTCCATGTTCAATCCTAAAGCAGCCGAAAACTCAGGTTTACATGCATTGTAGGTACTGTAAGCTAGGGAAAAGCAGTTCCTTCTCCTCCTTTCCTCTGCAACAATCCTACACACTGAAATGGTGCCACTTACAATGAGAAAATAAGGGCATAATGTCTTGAATAAAAAGGAAGTCTGCCATTTCTGTAAAACAGTGAACATAACATGTTCTGGCTGAAAATTGACACTCTTGATAAAAGCCTGGCATATACTCATGGATTAAAGTGGATCGGTTAGTTTTTGCAGTTACTGATAACATTATTTACCGCGTTTTTGTGATTATTTACCCCTTCTAGTACTTCTGTTGTCAGCATACATATAACCCTGACACAATGTATAGCACATTATATATTTAATACTTCCTATGACTTTTACTGTTCCCTTCATATCAGAAGTAATTGAAGAAACAAGGAACCAGACAACACAGCAATTCCAACATGAATATTCACATGTAGAGCACAGTGCTTTAACAATAGTAACTAATAATCTACAACTTTACCACAACTGGTACTACACCTTCTTCCTTATACACATTGGGACATTTTTGTGATTTAATAAATACATAAATGTAAAACTAGAGATTTTAATGTATGACTGTTACATTCTATCTCCATTTCTTCTAGGGCCCTCAGGGGCGGCAGGGCCAGCCTGGGCCACCTGTAAGTGCATAAAAAACTGTGCCTGTATTTTTCCATTTTGATTGCAATGTATGAAGATGTGAAGCACCTAATATCTGTTTTTTCTCATTCTCCAGGGACCACCTGGACCACCAGGACCAAGGGTAAATTCTGTAACAACCCTAACCTACAAAACGGTGCTTTATTGAAATGAAAATAACAGAATCCTCTTCAAATGTATTGCTTGTTCCACTGCTCAAAGAATTTATCACCTGCACTTTTGTATATTCTTGTTTATCTTTTTATATTCGGAAACACCTGTTTTTTAGAAACAAGTGGATCTCAATGCTGCTGTTCAAGCTTTGTTTGAGTCAAATGCTGCCTTGCAGATGGAGGTATATATTTAAATGTATTTACATTATCATACAGGGAATGCAATTGTAATTTTATTCTTTGAGCATATAACAGGGTTTCTTTTCAAAGACTTAGTTTAAATTAATAATGGACAGCAAGTAATTATACAGTGTAATGAAAAATGCTAGGATATAGTTGAAATGAAATTAAGAGAAGCAGTGGGACTTGTACCTTTTGTCATGATTGGTGGTAATGTAAATTACTGACTGTCACAGATAGAGGACTGTATCTGTTCAGACACAGTCCACAATAGTGGTACTTAGGGTTTGATTAAAAAAAATATTGACATATATGTGCATTGGTTGCAAGAAAATCCCTTACATAGGTGAAGTCAAATAAATTTGCATCCATTTTTTACTCTGAGCCTTAGATTTTACTGTTTAAAATCTGAAACCTCTAAGTTTACTTTTAAAGTGCACCAATTTTTCTTTTCTTTCCTTGTATCCATATTCTATGTCAATATATCATAATGACAAATTTGCATAACCTAAACCTTAACATCACTGCTCCAACAATTTGAATGAAGTGTCCTAATTTGTTAATTGGGACATGTTACCCTTATGTTGTTCTACATGGCTGATTGCATTCATATAAACACTTTGATTCTTTCTGGCTATTCAATGGCCATTTGACACTTAACTCTTACTGCATATACTGTTGTTGTGACACTTTTTTGTGGTAACACATTTGCTAATGGCCCTTGGCAGAAATACCAGAATACTGAAGTAACTTTACTAGATCACAGTACAGAGATTTTCAAAACGCTCCACTACCTTAGCAATTTACTGCACAGCATCAAGAACCCTCTTGGCACACGGGATAACCCAGCACGCATCTGCAGGGATTTGCTTAATTGTGAACGTAAAGTGTCAGATGGTAAGTGCCCACTTTCACACAAGTACCTTGAAAAGGTGTTGCTTCCAAATGTTGCTTTCTACATTAAAATTCTGATCTGATAGATTTAATGGTTTTCTTCTTCTTTTATGGTATTCTCTTGCAGTTTGCCTATCATAACTATATTTATTTCATTTTTAAAATAAAATTACTGAATTTTATAGGTGGAAGTATGTAGCCATCTAATACTATGTAAATATTAGACAGATTATATCTATCAGTAGACAGATGTATCCAGAAAATTTGAAAATGCAATTTTGTGATTCCAGGTTTTCCAAATATTTATAGCTGATTTTGCAATGAATTTTGTGTGGACCAGATTCTAGATTCCTAATGAGAAAATTGCATACCATACATTACCACTGTCAGATACACTGACAGTCATTGTATCTCAGAAGTGCCTGAATCAATACTTCAAATAAAAAACCTTCCAATTAGAAGCTGTAATGTTAGTGTAATTGTGCAATCAGAAGTGGTTTATTATGGTAATTTTTCTCAGTATCTGTTATAAGTATAATTTTAATTGTGAAAACATTTTCATGTTCCTTTTCTTTCATTCCCCTGTGAAGGTATGGTGATAACAAATGTAGTATTTGCCAAGAAGTTTGAATATTTTAGCAAATTGCTTAGTAGTAAGTAAATTTTGGTTTTATTTTCTGTCTGGAATTATATACTAATAGGAAAATACTGGATTGACCCAAATATTGGATGCCCTTCTGATGCCATTGAAGTTTTCTGCAACTTCACTGCAGGTGGTCAGACATGTTTAACGCCACTGTCTGTGACAAAGGTACATTGCTTCTAGAGACAGTGTCTGTGCTTGAACTCTAAACAAATGCGTGCTTATTTACTTAACTCATTAAAAAGTGTTAGATTTCATGGGGGCATTATTGTATATCTTTGTGGAAGGACATGTGTTATATATTCTGGTACAGAAGTTACAGATTTTTCTGGAGACTGTATGTGTTAGTAATTCTCACTGTGTTCATCTACTCACCTATACTCCTAGAATTACTTTGTTCAGCTTTACACTTTCTTACACAAGGCATAAAAATAAGCCTGAAATACTTCTAAGCTCTATTAGTACCTCATCACTCAGGGAACCTAAGCATAGAGATGCTGAAGTTGTCACAATAGAAAGGATGGAAATTATTACTACTTTCCAACACTTAGGCATTTTAAATGCCATTAGGGAGGGACTAGTTTTTTGTACATCATTAGTTCATGCTCATCTTTACATGTAGTTCTTGAACTCTTGGGAATACAAATTTTGTTTGTGAAGTTCTGTATGTACACTGTAGTCATTGAAGAGCTTCAGAAATACTGTGAAATTCACATATATACTCATACATTTGGAAGATCCCTGAATATGAAATAGTCTTGGAGAAATTCCTCTTGAATAATAAGTTACTATGTTTTCTGTCTAAAATCAAAGTATACTTACAAACTTTTGCATTTGTAGTGGATTATCAGTATTGCCAGAACCTGTGATCTAAGAAGACTAAACAGCCGAGTGATGTGGCTTCAGTTAAAATGCTGCTGCTGATAATATCTTTGTTTGAATCAGAAAAGCATTTGTTTCAGTTTCCTTATTTAAAAATACTGTTTTCTGACCAGCTGTGCTTCAGCAGTGTTGTAAGCATCAGCAAATGTTTATATTTAAGCTTTGAAAATGTCCTATGAAAGCTTCTGTTTATAGCAATGACTGTAACAGAACCTAACTTCTCTGCTGAGGAATGCAAATCCTGCTCTTTGGCACTGACCCCAATGTATATAAACACGTATACACCCTCCCATGCCTGAACAGCACATTTACATGTCCATGGCACTTGATGTTGCTGTGGCTGTTCAGCACAGTCCAGCTGTAAGTCTAACAATGCTCTTCTCTCCACCGAAAATTAGCTGGAGTTCGGTGTTGGAAAAGTGCAGATGAACTTCCTTCATTTACTGAGCTCAGAAGCAACCCACAGCATCACAGTCCATTGTCTAAACACACCGATATGGGGATTAAATAAAGCAGGTGGCCGGAAGACATCAGTTACCTTCAAAGGATGGAACGGTCAAATATTTAAAGCAAATGCCCTACTTGAACCTAAAGTGCTCCTGGATGAATGCATGGTAAATACCTTTTAGCACCACTTTATAAAGCCATGACAGAGGTACTGTTTAGACATTACTAACCTGTTGCAAATAAATAACCATTTAGATTCACATCCCTTAAAGCTTGCTTCTTTACATAGCTCTGCATATGCCACCCTTTATATACTGAATTCACCATCTCTTCAAGGGTAAAAGCGATTGCAGTGATTCAGGGTATCTATGCTTGCTGTTTGCATTGTGTCTCATGTATTTTGAGACTGTATCAAGACACTGCAGAGACATCAGCACAGAAATAGAGAGGTCCTCCAGGAAAATTTAGAAACAGCTACCCTCAAAATGAAAATTCAGGCTTCAGAAATGGCATTTGTTAAATTACACAGTTTCTTTAGGAGCACTGAGAGAAGAAATCTTTCTGTGTACTACTTCTCTTTCACTCTTTAAGCACAATTTTCATGTGTGTTTTGAAGATCATATTTTGACTCTAATACTCTTCTCTGTGTGTATTTCAGATTGAAGATGGCAGCTGGCATAAAGCACAGTTCTTTTTTCACACTCAGGACACGAATCAGCTTCCAGTTGTTCAAGTTAATGCACTTCCTCACCTCAAACCAGGACAGCAGCACTTCATAGAAAGTGGCTCCGTATGCTTCCTTTAAGATTTCTGTCCTAGGTTTCTTGTTGCATCAACATGGAGTTTGCTCCATAGTTTGCTGCAGGCAAAATTACTAGGAAACTGAAGAATCATTTCAAGAGTTGTTGCTTAAAGAACCTCAGGAAGAAAAAGACTTCCTTCTAAGGAGAAATGGCATTGAAAAATGAAAGAAAGAAAAAACTAAAGCAATTTTCCTTAAAGTATTTAAAAATAAATTTCTTGGTGCTTTCTTGCATAATTTTCTGGAATGGAGTATCTGAACATGGACTTTTCCAGGATGTCAAGTGCTCTTAGCATTCTTTTTAACAGCACTGCACAAAAACCATCCTGAGGAAAGCTGGAGACATGAGATACTGAGGAGCAATACCTGCTAATTCTCCTAAATGTGCAATAGCTTTTATATGAAAAGTGAATCAAGCCACAGTACAGTACAATAAGTCTTCTTAAACATTGTTTTATTCCAGTCCTTTGTGGACACACACATCTGAACAGATGGCACACTACCTCTTTTGTGTATCCTGTCCGTGTTGCCTTGGTGCTCTTCATAACACAGGGTGCTTGTGGCCCTACCAGAGATTGAGTCCCTGTTTAGCTTTCAGACTGTATGTGCTGGTTACATCAGGTTATGTTTCTCTTCTAAAAGTACTTATTTTAAACTGTTGGTCACATACTTCACATAATGAAAACATTATTTATGTGGATTTCTTGTTTAAAACATTTTTGTGTACTATTTTGGAAATGGTGTATAAGACAGCTTACTGTATATGATGCATATAGTCAGAAGTTTGCGTTACAGCCATTATAAAAATTGTTGTAAGAAGAGCTACCTAAAGTAGTTTTGACTTTTAAATCCTGTATTTCAGTTAACAGCGCTAATGCCAAAGCCATCTTAAGATGATATATTCTGTATATATTTTGTAACTTCTGAAAAAATCTACTACAGCTTGTCTTCTGAATGGCTGCTGTTAAATTATAATCAACATTTCATCCTCTTAGAAATTCCAGGGTTTTTTGAAATTTATTAGATCATTTTGGGTTTTTAAAATTAAGCCTAAAATGTTCAGTGAAGGTTTGTTTTTTGTTTTTGTTTTAGTAAAAATGAACAGTTTTACCATTAGGAAAAGCACTCTTTGTATTGATATGCCTCATCTATTATCAATTAAAAGTGTGCTCAGGAGTCCTTGGCAAGGTGATACCAGACTGTATTTGAGGGAGTGTTCAAACAACAACTGTCTGTCTGTCTTCGTCTGCAGGAAACCACACCACCAAAGTATAATAAAATAAGCTTCCAAGTTATCTCTTTGTCTTTTACAACTCTGTTTCACAGTGCATAGGTCATTCTTAGAAATGGTGAAAATCCTCGAGAAGGGCACTTTTCTTAGGTGGCAGCAGTGCTTCTTTTCCCAAGGGGAAATGCATATGCGCTGTGCCATGGAATACGGCCAGAGGGACAATATTTGCTTTTACAAAGTAACGTACATGCACATCCCATCTTGTATTTTGTATCAAAGCATCATTTTCGACCACTTTGAGAAAAATCTGATAAAATGAAAATCAAAGCAAGATTACAGAAGGATGACAAAATGTCTCACTTTTTGCAGTTTCAAGATCAATACACTGACATTATGATTTAACATTTCCTGTTAGTTTGGCTTTGAAGATGATCTTCTGGCAAATACTTTGGGGATATTTTTAAGATTATAATTTTTTAGAAAATGTCTGCATCTCGTATATTTTTATTCATCTCATTGCCCGATTTTTGGGAGTTCTTCATCTCACAAATTACCTATTTTAAAAGCAAGGAGTGTAAAGCCTTACAAGGCTGTGAGGATGTGCATTTCCGTAGTTGAGGCAAAACCGCACATCCCGCGCAGCCGGCGGGGACGACGGCCGTCTGCAGCGGGACACGGACAGGTAAGGGGTGATGTTCGCGGGGAGTGTCGCGCCGCGGTGCTGTCTGTTTGGCAGCGTGATGGTGTGCGGCGCAGTGCGCGGTTTGGGCAGCCTCCCCGGTGCCCTGGGCAGCCTCCCCGGTGCCCTGGGCAGCCTCCCCGGCTGGGCCATCGGCGCGGAGCCCCGAAGGTCCCGGAGCCCTCAGCCCCGCGGCTCCCGGCGCGGTGACGCCTGCTGCGGCTGCGCTGTGGCTGGCGGCCGCCAGGCGGCGCCGCGGCGCGGCACAGGCCGCGCGTTCCCCGTGAGGCCCCGCGGCGCGGCCATGGCGGAGCGGGACGGGCCCGGCGGCGCCGGGCGGGCGGTGGGCGGCGGGAAGATGTCCCAGCACAGGTACGGCACAGCGGCGGCGGCTGCACGGGCTTCGGGAGCGCCTTTCCCGGGGCTCGGCGGGCGGCCCTGTGCCCCGCAGCCCGCGCGGGTGAGGCCCGGCCGAGCGAGGGACCGCGCGGGGGGCGCCTGCAGAGCATCGCAGGACCGGGGACGGCGACAGGGCACTGCGGAGGCCCTGCGGAGCGGGGAAGAGGAATCCTTATTCACAGGAACTCCCTGTTTCTGGTTTGCAGCGCTTCAAACCCTTTTCCCGGTTCTTAAAATGGGTTTGTGCTGTTAATTCGCAGAACTCGTCAGGCGATGGTATTACTGGGCTAGTCCTTCAGGCCCTCACTACGGCAAGCAGCGAGCACGTGGTGGGGAGAGCAAGAGAAATGGGTTAGGACTGACATTTATCCCCCAGTAGTTGAAAATGATGCGTTTGTACTAATCTTGAAAACTTTACCCATGTGGAGGAAATGTTATTTCTCTTTTTTGTTTGTCATACTTAAAATAAGAGTGACGATTATTTCAGTTGACATTTTTCCTAAGAATGGGAGAAACAGCTGTTCTAATAGCCTAGTTAAAAACATAAAGTCATATTTTTAGAGGAATTTAATTTTTCACTGATACTTACTAGTTATATTGATAAGCCCTACACATTGTGCCTGAAAGGTCCCCTGACTTTGGAATTTGCACTGCTGACAGCCAGAAGTTGTTTGGCTGACCGTGTTGTTCCAGTGAAAAAGTGGGATGCATTGTTCGGGGTTTAGTGAGAATCATTAAAATTTATTTTCCATCTGTGTAAAATTTGAAGTATAAGCCAGCATGATACAGTGCACATTACAGGTGATGCAAAAAGAGAAAAGCACTGATAGAACCAGGCCCTAAAGCATAAACTGATAAAGGCTTGCTGTGTTTCCAGCTCTGCAGTTAGCATGTAAGTTTTCTTCTTTCAAGCATCTCCAGTGTTTTAGTGTCTGTATGTTTGGAGATACTCCCCCATAGCTTGTGTTGTTTTGTCTGCCACCTTTCTTAATCCAAGGTATTTGTATTTTCTCTTTCTCTTTTCAAGATGCACTTACAATAGCTTTTCTTGAAAATTCTGAGGGATGGCCTAGTGCCTGGTTTTTGAGCAGGCACTTTCATAGGCTAGGTGTAAAAATGCTGCCATATTGAGAAGTGTTTTTTACTTCTTTCAGGTGTGAAACCTGTAGCAAAGAAGAAGCTAAGTACAGATGTCCACGATGCATGAAATATTCGTGCAGGTATCTGCTATCTGAACTTAATAGTTTTGATTATTTTCCTCATTCATGTGCTGGACACGTTAAATGCTTTCTTTTTTTTTTGTCATTTCAGCCTGTTGTGTGTAAAGAAACATAAGCTTGCACTGAGCTGTAATGGAGTCAGGGATAAAACAGCGTTTGTCTCTGTAAATGAATTTACTGACTTGAACCTTCTGAGTGGTAAGAACATATCTTGTGTGTTCTAAAACTCCCTGGTTTTACTAGGCCGGCACTACATTTTTCTTTGATCTATTTAATTTCAGATTATCGTTTCCTGGAAGACGTAGGAAGGACGGCTGATGCTGCTGCTCGACATTGTATTGTGCATAGTCCAGCAACAAAAAGACTTGTAAGTTTTTGATTCTCCTTTTGCTCTGTTGGAATTAGTGCTGGCTACTTTGAATTCCCACTAAGGTACTCCCAATCTAGATTCCAGAGCTGGTACCTCTCTTGTGAAGGTATGAATGACCCTGGATTTTAGAGCCAGAAATCAAAAGGAGTCTCTAGGTTTATGCAGCAGTATTTTATGCAGTATTGATGGCTACATCCAGTTGCTTGGAAGAAAAGATCACTAATGGTTCTTAAAGTTTATGCATGACCACTGTTGCTGTTGGATGATGGATATATGTTAAGAAAGTCTGAATGTTTCCTTAGACTTCCACAACTTTTGAATTTTTAAGTACACGCTTCTCAGGTAAAAATTGGTATGTGTTCCCTATATACCAAATGAAGACAGCTAGAGCTCTTCAAAGATTAAATATAAGCGAGAGTGACATAAAAGCCAGCCTTCTAAGGGAGGATGTTTTTGCTGAAGCTCAGCAACCAAACACACTCCCCAAACTAAAAACAATGAACAAACAAGCAAAACCCAAAAGAAGCCCAGCCAGCCCCTACAACAAAATATTTTGACTCATCGATAAGTCACAAAAAGGCATCAAGACCATTTTTTTTTTCCCATCTTGCGAAGATACCTTGAGATACAGCCCTAAACTCAGGAGTCACATTGATGGCAGAATAAATTCAGAAGACTCCAGCTTCCTCTCTGGCTGGAGTAGTATTCTGTGTGTGTATTTAGCAGCATGATGTCCTAAAAATGCGTGCTGAAGATGGTGAGCCCCTGCATGGGTGAAACCCTAACCAGTTTTAGGGTTGTGGTACTGGGCATGTTAATGGCAAGATGCCCTTGCTGCCTTCAAATCCGAATTTGGCAGTGGCTGGGATGGTGCTTGTGTATCCATTCTGCTGAGTGGATAGGGTTGTAACCCCAAAACCATCCTGATGGTGGTATTACGCCCACAATGGTCGCACTGTGACTCTCCTGGTATGTTAAAGAACTTTTACTATGAGGAGATCATTGGCATGTTCTTGTTTAATAGTAAAAAAACTTATGAAAATGTTTCAGAGCGTTTCCAGGCTTGCATATATTTTTTCATTCAGGATGGTTTTTTAAAAATTCAGAGAATTTCATTAAATATGGCCTCTTCTATAAGAATTCTCATAGTTCCTGTCAGCTTTTTATTGTTTAGTTTTCAGGGGGTTTATATATTCAGATTTTTTTAAAAAAATCTTTTTGTTTTTTGCCAGTTATACTGCTTGAGGAACAAAGCTCGAGGGTGTAATATTGAGCTAAAAACACTGCCTGTTGGATTTACAAAAAGAAAAGAAAATTCTACCACCTTCAATTCTGTGTGAGTCTTTAGTCGGTTACAGTCTGCAATATTCTATTTTCACTGAGCATATAACAATGAGAATTTGAGTTCATACCAATATACTTGTTTTAAAATCTGTTAGATGCACTGTTTTTTTGCAAAAGCTGCTTAATATTTCATGCTTTACATTTTCATTTCCTTTAGGTTCTTTGAGTGGGGTTTAACAGTTTACGTAATTCATGCTTTATTCTGAAAAATGCTAACACTGAGTAATGGTAGGAAGAACTAGTGCTGTTGTGGTCTTTTCACTAACTTTGCTTTTAACTAGGTTTTTTGCTAGAAAAAGAAAATGTCTCTTGGGAGGCTTTATGTTAGAGGATTAATGTAGAAAGCTTGCACAAATCCCTGTCTCTGAAAAGGCTGACATCAAATCTTAAGAAGTGCTTCGGTACCTGAGTCGCATTCTGTGGTGGGAGTTGCTGTGCTGGAGAATGGGAATGTTTGATACAGCATAGCTTAGAGACACAAATGCAGACAGATAAAAATTCAGGAAGAAGGCTAAAGAAAATTTAAATGTTTCTTGCTTTATCTACTCTGTGTTCTTCCTCTGCTATCCAGAGATTGTATTTTAAAGTATTTTCACAGTAAAAATGAAAAAAAAATTATGAAATATTTCATTGTGACAGGAATCAGGTCTACAGTTCAGCTCAGTGGTACACTGGGGTCAAAAATAAATGCCTTCTGAGCTTCTCACAGCAGTGACATCCCTGATGGCTCATATCCCCCTGATGACTTCTTTACTTGCTTTGTTCCAGGTCTCAGTTTTGGTGGCAGTTTGTGTTTTCAGGATATGTTTTCCCTCTGTTTTGGGAGCTGTGCACTCCACAGTGTCGGTCCCTGGCTGGCCACCAGAGGTCTGTCTCTGACAGAGTAAAAACCCACCTGGAAACTGCTCAACACGCCCACCTGCATCATTCAGGCTGCTCTAGGGGAAAACATAGGCAGGTTTGGTGTTGCACGTAGAGTAGGTTTTAGCAGAACATTAGGCATCAAATAGACATGGAAGTGTAACCTTTTAAAGTTACATTTTTTACCAGCTCTGTTAGAGAAAATGCAGACAGAACCAAAAGAAATCTGAGGTATTTTCTCCTCCCTCTGCACTATATATCCATTATATGAGCTTAGCACCTGACAGTGCTCAGGGTCTGGTGTGTCCCTCTCCTGTAGATGAGCCCCTTCTCATGCTGTTTGTCAGTCGAGATTTGTAGACAGATTGCTCCATAGGGTGGGGGCTGGAAGCTGCCCAACATCTGTGCGTGGAAAACAGAGAATAGGCTTCTCCCATGTCCTCCTGACACTATCCCTGCGAGCCAAGCTGTTGGGCAGTACGAGGCAGGAGTGAGAGTATCCAAAACTAGGAAGTACAAGATGTATTCTTGTGTCATCCCCTGCCTGTGCCAGTGCTGGAGGACAGATCAGTGTTGTTTTGATGTGTTAACCAGACTCTTCATTTCCTGGATTCCATGAATTTGTTTGCTAAATCCGATGTTGTGAAAGCATACGTGCCAAAGCTGGGCAACACGTGGGTTAGACTGATGTGTAATATTGAGTATCTAGGTAATGGAGGGTCATTAGAAAGTAGTCTCTGAGTCCAGAGTGTGAACTCATGGTGCATCTGATTTCTTAGTCATGAATTATTTTTAAGTGCTGCCTCACCTTACATTTCCTGTGGTGCCCTTATTTTCAGTACAGTTGGGAGTTTCCCACTGGATACATTCTGCCGTGGAGTTGATGGTGTGAATTGCTGGGATAGCAGGCCTCTGGGAAAGGGGTGAAGGATGAGGCCAGGCTGAAACCAAGGGCAGGAGCACCAACTGAGAAGCTTCAGCGAGCTCATCAAATGGGGAGAGGGGAATGAGTTTGCAAGTCCATGTCTCCTGTTCCCTGGCAGGAGATGGTGCAGTGAGACACTGAAATGGGGCAGTGAAGTTCCCTGAGCTCTGCAGCTTGTGCTGCCCTGCTGCAGCCCTCCCTGCTGCTTGCACTGTCACACATCTCCAGCCAACTTCCTCCGCGCTCCATTCACAGCTTATCTCCCAGACAACATCCTTTTACCTCTCCTCCCCACCAAGACGGGCCAGAGGACTACAAACCTCCCTTGTAGCAGTCATGCCTGCAGCCTGGGAGCATTTGGTCGGAGGGATATATGTGGGAAAAGGAGGAAGTTTTTACATTACCTCTTTGATGTAATGGTGAGAAAAAAGGCACTGGAGATTTGAAGGTCGTTAGTGTTTACACTTTGAGGTGCACCTGGAAGTTGTAAAATGTCAGCTATAATCCTTAGTTAGGGAGAGATAATTAAAATTATTGTTTGAAGGAGTTTTCTGAGTTGGGTTTTGACTTGATATTCCGTCACTGGAACTGTTAAACTTAAATTTAGTTGTTACTTAGTACATAGGTTTGCTTGTTTTCTTGGACCCATGAAGAAGAAAGTTGAGTTGCTGATGGAAGTCAAAGAAGGCAATATTCTCCAAAACTATGTAAGCTGAATGCCCAGTATTTCAATTAAACTTCAGTGCATTCTGAGAGTGTACTGGGTATTGTCAGATAAAAGGATAGCTGGTCTGTCCTTTTATATGTAATTATAATTAATAGTAATTATAATGTCCTTATAATTACTTTTGTGAATTCAAAATAAAAAAGACAGGAAATACTACAATATTTGCACTTTGATGTAAGATATCCTGTATACTAATATTTTAAGAATACTAGTTGCTAAATTGAAACAAAACCATCAATGAATCACTCACTGTCTTTGACAAGCTGGTAGTAAAATACTTCTGTAGAACTGCAGTTAGTGTCTTAAGATGTGATGAATTTGGAATTTTTGTCAGTAAATATTTCAGTTTGCATAAATATATACCCGCACATTTAAAAACACCTTGTAAACACATTTAACCTTCTAAACACATTCTACTTCATTCTAGATAAAACTGAGAGGAAATGCTCAGAGGAAGCCTAGGTAAGAAAGTTAAGCTTTATGAGGTATTTCGTATAATTTTAAAGAAATGCATAAACATTATTAGACACTTCTAGAAATTTGCCAAGGCTTTTAACATGTACATCCAAGTCCAGAGTGATTTGTAGATCAGTCCTTTAATTCCCAGCAGCTGTATTGTCTACAATCACAGTTTTTTGAGCATCTTCTTAGCTACTGCATTAACTGTAAAGGTAGAGAAGATTTTTGCAGTTGTTCTGAGAGCCAGCTGGAGGAGACAGCCACTTTGTATATACTGCTGCTGTCTTTGTAACATCAGAAGTAAAAATGTTTCCCTTGTTGATGTGAAATTTTTTTAAATCATACAACTACAGTTGGTGACAAAATAAGTTTTTGGAAGTTTTAGGAGAAATTAAAGGTAGATGGTTACTTTTTTTAGAACTAGTTGTGAAACAGCCTGTGCAGTTCTGAATGTATTTTGCATCTACATATCATACATGGAGAGAGAGAGGTGCTTGGCTTCCCTTTTCCATCTGATCCATTTCTGTGTTTCTGAAGTAGCCAGAATAGGAGATGAAACCAAGCAGTGCAGGGATGGGCTGTGATGCTGCTTTTACTGACATCACTGATGTGTTTGTGCTTCACCCAGATCTCTGCTGTTTGGTAATTTTATAGTCAGTGCCTTGCTGTCCAGAAAAACAGGGCACTGTTGGAGGGGCATTCCAACAGTGGCAGCAGAGTGGTATGGAGTGCTTCATGGAGTGAGCTGTTGCTGAAGTGCAGATGACTTATTCAATTAGGCATTTTCGTTTAGAAAATGAACATATTACATGTCTGTTGTATTTGAAGGAAATACTACCCTGGTGAGCCATAATGGAAAATGAAGTCAGTGAGGTCTGGAGCCAGCATCTCTAACTTTGATCAGAACTTGTTGTGAAGCAGCTTTGATAGCATTTACAGTTGACATCAAGTTCTCTGGGCATGTATCAGTGATGGTGAGGGATGCTTCACTTTAATAACAGGCACCCAGCAGGCTGTTTTTCAAGACTTCATTGTACAGTGATGAGTATGAGGCTATTTCTGTTCCAAGGTTCTTTTTTACTCCTATCCTGCTTCAATCATATTCTTAAACTGTCTTGCCTTTTTCTACTTGCCATTTACTTCCAGGCAAGAGTACTTTGAAGAGAAATGAAGTCATTAATTGCTAGTTACAGTATTAGTTTGCTGAGAAAAAAAAATCAACATTTCTGGTTTTTCAAAGTGGAACTTTTTGATGAGAAGTGAGCTTTTTAACTTCAGCTTCCCTGATTCACAGCACTTTCTGTGCACTATTCCATAGACTAGATTGTGCCTGGAAGGGGTAGGGAGGGCGGAAGTCTGGGAAGAATCCTCTTAAGCTGATTTTACAGCTGCAGTGATGAACTGAGTGTGCCTCAGTGAGCCCACAGGGAATCAGTCTTGCATGTGAAATGAGGATGTGCTCTGTGACAGCCATTTGTACAGACACATGAAGAGTGTTCCTAGCAGCAGGTAGCAGATAACTAGTTCTTTTTGGAGCATTTCTTTTTCAAGTTACTGTGTTAGAGACAGTCCTTTGGGCCACCTACATGTTTCTGTGAGCTGTGTCATGGTTTGTCTCTCTCATGCTTTGGCTATCTTGATTTAAAGATCAAAGTGTCACAGAAAGGGTTGGTCACTTAGAATAGATAAATATGGCCTGTTTGGAAAAAATGTGGAATCTGGTGAGTTCAATGAAAACATGCTAGCAGGCCTCATGTTAGTTAATAACACAGAACAACCCCCTCATCTGAACAGTCCTTATAAACATTTTAATAAATGTGCCCATCATAAGCATTTCCTTCAGCTAATGGTGGTGACCCTATTTTTGTGTCTAAAGTATACTAACTTTTACTAGTCTCCCTGGGAAAGTGCTTTGACATAACACTGTTCCATGTTAAATGGCAGATACTGCCATTTATTCTGTGTCTGAGAGGAATCACAAGCTAATTGCAATGGAGCTGAACTGGTTACATAACTCTACTGCTATTCCAGTTTGCTCTGTGAGTATGGTGGCATTGGTGCTTCCTTCAGCTGTCAAGAATAAGAATTGCAAAATCTTGTTTTACTTGCCTTGCAAAAAACTCCCAAAATTCCACTCAATGGTTTTGAGTTATTTAAAAAAACTTTGCAGTTTGGTAATTTAAGACTGTCGTACCAGTATGCAAAATAGCATAAAATTCATGGGCCCAAATACTATGCTAGCTCCTGGTTATATATATATATATTACATGATTAATAATGATTTCTGGTTTTCCTCCAGCTCTGGTCATACAATCTTCTTACCTCTTCCAGACCTGATGTTCTCTAATTCCAACTTCTCATTCAAGGCATTCTCATTCTTCACTTTAACAAACATGAGCAGAGGGAAGGGAGGAATCACAAGGCATGCAACACAATTCTGCTGAGGCACACGTTGCTCTGGGGACCATGGGCTTCGTTAGTTTGTTTTATTCTAATTATTATTTTCTCAGAGTTGGGGGTTCCTGCTTGCTCTTTTTTGGTAAAAACTAATACGTCTGACTTTACTTATACTCTGGAAAGTATAGTTCAGCTGTAAAGCTCACTTTTCTCCTAGGGACAACTAGGTAAGGCAATTCCTTATTTGATAAGCTCACTTTATAGAAAGTGCTTGCATTTAAAAATTGATATCAGAGTTAATTGATCTTGGCAGCTAAGTTTACTATTTTGCTAGTGCATGCACGTTCACTCCTCTCTGCAGCCAGCTAGAACCTGCTGGATAATATTTCATTTGCCTGATAAACAAATTAAGCAACATGTTGGAACAACACTGTGTTTACTTTTTATTGTAGACCAGAATCTTTGCATAACTGAGGGTGATTATCCTGGACGCAATGATTCATTGGTCTTAAATAATGTTTTAAAAAGTAGTTAAAAAAGAAGACACTATTAGACATCCCTGTGCTTCACAGGTGTTTGAGCTCTGATTTCTAAATCTTTGCTGTTTGTCATGAGTGTGAATTTCTGAACCAGAGCAGAAAGCCAGGAACTTACCTCTTCGATTCTGCTTTCTCTTAGGGAATTATTTTAGAAAAGTTTCTGCAGATTTTCTGCAAATGAGCAAAAAAGCAAGTAGAGACTGCCTGATCTTGCAAAGTATTCTCTAGAAATACTGCGTAAGATGATACTGCTCTCTAGCTATGCTTCAGTAGCTTCTATTCTCAGGTATTACTTATGCTAGCTGGAAAGGGAAGGTGGGTCTAAAAAATAACAGCTAACATACAGAAGGAAGGAATGTGACATCGCTTTGTCTCTACCATAAGTTTTACCATCTTTCTGTTAAATGTTTGTTCTTTCTAACTTCTCTTATCCATGTTATGCCAGAAGGCAACTTCCTTCCCTGGCCATGACACATTTTCTGTTGGGGGCATCATTGCTGGGAAAAGTTGAGTCCCTGTCTTCTGTAGGACCTGGCCTCAGCTGGGACTCCAGCTATTATTGTTGCAGAGGTTTGGTAATCTGTCTTGGGTGATATGCCAAAAAGCAGTTTCCTTTTCTGAAATTAAAGGGCAGCTGGAATATACTCACTTTTAAAATGTGAAATACTGTCGATCAGTTAAATTGGTGATATCCTTTTATATTTGTAAGAAACATATTTTCATCCCATGAGGACTTGAAAGTTAGCAGGATGTGGGAGCATTACATCTTTGAAAGGACATACCAGCTTCTCTGCATGCCCCTTTCACTCTTTGAAGCCACTCAAAATCTTAACCAGTTATTTTCTTCTGCACCCATGCTGTAGGTTACAAAGCTTTATCATAGAAAAAAAAAAGGTGGTTGTTACCAACTAAGACTAAGAATATGCATTTCTTTTTGTTTTCAGGGAGAACAAGTTCTACTGGCATTTGAAGCTCATATTTCCTCACTGCCATGCTGAATACACTTTAAAAGGGTACAGAGCTTTAAAAAAAATTTTTATAAAGTTTAAATTAATCTGCTGAAGTTGAGCTGTAAAATATTTTGATCAGTTCTTATCGAATTCTGTTACACAGAGTAAACTCAGGTATTAATTTTAGTCTTAAATAAAAGGACATTTCCATTTAAAAAATATTGAAAGTTGTGTAGTCCCTTCCTCTCTGAAAGCTAGCAGACTTTCCGAATCAGACATAATGCTTGTTAGTCCTTTTCCCTACGTAAATAGAGAGCTTGTGTATTTATAATAGTAGTACCCCTACACCTAACATAGTCTCTTCTCATGGAGCAGATGTTCAGCACGATTTGCCACCCCTCCTCACCTGCGCTCTGGAGCTGACCTACATACAGGGTGAAATGGTTGCCTTGTTTGCTTTGTAGGAAAGTCCAGAAATACATTTTGAAAAGGCAAAAAAATAAGTTTTTTATTGACAAATAAGCTCTCCTTTTTTCCTAGCCTGAAGGGAGATGAGAAGTATGTCCTTGTCTGCTTCTAGGGCTGCAGGAACAGCATGTTTCTTTTGCAGGGTTAGAAATTAGAGATATGCATCTGTTTACTGCTCATACGTGCCTGTGAAATCCCAGTGCTGAAACTGAGATAAAGCTGCCCATATCTGTGCAGTATTGATACACATTTATAACCCTGCCATAAACTACTCAGCTGTGCCACTGTAGCATGCTAATAAACAGCTTCCTCCAGGTGACTCACAATAGGTATTTGTGTACATGATGAATGATGTCTCACATGCTTGATTTTTATCTTTGCTTGAAAGGGTGCCTGATGATAAAACACTTGCTGATATCCTCAAGCCATACATTGATCCAGTGGAGTCAGATCCTGTAGTTTGTCAAAGGTGTGTATTGAAATAAACTTTCCTGCCTAGTTGATCTAATGCACTAATAAAAGGGAATGGTTCTGAATACATGCCTTAAATTAGCTGCACTATCAGCTTGCAGAACTGAGTTCCCAGTCAGCAGTACATCTTTCATTCCTGTAATGAAAACCACCCTAATATTCACCAACCAACTAATCCTAGAGTACAGCCACCTAATTTAAATCAGCAGAAAATTAAGAAACTGACTCACAGCATAAAGACCAAATAAAGTAACTGTAATTCTGAAAAATGTAACCATAATTAACCTCCGTGGAGGTGGCAGTAAGCCTTCAGAATTGTTAAAAAAACATGCTGATAATTATAACCCTCATTTATAGAAAACACCTAATATGTGACAAATTACTGTTTTAAAAAATATATTATGTTGGCTGTTGACATATGTAAGATATCCATCTCTTATATATGACAGGAAGAAAAGTCATTGTATATAATTTCTGCATCTTTGCTGCTTTTTTTTCCAGATTAAAAATTTATACAGCATCTCCTCAATCAGATGTACGAATTTTAATGAAAATAGAAAACAGGAGCCGAAACTCTGTCAGGTAAGGTGGTTCTGCTGTTTATGTGCTTACTAATTAAAAATAACAAGAAAATTTAATACCTTTCTTCAACTGGAGATTATACAGTCTCATGGATCAAACTTCAGTGAGTAATTAAGAACAGTTATAAAAATGATTTGGCAAAAATGCTAATTCTTTGTCTTTTAATGTGTCAGCATTGACATTTCAGTGCAGTTATTGAGTGAGTGTGCTTGTACCTAAGCTGCTTCAGCAGCAGTCCATACCAGTGTAACAGAATAGAGGTTTGTGTTAAAATAACTGTATTTTAAATAACTGAAATAACTAAATAACTGTATTGACCCACAGAAATGCATACATCCATTTCTTTCTGGAAGTTCCTCTTTGGATATGTTAACCTCCCAGAGGGAGTTGGAGTGATAGTCAAGGAGAGTTATCTTTTTAAATCATTGCAGCAAAAATTATGTGTTTACCACAATCCAGTCACTGCATTTGACATTACACATTTTTCTCAAAGTTACTTGCTCATCACTGTCGCTGTTAGGGACACAAAAGGACGAAGCAGGCAGCAGGAGGTCATGCAGTAAAGCTGTCTACCTTATTTCTCTTGACTCCATATATATACAGTTTTACAAGCAGGCTAGGATTGGCTACACAGGTAGCCACCTCTTCGGTGAACATGGCCATCAATCATCTTTCTCCTCCCAGAGGAGAAATATGTAAACAATAGATAAATTCTGAAAATATACATAGTTTACTTGAAGCTGTGTGAGAACAAATGCAAACAGTGAAAAGCAGGCAAAGTTGAGGCAACACATCGCTCTTCATATTACCAGATTTCTGGGTGTGGGCTTTTGTGTCTTCAGAATTCAGACTTGTGCAGAATTGTTTTCTTTGTTTGCAGAACAGACAATAATCTTGAAATTCAAAATTAAAGTTTAAAGAAATATTTTTGCTAGTATAAATACCATTCTGAACACTCCACCCTGTTGTCATTGTTACTGAAATGGATATGTGTCAGTTTAGTATCATAACTTATTCTGGTTCACCAGTGTTTCCTAGTTAGGCATCTGAAAGTACATTCTTGTCTTCAAATGTAACAAATGTAAATCGTATGCTTCCCTAACATATGCTACATTATTTCTAAGAGGGGAATAAGGGTATATCGGCCGTAACTTGGCTTCGAGTTTATGCTGGGTTTTTTTCCCAGTAATATTAAAAAATGTGTAATACACTTTTAAATTCAAGTGCAAACTCTTAATGATTTTGATTGATTTCTTTTTCTCTTTGCAATCATTACTTGAAATATGGTTTTAACATTTGCCATCAGAATTGCTAGCGGAAAACCTGTTGTTTTTAATTGAATTTGAAGACACAGAGCCCTGGTTCTTATATGCAGGGAGAAAACATGAAAAGCCTTGGACTGCCCAGTGAGTGCCCTGAATGTTGTAAGTGTGGGAATAGTGAGTTCTCATTTGTGGACACTGAAATTGTAAGGGACCAGCTGTTTCAGCTGAATATTCAGAAGTCTGTGGAGCCTGATGGGTTTCATTCCAGGGTACTGAAAGAGGTATTGGATGTTATGGCAAGACCTTTTGATCATGTATTAAAGGCCTTGGGGTCTGAGGAGGTCCCTGCTGACTTGACATCATGTTTTAACCTAGCAGGCAGCTAAACACAGCTCAGGCACTCACACAACACCCCACATCCCTGGGGGGATGGGGAAGAGATTCAGAAAGAAAAAATTAGAGTTCTTGTGTTGACATAAAGTTAGTTTAATAGGACAAAAAAGGAAAGAATGAGAATGATAAAGGAATTAGATTATACAAAACAAGCAATGCCTGGTGAAGTTGATTACCATCCATTGACCAGTGTCCAGCCAGTTCCCAAGCAGCAGCCCCCAGCTTTGCCTTTAATGTAATTTAATTTAATTTGCCTTTAATATTGACTATGTGTGATATGGTATGGAATAGCCCTTTGGCTTGTTGGGATCAGCTGTCCTTGCTGTGTTTTCTCTCAGCTTCTTGTGCCTTCCACCCTACTTGCTGAGGGGTGGTGTGAGGAGCTGAAAAGACCTTGACAGCATAAGCAGTGGTCTTTCACATTTTGTTTTTTAAGAAAGACGGAAAAGTTGATTTTTTAACAGCTGTGTAGAAGTTTTAGAAGTTGACTATCTCTTAGGCTCATTAGGGTTTTTTGTTACTTAACCATTTGCCTCTTCTGAAGTATCTATAGTATTTCCTTATGTCACAGATTTGAGCAGGAATTCTTTTTCATTAAGTTAAATGAACCTAAATATTCTCAGGTCTGAGACTCATCTGTATTCCCAGAATCAGCCTGTGTTGGTTGATAATGAGGTTGGAGTAATTGGTATTTATCCCACTCAGTGAATGTAAAGTTTAAAGTACAGGAAAACCAGTAGAAAGTTAAAATAGAAGTGTATTTTGACTTGAGAACTGCAGTTCCTCACATGGAAATTATGTGAATGTCTTCATACAAGTTGGCAGAGCAGGCCCAGCTGTGGCAGTGCAGACAGGTCAAGGAAACAGACTACTGAAAAAAAAGTCCTCCTCTGAAAGAACAAAGTTTGCTTGAACTGATGAGACTGCTATGTCAGCATAAAGTCACTTCTGTCGACATCAATTGTGTCTGTGCCAGCAGGCACTCTCAGCACAGTTGTTGTGACAAAGACTCTGTGAGGGAATTCAGATTTTTACTGTAGTGCATTACAGTTAAATAAGAGAGAATTTGTTCTCATTTCTTCTCCTTTTGACTGCTCACCCCTAAGTTAATTGGAGAGTGTTGCTGGTACTGTACGAATCAATAACTGGAATTGCAGTGGAAGTACTTGTGATTGAAACACGAGCAGCTTGTGCTTAGCGGTCCTCCGTATGCATCGAAAACGGAGTGGACACAGAGCTCCCTCACCTCTCTTTATCTATGTTTCTTTAACAGTGGGAAGCATTAACTGCTGGTTCGTGTGGCCTTTAGTGCCACTGTCAGTTCAGTGTAATTTCTCATCCTGTGCTTCCTCATTCTGTGTGATTTTAGGCTGTATATTGCTGTATGGCAAAATGCTCTTCCATTACTCTGTGGGCAGACTGAAGGAGTAGGATTGGTGTAGGCTACTCCTATGTGTAAGTCTACATGAATGTTTTGTTACCTACAACTTCTGTGCCCACCAGAAAAATTTCTTCTCCACAAGCACTAGATTGTAGAAAAGTTGTAAACATATGTTGCTACGTCAGATTTGGTTTTAGGCTTAGCAGAACCTTTTGGAAAAAAATCCTTTTGATAGTTACAATTTTGTATTATTGTGGAAGTGCATTTTTCAGAGGGCATCTAAGCAGCATTGTAAAATGTTAGTCTTCTAGTTTTAAGATAAGTATGTTACAGAAGGTTTTTAGTTATTTCCAGCAATTGTTTATGCAACAGGAGTTTGTGGTTTAGTTTTGGCTGTTTTCTGTGTTTCACAGCAAATCATCCTTTTTTAGTTTGAAGGTCCTTTGTAGAATGCTTAAAATTTTTGGGGTTTTATTTTTTTCTTTCTCCAGAAATATAAATTAGCCATGAAGTACTGATTTCTGCTTTCTCACAGAAGTTTGGTAGAACTTCAGAAAGCCACTGGTGTGCAGATATCATGGAGAGCTGCCAAACATGGTGCTTGCTTTCTTCTTGCTATGTGTCTTTTACCATCAGTGGTGACAGTTCTTAGAGAACTTCATGATAAGTTCTTATTTATGTTTTCTCTAAAACCAGCTTGCAATAATTGCTTTCAGTTTGAATTGGTAGTGCTCCTCAGTTAATTAGGGTAACCTAAAGCATGATTTCTCCTCATGTCTTCTCAGCTTTACCTGTCATGTCATGCTCTGTAACTCTTAGTTACACTTGGTTTATCTTCTCATTTGCTACAATTACCTTATGAGGAATTTTGCAAAAGGGGGGTCAAAAAACAAGTGTTACATATCTCTCTTCTTCATTTAAACCCTTATGGTTTTAAAGGAAGTTTGGAAAAAATCTGCATTGGAATGGATCAGAATAATTTTCCATTTAGTACTGTTTGCTTCAGTCACCAGTTGTGCCATATTTACTTAGTATTGGTGTCCCTTCCCTCCTTGGCTGTAACGATTCCAAGAAAGGTCTAACTTCTGCCTCTTGGATGATTTTTGTAGTCTACATTCTTTCATAAAGTAGTATTTTCTTTCTTCAGGATAAATTAGTGTCATGACTGTCTTCAGACCTTTATTTGGGATGCCTTCAAAATGACTTCATATGGTAAGAGTATTGTTTTTTCCAGTAAGGAAAGAAAAGGTGCAACAGCCAAATTACACAGTGTGATTTGGGAAATACACCTTCTTATTTTCCTGAGAATAGCCTTATCAGGCTTTGTGTAACAAAAAACCTAAACTGAAATAGCAACCAGCCCTTCCCAAAGTCAAACAGATACTTGGACTTTTTTATTAGTAAATTAGTAGTCAAAGTTAGGTTGGTTTTTAACTGCAGATACATAATGAGAAATTAATTTAGTCAGCTTTCCCATATAAGATGATCCTATTTCTATAAGAGAAATAACTGCAACTTAAACGTAATTTGCAGTAGAATCTTTGAGAGACAAATTAAATATCTGTTTTACTGGCTTCAGTAACATCTTGCATGAATCTAGTTCAGATAGTTGACACTTTAATCACATGCATTGAATTTAATAGAATTTAAAAAATAATGCTTTCTTAAACATCAATGTTAGGTCTTTTATATAGTAATGTTCTTTTTTGGCCTATTCAGCAGAGCATGTGAGTGTTGTTTCAGAATAAGTTGTTGCAGAAAACTTTCTGGAGAGCTGAAGGTTGGAGTAAGCACTGGCAGAATATTTAGGTGCCTGGCAAATACAGTCTGGTTGGCTTTAGGAGCTTTGCAGAGGCCACTGTTTTCAGTAGAGCAAATCCATGAAGGAGTTGGGGTACAGAACTGTACCAGACTGCATCCTGTCACTTTACTGTTGTAAAACTGCCACACCATACAGGGATGGACACAGAACCAGTTGTAGAATTGTTTTCTGTATCAGTAGTACTAGTGTAGCTCATGCTTCAGTTACTCAGAAAGCAAAAATACCAAAAGGATTTTTGTGCCAGTTCTAACATCAAGGAGGTTCTTAACTGTCTGTGGTGGCACTGGCTGGGGCACATGAGAATAATGGCATGTTTGTCACTCAATTCTTGTGGACCACAGGGAAGAAAAATCTGCTAAACAAGTATCAGAGGTTCTCTTCTAAATGCCATTGTTTTATGGTGGTGAACACTTCTTTTGCTTTAACTGATTTAATTCAGTTGCTTTCCAGAAGACTGGATGATGTTAGTCATTTTGGATCACTTCCCTGTCTCAAGATCAGCTGGCAGAAATGAGAGTTATTTCCTTGGATGAGTTAGCTCTGTGCTCGAAGATAATTTTCTTTTGTAGTCTATTGTTTTTAAATAACTGTGGGTTAGATCACATCAGTAGGTTGCAGTAGTCACAGTAATAGATTTAGGAAGGTGAAGCTTTTTGTGGAAATAGTATGTGGAAATAAGCCAACAGGCTTTTGGAAAATTATCCTGGAATTCAAAAAGTAGTAGAAATATAATGGAAGCACATTTTTTAAATGTAGCATTTAGATTATTTATTTCTTTATCTTTAAAAATGTCTATTAGATATTTGTTTTGTCAGTTACTTTAGGATTATTTTTAAAACCCTGTTATTGAAATACATTGAATGCAGCCTCAAGTATTGATCTGTTAATGTTTTCCTTAGTTTGTCATACTCTCTTGCTTGGACACTTCCTTCTGCTTTTCATACATAGCTCTTTTCATACATAGTTTCTTTAAAAAGTCACTGCTCTTGATGTGGTGCCTGGATCAATTCTTTTTATCATATTATGACCTCGATTCAAAAATTCTACTTCCTCTTGCAGAACAAGTGTACTAGAATTAGCACATTTCAGGCATAATTTCCTCCTTTGCATTTTCTGCAAATGTTGAAAAGTGGTGTGTTTTATTTATGATTCTCTAGTCTTACTTAGGGAGCATTTTCTTTTCACATTTGTGTAGTAGACAATATACATGAGACAGGAATTAAGGATACAAATCCTTTGGCTGAACTGCTGGCCTTGGCATGAGTTGGAACAGACCCCAAGCTGGCTTTAACCTATGCCAGAAGATTGACAGTAGAATTCATTACTCCTCTGTAGCTTGCAGCAGCTGGCGCAAAAGCAGCTCTACCAGCTTTACAAAGCAGGGAGCCAGCTTACAATAGTCATTCTTCACTGCACAACTGTAGTCAGGCACTGGTGACTTGGTGCTGTTCAGGGGGAAGTAGAATTTGGGCTGTAGTCTGTTTCTTAAACACAGCACTCCTATGTATTAATACTTGCTGCTGTTTTTTCCCCAGTGTTGGAGTTGGGTTTGTGGGTTTTTTAAAATTAAATCTTCTTGTTTTTCTTGCTGAATACTTCCTTACGTTTTCCTGCGGGACATTTCAGGCTTCCTGGTTTGTTGCTGCAGCCGTTTCAGTGTCATTTTTCACATGCTCCTTCTTGATATCTCAGCATCAGTCTCTCTGCTGACAAAAGCAATGCAGAGCAGCACATGCCAGGTTACACAGCTTTTACTGTAAAAAACAGTCACTTTCCTTCCTAGCTACTTACATCTTCATTAAAATCCTCTGTTACACAACAGAGATGGAAAGCAAGAAACTACTCATTGCTGAGTGTAGTAAATGTGTATGGTCAGAATCTGTAGCATGCATAGCTAAATATTTGTGATGTCTGACTACAATTACTTGACCTTTCAAAAGATTTTTTGGGATGATTTCAAAAAAACCCAGAGTTTGTCCATCTTACTATCTTGTGCAATCATTTTTTTCTTGAAAGGGATTCCTTTATGAACCAGTAGACGCCTGGTTTTTTTAAAGTAACAATCCAGTGTTTTGTAATCCATGCTGAATTCTTTTGGATGAACTGTTTTATAATTGATGGTATTGCTTTAGGGTTTCTAGAGTGTCCCAGCTAGAGAGTTGCTGACTGGGACATTTATTGCACAAAGATTTATTTGAAATCATAACCTCCACTCCAAAATTCTGCTGTCTATGGTGCAGCAAGTTATATGCAGACAACTTGCAGAGGAGAAATATGTAAGTAAAAAGGTGGAGGATGAGAGAACAATAAAAGTGTTACAGCCACTGGCTTCAGCCAGTGGTTTGACCTGTCCAGTCATGTCGTGGTGTTCTATAAGCACCACAGGCAGACCTGTAGACCCTTAGTCAAGTCATGCTTGCAAAGCAGGTAGGCAGACCCCAAATTCTAAACCAGAAAAACTGTACACACTATCCTCTTTTCTCTGGGTTTAAAGCACTGAAACAGCCTACCCAGCGCATGCACAGGCTAATTTTCTGTCCTCTCTTAGAATGTGCAGTTAGAAAACACTGTTTCAAGAACAAATCTTACAGTTTGCTCCAGCCTGCCATTTCTGCTGGAGAACAGGGGAACTCTGCTATATGTATGTACCTATGTAACTTATGTATAGTGTGAAAAAAGTCTTCATGGAAGTTCATCTGATGTGTAGCATGCACATAAAAGGCAGACTTGAAGGCAGGAAAACAGGCTATGAAATTCAAGAAAATGCTATATTTGGAAAAATTCTGTTGAATAATCTGTAGTCCCTTGGCTGAGGGAAAGACCTGGTGAAAACAAGCTATAGTATAGCCAAAGTGATATTCTATTATGGGGCTTAATTCAACTCTTAATTATGGGTTGCTGTTAAAATATTTTTCTGAAGGATAAAGAGGCTTTGCTGCTGGTTTCTTGGAAGAAAAAGAATGAGATGCTGATTTAAAGTTAGTATAGTTTCTTAATTTCAAGGACCAGAAGCATGAGAAGGCTGAAAAGGCCTCTAGAAGCAAAGATGGCAGACTGCCCTGGATACTTGAAGTAATAGGCTGAACTTGGAATCTGCAGCACTGTGAAAACATGGCAGCTTAGCCATCAGTGTTTTTAAAGAGATGGGGAGAGGTCAACTTCTTCATGTTTTTGTCAGGAAGGAGAAAACCTGTTATTTCCTCCTGATCCTGCCAAAAGGGAATCCCTTTTTTTCCCCCTCACTTCTGAGGGAAGTGAGCTAGAGCTGATTGTTTCAAGGTTGCCAAGTAGGGAACTGACCTTCCTGCTTGTTTCCCAAGAGCATAATTTGTTTTCTTTACTTCATAGTTTTTCCTTTTCATTGTAAAGCATTGTAAAGCTGTTACCTTAATCGTACTGTGATTCCCATGAAAATTAGTATAAAATTTGTGAATATGTTTCCATCATTCTATACAGTTGTAAAGGTATTTAGACTCTCCATATGAGCTAAATTTGGAAGTTTATATTTGCTATTCAGGGATTCAAAATTAGAGAAAGATCAATTCTTCCTGAAGTAGAGGTTCATTAGATTAACCCAAGCATAATAACAAATGTATTGTCAATTTACAGTGACTTATTTCTCATCAGTTTTGTATTTGTTTATTTTAGCAGTGTACTGCTTTTTTACATTATTTTGTCAAATGAGATTTAATGTATTAGTTTCCTGAACTTGATATATTAAGTGTTTCCATTGTATGCTCTGATACTCCTTGGTACAACTTGTACCTCTAAAATTATTTACAGTTTGGTTTCATGGGGCTGCGTATGAGTATGCTATCATTAAAGTAGATTAACGACATTGGCTTTTTCCCTGTGACCATGCCAGTATTGTATTAGTGACACAAGTTTCATATTTTGACTTCTCTGCATTTTTGGGGAACCATGCACAGCTTTTACTGGTACTAAAATTGCCACTGATACCTTTTCAGTTTTTGAAACTTAAGGCTTTCATCTGCAGTAGCCAGCTCTCTGTCTTATTGATCAGAACCTTTTCCTTGTGAAATTTCATATTCACGTTAAGTCTTCTGGCTAGCGTTATCTCAGGCTGTTTGTTTCTATATCTAAGTCATATAGTGGCCTTACATGATTGTGGTTTGCAATTTTTGTATGTCAGCTTTATACTCTTTAAAGAGTTGTAAACCTTGAGCTTTTGAGCAGTTTGTGAAGCTGTCTGCCTTCACAAAGTGAGTAAATTTCCATGTGTGTAAAGAACTTCTGGTGTGATGCACTTGAATTATAACTTCTTCGCTTGCTGCTGGATTTTTGTTCTTTTTTTTCATCATGTCTTATGAGATGGGGAAAGTATTTGCATTCTTGAAATTCAGTATCACTTTATTTCTGTATTCTTTGCACCAAATTCTGCCAAATCCAAGAAACTGACGTTTGCTTGTTTCACATTTTCCTTTTGTTTTGTTGTACTTTGTTTTATAACTAAAATATTCAGAATGTTCTGTACTTCAGTTAATCTTTAGATCATTATTGTGATCCTGAATCCTTTAATCACATCACTCTTAAAGGCCAGTCCACTAAGTTGTTGAAGCAGTTGCCTTATCTGCTTCATGTGTTTTGCCATTAATTGATATATTTTTCCATTAGTGTCATTTAACAGCTTTTACTGCGCCTTTTTTACTTTGTGCAGTTCCCTCATTCTCAAGAGGCTTAAACAAGGACAGCCTTTGTACTTTTATGGTGACATACTTGTACTCTTACTTTACTTCTCTCTCCATTCCGTTAACTGTTATGTATATTTTCTAGGGTAGAAGTGAACAAACCAATGAGGTTTTTTTAGACAACTACTATTGTGTCAGATAATTTAGGTGACAGCTGTTGTTCTTGCTGTCTTCACCTGGGTATTACTTTTTTTTCTTCCGGGATGTTAAACTCCTGAAATATGTTTGTCATAAGAGGAGGGGTTGTGATTTCAATTTTTCTTCTCCCCATTTTACATTTGACTTTTCAATAGTTCTTAGACTTCTCTAGTGGCAGAGCCTCTTACAGCCCATGAAAGAGATGAGACCTTGGATTGTTACAGGTTGTCTTAATATGGTCATTGTTTGAGGATGAACTGTGGCTGAAATATGGTAAAGAAAAGGAACAGCTTCATGTTTTCTCATTAATTGGCTGTGCCTTTATGTACTCTGTGAATGTAGATGTAGTTAGGAGACAGTGATGATGTCCAAAATGCTTTCCTGCTATGCTGGCGACTTATCTTCCTGTACTTTTTCAGTTGGTTCCTAGCAGGACTTGTGGTCCAAATGGTTGATAAGAGGTTTCTTGTCTTAATTTTCTTTTTTTTTTTTTTTCCCTTCTTCTCCAGAAAAAGCACATTTTTGATGGAAGTGCTATTTAAGATAGGGATTTGACCTGAAGATGGTTTGGCCAGGCATCTGGTCTGTACTGGAATTGATTAAATTATGCAGATATCGGTAGTATGGAGGAGAAGTTACTTAACATCTGTTGAGGCAAATTACAGTGGTCCTAGACCACGAGAAGAAACATACCCAATAGCAGAAGGAGGAACGAGGTTTTAAATACTTCTGTAAACTGTAGTATGTATTTTTTCATATTAAAATACCAACTTGAACTAGGTTCCCATTCTCTGTCCTTAGAAAGGTGTTCAGGCAGAGTATTCCTTCATATTGTTTTGCTGTTGGTAAGAGTTAGTTATAAAGGAAGTGTTATGGCAAGTCTTAGGGTGTTTTGTTTGTTTCTAAGATCTCTGCTGTTTTGTTCATTGTGTTTTCTAATTTTGTTATGTATCTGGACTAATCAAATTCACCGGTTTAGGTTTTTTAGAATGTCAGAATTCTGGTGACAAAGTTAAATATAAATACTGTGTATTATTTCAACACATTGTATTTGCTTTCTGCCATACAATTTTCCTTTCATACCTAATTCAAGAGAGCATTTCTTTACTTCCATGTTCACCAAATCATAACCACACGAAGAGGTTATTCACCACTTAGGAATGAAAGTCCATCTGTTAGTTATTATCTTTGCTGCACTGCAGCACTTCAGAATGAGTGCTTGGGAGAAACTTTAAATGCTGTACCCTGTCCTTGCCCCCTTCTCAGCATATGCAGATACCTAGGAAATGCTATCCTCTTTGGTCTGATGAAAATTTTTTTTTTCTTCCCATATGTTAGTGTAAGCTTGGTTGTGGATTTTTAGGACTAGGCCCAAAATAGATAGCATGATTTATTGTATCTGAGTTATGCCAAGTAAATACCTCGATGTTTCCACTCAGTTCTAGGAAGAAAAGTCATCTTTCTGTAAAATACGTGCAAGCAGTTTAGTTGATCACTCTTACAGGGAAATCATGAATGTCGTTACACAGATCCACATTTTGGTAATATTTGCAATTATTTAGATGGCTAAAACTTGTTGTCTTTTCAGTGTTTAGAAGACCAAGCTAAAGAAAGAGCATGGCTACAATTTATCTTTAATTCCAGATTGCAGATTTTTTTTTTCATTATTATTAAATAATAAAAAGTTCCTGTAGATGACATTCAGGAAAACCTGATCAGCAGGGAATTTCCTGCTGTCTGAATTCATGGAGACAAGTTACGCCACTGCGATGATAGCCACAGGCTCCATTTGAGGGGAGCTTGTTGTGATGCAGTGACCTAATGTGGCATTCCTGCCTGTGGGAGACAGATTAGGAGACTGAATTGTTGAATTCCTGGAAGGTGGTGGAATAACTGTAGATAGTGAAACTAGCCTTTGCAGAAACTCAAAGATGCTATCAGAAGTGCAGAGCCACATTAATTTCAGTATTTTGTGAAAGGTAACAATTGTTCATAGAGCAAGTATAACAGTTCATGTGGGCACTGATGTGGGATTGCTGAATCTTGCTGAATTTTCTCAATTGTCACAATTTTTGTAGGCTTTTAAACTGCCAACTAGCAGGCAAATTCTACTTAATTTTGGTTCTTCAAAAAGCAGTTACTGTTATTTCATTCCAGCCAAAATCAAAAGCGGTTGTCTTCTAAGATCATCTCTTTGTGGTCCTTATAAATGGAGTCATTTCTAATTAAGAAAAAATCCAGGCCTATTTATTGCTTTGCAACATGGGCATAAAGCTTTGCTTGGGGCAAGAAAATGATCAGGAAAGTGTATTATTAGATGGTGGGTGTTGTTCAGGGAAGCTGAGGGAGCAAAAGGAAGGGAAAGAGAAAATGTGTGCAAAGTAAATACCAGGAAGGAAAAAAGGTGGAGAGGGAACATTCAAAGAGAGGTCCTGCTGAATGCAGGGATTAGAAGCCATGGTGCAGACAATTTGCATGAATGGACAGTGGGAGAAAAGAGAAAGCAGAGAGAGGGTTTAAAAGAAAGATGTGAAGATGGATGTTAAGACAGTGGTTTTGTTGGCATGGTCTTTTAGTTTGGAGACAGGCTTATCTCGAATCCAGCCTGGCATGAAGGGCTGAAGAAGCTCATTTAGGATGACAGCCTCAGTGAAGTTGCTTCCTGCAGGTGGTCCTGGATCCTCAAAGAGTCCAGGCGAAAGGATAGGCTTAAGCTGGTTCCTCATTTCACTGGGATGTCAGTTGAAGTGCAAAGTGAAGGATGGGTTTGAAGAAGATTACAGTTCCTTGTGGTTGTTCTCATGCAGGCTATACAATCCAAATGATACAAAAGTAGTGGATAAAACTGGTGATGAAAGGATATCCGGTAATATCTGATTGTGATGTGCTCCCTGTTCTATCTCCTGCTTGTGGTGAGACCAATTTCCTGCACATACATGGAAGGGCCTACTATGCTAGTGTTACTCTACATCCTCAGCTCATCATGGTGAATAATCACTGCAAGAAGTTACAAGATTGGGAAAAAAAAAAAAAAAAGATATTTCATTTTTCTCCAAACAGGTCTAGCCTTTTCATAAGTAAAAATCAGAAATGTGTGTGCAGGCTTCTGGTTAAACCCTACAGGGCAGTCTTCTTTTGCCCATAGGTCTCTATTATAGTTTGCCCTCTGACCGACCCTCTCATGTATGACTTTGTTCTAGTTCTGGGATAAAATTGGGAAGATTTTTATCATAACCTGGTCTTTCTGAGATAACCTGGAAATTCAATCTTAATCAGGAGCTGTCCTTTAGTAGACTTTGGAATTGATGTGACGAATAATAGTTTTCTTTTGAGATCTCTTAAGCATGCGCAGTCAAGGAAGAGCCAGACAGTTGTATTAGCAGAAAACCTCAACTTGCACTTGTGTATGAAGTGGAAAATGTGGTAAACTGAGATTTTTTTGGATAATATATACAGTAACAGACAAGTTTAAGTAAGAGAAGCATTAAGCTCCTTTGTTATATTCTTTCTGAAGTGTACGGCCCACATTATGGACTAAAAATCCTGTCACTGTCAACCAATAAAATTTACTTTAACAAAAAAAAAAAAAAAAAAAGATAAAGCACTGACTCAGTGATCTAACACTTCAGTAATTTACTATCATAAAATAGTTTTAAGTACAAATGTTGTATCTTATGCCAAGCTGGACACTAAAGATGTTTTGTCTAAAATATGAGATAATGGAAAGTGTATTGTGGCATGTGAATTACTTTATCCTCTTGGTGGTAAATGTTTGCTTAACCAGAAAGGAATGTGTTGAGGTTCTTGCCAAAGGAAAGGTATTGCCATACTTTGCATTTAGAGTACTGTAAATAAAGCAGTAAATATGTTTCTGTTCATGTGTGTTAATCCACAACTTATGAATGCATTCATTCAATAAGACATGTAATATACTGTTATCCCTTTTAAAGGGTTTCAGTAAGAAGAGGTTGTAATTACTTCGGCTTGAGAGAAATATGAAACCAAATATTTTCATGATGATTTGAAGTTGAATAGGAGAGAAATTTTGCTCAAACTGAGTTTCCCTTAAATCCCAGGAACTCAATTCCTGGTTTACCTCCAATATTCTTCTTGTGTGCTGACTCCTAGTGTACTGCTTTTAGTCACACATTACTGTAAATCATAAAGTATATAATTTCCTTCACCTATCCTATGTTGGCTTTGGCAAAAGAAAACACAGTTGTATAATATGTTAATGATCAGAGGAGGCAGAGCAGCTATGGGAAATACCACACGTACTGACTACAGTGTATTTTGGTTTTGAACTTCATTTGCCCTTAGCTGATACAGTAGCTTAGTGATAATTTAATAATGCTGCTTCCAGAAAGAATTGCATAACTCCGAGTGCAGCGTAATAATATCAGAGCATCCTTTGGATGCCTCATTTATGGCAAGTGAAAGCAACAAGGTCCCTTTTTCAGAAGCCTTTGAAATACCCCTTCCTTTCCACGAAATCCCACATCCAGGTTTCTAGTTCAAGAGCTGGGAGAGAACATTACAGTTTGAGAGAGTAATTGTGGAGAAGATGCTCAGTTTACTTTTCATGGCTGTGGTATCGTTTGTTACATACCTGGTTTCACTCTCCGGGGTGAAGAGGAGCATTTCCTGGGAAAGAACTGCCCATCCCAGTGCTGTGCCTCTGGAGCACACACACACCTGGGGGTTTCTGCAGGGCGCTTCTCACTGATGGTGCTGTGAGCAGAGATTTTGCTCTGGCACAGCAGATACTGTACCATCTTTTAGAAATTATTGCTGCAGTGCTCCTGTATCAGAACAAGGATCTCTCTCCTACAAAAACAGAGCTCTGAGTGCTCCAGTATACCTGTGCTTCAGTAGTTGTTCAGATAAGCTTTTTATTACCTTAAGAATTACCAGGGCTTCACTGGTAATTCTTAAGCAAATGCGATAAATAAGGTACACTGCTTACCAAGTAAATGAAACCTGTAGTGTCAAAGCCCATGAGTAAAATATTACATAATATTTTTCATTTATAATCAGATTTTTATAAATGTATCCATTTTTATAACCCTGTGTCCTTTTCTGATTTGCTAAAGATATTCTTTAAGACATAATAAAACATTTCAACCCTTAGAGAAATTTGACTTTCATTTTCCTTTTGTTCTTTATGCTTAGATATTAGGAGGAGGGTTTAAAAAAATGATGTAGTTGGAGAACAAGATTGGATATGTAATTTGGATTATAAGGTGGTTCTTCTGGACATGGTTATCACCTGAAAGTCATGTTAAATGCCAGACAGCCTTTTACTTTTCTTTTCTTTCTCCCACAGCAAATGTACATTATGTCCTTGTTAGTGTTAAAACCTAAAAGTAAATTTCCTGTTATTTTTAAGGTACAATGAACTGGATGCCAGTAGAAGCCTTCTAGACAATCTGAAAGGCAAAGTAATAATTGAGTATCCAACATTATTTGTGGTCTTGAAAACACTGAAGAATGATATGGTGGTCCTTGGCCAAGGTGAGCATGTATTTATTTCCTGTTATGTTATACTTGGATATTTTAGGTAAATAAGCAGTAGTTAAGGATATTGCCCGGAATGAGCAATATGTCTTGTGTTTCCTTCTGAAGCTAAAAGATTGCTGTAGAAAAAGCTGTATGAATGCTCTTGTCTTAAAACTGATGGCTGATGGCATATGTCTGTGAGCTGTACTGGATATGTTTTTTCTAACTTTGTTTATGGGGTTTTAATATACCCACTAAGGTGAAGAAACTGCTCTGACTTGTGTTAATTCTTTTTTATGTAGCAAAGTTTGACAGAGTTGGATTATTTCTGAAGAGTCAGGCTGTCTGGGGAAGATGAGTTTTAAGTAAACCTGATAATCATGCAAAGGAATCATTCTCCATTATTTTCTAGCATAGCTTCTGACACTGGACAAATTACTCTGAGTTGTGAGATAGTTATTAGAAATTGTAATGGCAAAGATGCTTTTTGGATGGATTAATAGCACAGTGCTATCTTTTAAAAATTACTTTGTTGAGGGAAAACCTTCATCTTGGAGTTAATTTGGAAGAGAATCCAGATTTAGCAGGAATTTGCTTTTAGTTTTTAAGTTAATTTCCATTTTTCTCCCCAGTATAAAGGCTTAATGTCCCAGCATCTGTTTCTGAAGCTAGAAGATTGCTAAAAGATATTTCAGCTGTTGAAATAGGGAATTAGTTCTCATCTCCTAGTCACCCACCTAATCACTTTAGTTATCATATCCCATAATTTTCAGTGTCCAGCCAGTCTCTTCTTGGGGAGGGCTTCATGAATGTCCTGGACTTCAGCCATCTCTGATTCTCACATATTTTTGCAGAAAAGCTTTGAGATATATTTGCAATTACTATTTCCCTGCAGCAGCTCCGTCATGGCTCTAGATGTATATAATTTGATGAAATACTGAGAATATTGTACCAGTGATACTGGACCTCCATGGAGCTTGGCTGTTCTGGCTGGATTACACTGAGTGATGCCTAAGTGAGAGCAATCTGCACCCAAAGATAGGACATGAAAAATTCATTGTGCTGTGCACTGAGGGGCGTCTGAGAGTGAGACAGCACGCCAGGGGATAAGGTAGGGTCAGATTTGAGTAACTGGGCCCTGTGATACATGCCCTGGGAGTGTACATACAGACGCTGCCTACATGAAGCTGGGTGCCTTTGAGTTTATCCATTATTTCTGTGTCTTGGAGCCTTGCTTTTCAGTACACAGATGTACCCTTGTGATTTAGAGGTGAGGAGGGAATTACAGTTGATTGACTCATGTACTTAATCTGTGTAAGGTTGTCATTGTCTCTTGAGCTAATAGGGAGATTGTCCTTTTAAGGATATAGATTCAAGTAAGTGTTGATTGAACAACAGTATTTTAAGATCATGCTGCTGCAGCACCTACCTGACTCTGTAAAAGGCAGAAGAGGAGGGGCAGAGAGAGCCAGTAATAGCTGGGGCGTGCCAGCAGCTCTGTCACAGGGTAGTGCAAGTGTGCATCTTGAGGACAATAACCTTCCTCTGCTGCAGGAATCATTTGATGAGTAGTCATCCCTGCAGGGGTTCTGAGAACACTAACAGCCATTTCAGGTTTTGAGAACCATTGATTTTTGTTGGTTTTTTAACTGTTTCTATGGATTCCATAAAAATGAATTTATTCACTCTTTGTTAAGGTGTCTTGGGTATGATATAGCAAAAGTTAGAGCTAGTGGCTCTGCATTATGATTTTCACAGCTTTTATCATAACTTATTATCATCTTCTTGGTTAAGATATTTATAATCAATTTTGACCTTGAGTTAGGTTGGGAGCCTGTGTTCTTGGTATTTTTTCTGTTCAGAGTAGAAGCCTGTGACAGTAATTTTACATTCTTTGAGGAAAAGCATGTATATGATATAAAAGTTGGAGGACTTTTTTTGTTGCTGTTACTCTGCCTGAAGACAAAGTACCATTTTAGTTAGTGTGTCATGATCATTGCACTTTTCTTTTGTTTGTCATCTTTACAAAATATAGGAGGAAAAAACCAGTTTTCAGTTTGCTTTAGCAATTGGATTCACAGATAATTGCTAAGAGTGCAATTCTTATGTTAACCTCCAGACTGTCCAGGGGGAAGTCTGTTGTAAGAGAAGTATTTTAGCCCCTTCCCATCTCCCAAGAAGTGACCTTTCTGCTCCAGCATCTTCTGTGTTTGTTGCAGTTGAGTTTCTCTGCCATGTATGGCTTTCTTTATCAGTTACCCACTCCTCCCAAGCCATCCATCCTGCTGATCCTGTTGCCACCAGTGCTGCCTTTCCTCTCTGCCTCCTGGCATGCCCAAGAGGGACACTTGTCCTGCTGGAGCCTGGTGGCTGACCTCCCTTTGCATTCCAGGCAAACAGCTGCCACACTGGTGAGTGGACACGTGTGGCAGGGTGTCTGCTGAGCACGGGGGCTCCGGCGGCCATAACCCTGCTGACCCTCTTTGCAAGGGACCCAGGCTGGAACAAGAAGCAAAGTCTTGCAGGGATTTAATTGCTAAAATACCATTTCCTTCCTGAGCAATCTCAGATCTAGCCCCTTCCCCAGGAAGAACAGAGTCAAGTTTCCATAGCCACAGCAACAGGCACACACTGGGAGAAGATCATCATTCTCCCTGATGAGATTCAAGGAGTAACCCCCAAGGACTGGGGGATAGCTAGGACTGGACACCTTCAAAGAGAGACTGCTAGGGTTTAATGAGTATAAAGCCTATTTCTCCTATTTTTCTTTTCAGAAATGGCTGAATTATTTTGGCTGAAACTTTCAACTATATAAGGAAAATAAAGATTGAGGAAGGAAACTGCCACTGAAAAACTTAAACTCAGAGTTTAAATTTTACATTATAAGTAAACTGCAGACTGTTTTGTGGTGAGAAGGATTGGGCAATCTTAATTTATAAGCAATGCTATCAGCACCATACAAATATGCTCTTTTTGAATTAAGACAATCTATAATTCCTGTTAAATTTTACTGTAACAGACAAAAGTAAAATCTGTCTGTTGAGCGACTGTGAGTCGGAAGATTGCCACATTCTTTTATGTGATGTTTTGATGCTTGACTTGCTTAACAGCAAAAACTACAGGTGCTCTGATCTCAGTGTACAAGGCCAGTCATGGCTGAAGATAGCAGGGGATTATAGAAGCTTTCACAGGCCTTACTTTGTGCATTACTCAGTACATATCTGGCATATAAATGTTAATTGATTATACACTGGATTTAATATAGACAAAATGTGACCTCTGATGTTTCTGGGTGAAATGCTTCTATTTTCTTGAACAAATTCCTTGGAAACTGTACAGGTGCACATTGTCCTGTGTATTATCCATGTTTGCCAGCTGTAGAACTTATCTTGACCAGACAGTGGCTATACTTCATCAGCTCCCTTTTGGTAACATTCCCTTAATGAGACTTCTGATATTAAAGGCTCAAAAACATCTTTAATTAAATTCATAGATAAAATACTGAAAATAGCAGTGAGAGCAGAGTATGAATCATGGGCCTGCTTTTCTGTAGTTTATTTTTGTGCTCCTTGAGTGTCACCAACCAAGTGGCATTTGATGACATCAGCACAAGGTGACCAGGGTCAGTGCTTTGTTAAAGAAGGATCTGTGGGGTGTGAGGCTGAAGGCCAGTTTTGGACATGAGAGTTTTACTATATGATCTCAGCAGAGCACAATAGCTGTGCCCTAAAGCACAAATTATTGTGCACGTTGAACTTCACCAGCCTTAGCTTATGGACTTACATACCTTGTCACTATCTTTGGGATGCTAGAACATGTGGAAGAAGCACAAAGCTACACCATTTTAATTTTCCATTTTCAGTTTCTCTGTAGTTCCACATCTTAACTGAAATGTTAAGAAAAGTGTAAATTACTTATAATTTATTACAGTTGTGATACATGTCTGTGACATCCCAGAAAACAACATTTAAAACAAGCCAAAAAAATTTTGAATTCTTAGTAGGTCTAGAGTTTTTTGGGGGATAAATACTCTGCTTTCCTACTTGACTGAAAGACAAAGATTTAAAAGGTAAAAGGAATTCTCAACATTGTCCTGCTTTCTTTCAACAATAAGGTCCTATCCAGGCTTTATCCTGGGTCATAAAACTGGTTATGTCTTCTGAAACAGCTGTCCTAAAGAAAAGAGTGATAAAAAGAAGATACGAAACTGCTTCTGTTTGATGAGCAAACAACATTGCTGAAACTAATTGCTTGTTTGGTTTTTGTTTTCTGTGTCCTCAGATGGCAGTGAACCTGCAGAGAACTCAGACAATGAAAGCTCATCCCTTTCATCTGTGGAAGAAGGGGAGATTCGGGACAGTTCATGACAGTTCTTTGAGAGAAGAGGATGGAATGAGCTTTTATTTTTTAAATTATTCAATTAAATTTTTTAATACAACTAAGTTCCTAGAGGTTTGGCTTAACTTCCTTTACTAAAGGTAGCACTCTCAAAGTGCATGACTATTTTTAGATTTAATAATGCATATTTAGGGATGTAAATAAAAAGATGGGGAATTGTGGTTCCAGGAAAAAAAAAAATCTCATTTAATTGCAGTTTTTAATTGCACCATTGTTTTTCCTTTTCCCCTAACCAGCTCAGTGGGTGGTTTGTGGTTTGTGTTTTGGTGGGGTTTTTTTGGTTAAATATCTGACCATGTATTTATATGTGGATGTGAGTCCTAATGCTTAAATTTATTGGAAAAAAATACAGGTATTTCATTAGATCAGTTTCCTTTTACAGTATTTCTGTGTAACACTGAGCTGCTGAATATGGTCTTACGTTACTTTTGGTCTTCTCTGATGACATTTTGGGTGCTTGATGCAATACTTTTTTTTTTGTTCCTTACTAGGTTGCCCCTTGTTTCATGTGTTAATGAACAGGTCAGACTGTTTTCAGGGGTGGTGTGTTGCAATGTATTTAGTCTTCTCTCCAGATTTTCTAAATGAGCATAAGTTTTTAAAACTATAGTAATGGATGCATAGACCGGCAGTAATGCAAATAACACTGGACTTCTAAAGAGTGCTTGTCTTATGCATCTCATATTCCTAGTACCTACTAGAAGCTAGGTATTGTAAATACTTACTTGCATAACAGCTAAATTTACTTACTTAAAAACAAATAAATAGTAAAGGAAAAAAATTCCTGCACTGTGTTATCCGCTGACAGTTGTTAACTTCTGGAAAGATTCCTGGATCACAGACCACTGATCCTGTGTCCAAGTCCCCTATGGGGTCTGTTGGAGGATGAGAACAGCAATGCCACAAGCAGTGCAAGCCAGTTGAGCCCCTCTCCCCACTGCACCCAGGGCATTCTCAGGAATCAGCCTCTGCCCAAGCCAGCATTTGTAAAGTCTTCAGGGCATAATCACTATAACAGCTCTCTGGGGTTGCTGCTGCCTGAGTTCCCAGCCTCTGTCTCCTGCTTGAGACAAGCATCTCCGTGTGTTGGTGGCTTGTGGTGTGTGCTAAATTGCCATGAAGGTGGTATTTCAGTCCTAAGTGTTGTTCTGCCACTGCTGATTTTGTAGGTAGAAACGCTACAGAAGGCGATGAAGGAACTTAGGGAGGCAGCAGGAGGCTGTAGGAGCAGTACAGGAGAGGGTTTAGGCTTCAGGACTCTGAGATTCAGGGCAGCAGGCAGCTGGGTCCTCACCAGTCATGCTGCATGGGGGGGATTTTTGAGATGTTCAAAGTTTTAGAAGGTTTTTTTTTTTTATCCTTGTAAAGAAATAGGAGTTAAAAAGTTGTTTGCCATGACAGCTCACTACTGAAGTTTGGCCAGAGTCAGACCTTTGTAGTCACATACTACTTTTTTCTCCCAGTGGTATCATGTGTCCTTTCTCTTGTGTGTTTTGCAACCTCTGGTGAAACAGGAAAGTTTTTCTTCTTGCCTGGCAGTAGCCACCTGTGCTCTATTTTCTTTCTTAGTCATTGTTGGTCCTCTGCCCACCTCTTGTTTCAACATTTGTTTTTTTAACCCTTTTTAAAGGACTAGGATTCTTAGCTATAAGTGCTGCTTTCATATTTTTTCAGTTCAGTGAAAGCAAGTAAGCTTTTCCTAATCAGTGATTGCTGCACACTGACTTGGTAGCTACAAATTACTTTAGACCAGTCTTGAACTCAGTAATACCAATAAAAGAGCTGAATAGCAAAAGTGCCACAGTTCATTTGCAAGAAAATGTTTCATCTGGAGTAAAAGCATGGCATTTCTGTTGGATTCAGAGCACAGCAAAAATGAGAATGCTGCAGACAGTAGTGTTGATCTGCACGTGTGTGTGATTAGTCTTTGGCTGAGGAGCACAGATCAGTGATTTGCATTACTTTCCTGTGCTCTTGGGGGTTTTCATTAATTGTACGAAAGGGTTTGCCTGTGGGGTTTTTTTCTTACATAAATCTACTTTAAGCTTCCTTGTGAGTCAAACACAACGTAATTTCTTTTTAAATGAAGATGCTGTTTAAACTATCCTTTTAGTTTACCTTAAAGAAGGATTTAAAAAATATTAAAGAGCATTCTTGTGGTGGTTACTAGAACTGAAATTTCTCAGACAAAGCTAGGAATATTCTCCCAGAGTTCAGTCAAACTGAGAGCAGAAGGTAGCATTTGCTATTCATTCCTAGGTTACTACTTACCTATTTTTACAGTTACACTAGTTTGAACAGAGGTGATTGATCAAATACAAACCAAAATACAATTCAAATATTTTACTCAGTTTTCCTAAGCTCTTTAAAATTTTCTCTTTAATAAGAAATCAGATTCTTCATATTAGTGGTAATTCTTCATATTAATGAGGTTACTGATTTAATCCAAGTTTATGCACTGTTGTGCTAGACAGATTTTTTTTTTACACTTTCATAGGCAGTTAAGGAAAGTTCATAATTTCTTTCTGAGTGACTTAACCTGGACCAGGCACTTGTAGTAAACTGAAGAGAGAAAAGGCATCTTCTGTGTTTTTAAAATTTCTGGTCAAGAATCAGAAATCTAAGACATGGAGCTGAGGCTGCCTAGAAGGCTTCAGTTCTGTCCATTTTGAAAACATACTATTGTAGTCAGATTACACACAGATCCCTACAGGACTGTGCCTTGATTCAGAACAGATCATGTCTGTGAATGAGAACTGTGTGATGTTGTTTTAATCTTCGTCATTCAACACCAGCTTGCATTGAGTGCTTGATTTTATGCCTACTATGCTTACCCATTTATTTTCCTCTATAAACTGTTAGTCACAGAAGGAACAAGCTATTTCTGTGTAGTGTTGTTACAGCATTTCTTTTAATGTTTAGACTTTTCAGCGTGCTTGAGCTGAAGGACTATCAACTTAAAAAGAGTAAAGGCTCTTGTCTTGAATGAACACACTGCTTAAAAAAATTAAAAGCTTAATGATGTCATCCCTTTCACAAACCTTAAAGGACAAAAATAGAGCATAGCTAAGCACACAGCAATAGCTAGGAGGTAGGACTGAGTCAGCCATGGGAGAGAACTCAGTTCTTTTCCTTTTTTGTATAACTTCCTGGGGGTATGAGGCATAATTGAGTTGTCATGGGTAAACAGCGTTGTACCCCCTGTCAGTGTAACAGCTCAGTTTTCAATGAACACATTCGAATTCTAAGTTTTGCTGCATTTATCTTGGCATTAGGAATTGTTGATCCTTAGAGGAAAAGAGGGTCATGCCACAGAATGTGTGGCTGGCACTGGTCCTTAGAGGCATGCCAGACCAGTTTTTGTTACTCCAGTCACCAGTGCAGCTTTACTCTGCATTAGAGGAAAACTCGGTGCAGAACGTGGACTCTAGTCTGAAGCAGTACATGGATTTCTAAGTTCATGGGAGTGCTGATAGCAAGTCCCAGCTACGTGTTGTGTATCAGCATAGCTGGGATTCAGTTCTTGCCCCGCCAGATATGGCTATTCTCTGTTGACATCTGTAGGAGCTGAGAATGCATAGCACCGTGCAAGGGCAGGCTTTCCAAGTGTAAATATACAGCTGTGATGATGTAACTTCAGGCCCTGTTTAGTCACAAACATTTCATTCTGCTTGAAGTCCCACACTCTTTTCCTGAAAACATTTATTCTTCTGCCCTCCAAAGGAAAAAATATCTTGAATTGGTGTTTATGTTGTTGCTATGACATTCAGTTAAACTGTATGCAGATGCAGGTTCTGTTAATAAGAGAAAAAGAAATGAACTGTGTACTTCAGTGAACAAAGATTACACTGTGTTTGTATTAAAATGTTGCTATGGTAGTGCATATGGTTTTATTTGCTGGAAATCTGTGGTGAAATAGAAAGAAGTCACATGTATGCAAGACAAGAAATGGTAGCAAAAATAACTTAAAAGAAATACTGAAACTGAAAAGGAAGTTACAGACTATGTGTAAAACCAGGTAAAAAGAGGGATAGTTGTTCTGCTGTCTGTCTGTGATTTGGTAACAGAGATGTGTTCTCACTGTGCCCCAGCAGCTCTCAGAGACCCATAGTACAGTGACTTTGCTCTAAGTGATGCTTTTGTTGTGAGAGCTTCTTTCCGTCACTGGTCCTGTGCATTATAGCTTTTTTGTTGTTGCTTTGGAAGCAAAGTTCCCCTGGCCTGGCCTGATTTCACCGCTAACTTTTCCTGCAAAAAAGCATATTTAGGGTATCTTACTCTAGTAGGCTTTTTGGCAGGAAAAATCAATAGGGTGATAAACTATGGAAAGCCACTAGAGCTCTGCCTACCTTTGGGGTAAGGGGAAGTCTTTGTGAACTCATGATAGAAATGGTGGATTTGATTCCTTTTTATTTGGCTGTCACAGTAGACCTTGTATTTATCTAATCCATTTGCACGAGGCTTCTCTTTGCATCAGCTGCATTAGTACAGCTGTTCATGTGGTTGCATGACAAATCAGAATGAGGTTAAAATAATCTGCCAGAGAAGGAATAATAGAAATGAGAAGGGAGAGGGAGTCTTTTTTTAGAGAATACATGACTACACTGTGAGCTGGCTGGTTCCTGCATCATTTCAGCTGGTGGAAAAGCAAAAGTGTTTTTAAAACTGCATTGCCACTTTCTTCCCATCATCTCTGTTCTGTCTCAAGGAGAAGGAAGAAACTACTGTGAAAGCTGCTTTTGCCTTTCCATTCCTTGCTTCCAGGTTCTCTTCTAGGTCTGTGTTGTAGCTCCAGAACTTGTCTGTTTTGCCCAAGAGTGCCAATAGGGAGTAGAGCTGTGCTAAAGTGGGGTAAACATTAAGTCAGTAGATGATATGTAGATACTAACAAAAAAGAATGGAGAGGTGGCATTAAAAACTTGCCAAGAAGACCCCATCGCTTTCATACAGGCAGCAGGGGCAACTGTGTCCTGGGGACATCAGGCCCAGCATGGCCAGTCGGGCAGGGGAGGGGATTGTCCCCTCTGCTCTGCACTGGGGCAGCCTCACCTCCAGTGCTGGGGGCAGGTTTGGGTCCCACAGTGCAAGAAAGACATTAAACTATTAGAGAGTGTCCAAAGGAAGGCAACAAAGGTGGTGAAGGGCCTTGTGGGGAAGCTGTGTGAGGAGCAGCTGAGGTCACTGGGTCTGCTCAGCCTGGAGGAGACTGAGGACAGACCTCACTGCAGTCACAACTTCCTCCTGGGGGGAAGGGGAGCGGCAGGCACTGATCTCTGCTCAGGGACAGGACCCGAGGGGGTGGCCTAAAGCTGAGCCAGGGGAGGTTTAGGTTGGATATCAGGAGAAGACTTCACCCAGAGGGTGGCTGGGCACTGGAGCAGCTCCCCAGAGCAGTGGTCACAGCACCAGCTTGACAGAGTTCAAGATGTGTTTGGACAATGCTCTGTGGCACATTGTGTGACTCTTGGGTTTTCCTGCACAGGGCCCAGAGTTGGACTTGATGATCCTGTTGTATCTTCCAGCTTGGCATTTCTGTGATTCTGTAATCTAAATTCTCAGTGGTACCTCTTTGTTGACCTTTTTTCCCAACCTCTACTTTCAGCTGTGCTTGGGCATCCATATTGATTTTAGCAGCATTGTTCCACTACAGTACAAATACATGCCCTCTGTAGAGAAAAATGCATTTTCCTGTTTCAAGTTCCTAATAGACTGCTGGTTTTACAGCCATGACATCTTGATGTCTTATTTTGTCAAGTTAGTAGAGTAAGTAGGAGTTGATCTCAAACCTGGTTGGTGTGAGGTGCTGAAGGAAATGAGTAGTTTCAAAGAAACTGATGACTTGGCTGGAATACTGGGCTTCTTTTGATACCAATGTCTTCAATGGTCTCAAAACACTGCTGGGCTGCTGCTGATTGTTTCACTCAGAAATGGAGTCCCTTCACTCTGACTGAAACTGCGTTGTAGTAGTTAATGTGTATGTCCCAGCTGGATTCCCATCTGGGCAAATGTGTTTACCCCACCTTTGAATTTCTTCTGACAAGAAAATAAAAACTTTTTTTTAAATGTGTAATGTTTTCCTCCTGGATGGTTGTTACATTCCATCCCGTAAGTGGTTGTACTTCAGCACAGATGAAGTTGCTTATGTAAATACTGCCTTGAGGTCTTTCAGGATCTTCTCCAATATAAATTGTGTACAAAGAAGTCATAGCTGTGTAGTTTTATGTGGAGAATCATAGCATAGTGGATACCATCTATACAGTTTCTTAGTGTTTGGTCAGTATGATAGACAGATGCTTACTGTGTCATTCTGTTGGAGTCTTTTTTTTTTTTTTTTTCCTTTTTTTTCTTTTTTTTTTTTCAGGATTTATATTTTTTAGACACCAAGTCTCACTGCAGTCAAATGCAGTTAAATTGTCTATGCACTAGAGTGCGTTTCTGGGTGCCTCCAAAGCTGGTTTTTGTTACTGCTTTCACTGTGACACCTCCCTGTTTCTATGTGCTGTTTTATTTGTGGCTATGTAATATGCAGGGGGAAACTGTGAAGGTGAAAATGGGGACATGTCTACATGAAAGAAACTGGCTTGAGGCAGAGCAGCTGGTAAAACTATACAGCCTTCCTTTGCTGTGTGCTGAGCACTTGGAGCCCTGAATTCAAAATATTTTCACTGATTAAACAAGTGAGCTAAATTGTGCACATGCATTTCTGCAGGATCAGCTCAGAAGGGCAAGCATCTAGCAAGAGAAAGCCTCTGGTGTGACACATTTAACTGCTTCTGTGTAGGTAGGTAGGTAGGTTTGACTTCCAGCCATGAATGACTACCCACTGCAAACTTTGGTTTCAGTCCTCAAGACGTGTGAGGGATTCATGCGGGTTCAGTGGACAGGAAATCCTCCTGCAGCAGTCGCACTGATCTGAGGGTCACTGCCTGTTCCTGCATAGCCCAGTGGCTGCACTCGAGTAGCAGGGACATGGGCCTGTTCCCAGATAGTGTCAGCTGGAGAGTCAGGCAGCCCAGGGGACTGATCTGCCAGGGGCTCTGCACTAATTGATGTGTACGTAAAGAGATTCTCATGGCCCCATGAGGGTTCAGTAGTAGCTCAGTTGTCCCACTGTCAGTACGAAATCAGCTTTTCCTCCACCTGCTGCTGCTTCAGGACAGCGAGCTGGCAGCATCCCTCAAGGACTTAGTGTAGTCATGGAAGTCTGCCTGTGTGTTCCTGCTTTTGTTTTGTTTCCTGTCATGGAGCACTTATGGAAGCTGAAACTTTGTCTTCGCTGTGTTGCCTTCAATAGTAGGGAAGACTTTAAGTGTAACCTTGGTATTGTAGTGCTTACCACCATCAAGCCCCTGTAAATACGCAGGTGCAATACAAGGCCATGCATTCCTTCGATCCTAAACCTGTAGTGTGAGAAACGCTCCTTGTGGCGGCAGCACCGGATTCGGCCGAGTGCCCCGTCCCGGTGCGGTGTGACAGTGCCGGCGGCTGGGAAGGGAGCGGCCGAAGGACCGGGCAGACAGCAGAGGGGACAGGCAGAGTGACTGGAGCAGGGCTGCTGTTCCTAACTCCTCATTTCCTAGTATTCCTCTGGAAGCAGATATTAATATTTTAGTTTTTGACAAGAAATACGATTATAGTTATGCTCATTACTTTACCTGTAAGCCCTGCTGCTTCACTTCATGGAGCTCGAGTTTATAATCCTTTAAATACCCATAACTACTACTTAGGGTTTTGGGGGCTTTTTTTATTCTGCTGGAACAACAGAGGATGCAAAGATGACGCACAAAAAACAACAGTGATTCCTTTTATAGTGTTGTAAAAGTAGTTTTGCCATGTAATTGTGATATGCAAAGTACAAGACAGGACTATATGGACGATCACCCGTTGGTGTGACAGCCCCACTTTGGAAGACTTGCAGGGTTTTTTAGTGGGATTCATTTTACTCTTTTTATATCAGGATAACCTCACGCAGTATATTTTACTCTTATGTTTATCTGACCTGCCTCTGCAGCCTTTCTTCTCCGGACAGTGCATTTTTCTAGTGAGCAGGATACAGAAGCACCCTTAACATGGAGAAACCAAAGCATAGGTTGTAAACCCCGGGCCCTGGCCAGAGCCACACTTAGGCAGGAGTCAGCAGTGACGTGTTACAGCTGCGATCTCTGTGTGCAGTGCAGTTAACATGTACATGTGATTTTTGGGGAGCTGTTACTTACGTTAGTGTAAGATGGATGTCATTCAAGTGTGGGTGACAGTGGTGATGGCGAGGAATGTGCCTGCAGCTGCTGAGTGTCAGGAGCAGTGGGTATCCTCTTCCTCTCCCCACAATAACCCCATGTGTAAACCTGATGGTTTCTTAGCAAGCAGCTGATGTAGTGAAGTGTTCGGTGCTAGATCTACATGGAAGCCAAACAAAAGTGCTTCCTTGCATTTTACCCTTCTGCTGTCAACAAATACTGTACAGACAAGTTTAGGTACAGCTGAGACTGGTGGCCAGGTGGTGAATTCCAGAACTCAACTTTTGTATGCCTTCAGGGAGAAAACTTGACTGAGCAGAAAAGACGGAAGGCTATAATTTCTCTGACAAAGCATTAGTTGTCAGAGATAAGCTTGTGAGATATTTGGCTATTTATTTTATTGAGATATTTATGTCTAATTAATAAAAAATTGATCCTTAAGCAATTCTGCTTGTAACTAATGATGCTGGATGACACTCCTTCACAATTCTAAACCTCAAAACCAGTTTTTTATGAGCAGTATCTTTTTTACTAAAGATTGTGGGAGAATATTTTGACAGAGAAATACCCACACAAGGAGAGCAAATAATACGCTATTGCAGGTTTCCTGCCACTTGTATCTGTAGCATAGCTTTAGGCTAATCAGAAGTCTACAATGTTGGAGGCTTTCTCAGATCCTGCTCTAGTTCATTGCTTTAAATGTCATTTTTTACTGCATGCCAGCGAGCTCCCCTGCTTAGCCAAATGTCATCTGTGTCCCACATCATGAAGTGTAATTGCATATTTAAAAAGTGGGAAGGGGAAGTGAGGAAAAGAGTAGCTCCCTTGCTTTCTACTCTATGGGACAAGTACTTGAAATTCCTCACATTCTTCTCTTGTTAACAGTATGTTTACTTTTCATCACTGGGTTATTAGGATTAACAAAAGTCATTGCTTCAAGCTCATTTAATTTGAATTTAGTGAAAGCAGACTACCTCCTGCAGCCTGTAGGAAGCATTCCTCTGCCGTAGAAATGTATTAATTTGCAAAAAGCAGCCACCAAAAAACGTGAGACCTGATGACCATTTTCACCCCAATGTTCAACATCACTGTGCATGCACTGCATTCTAATGAAGTACCTTATGTTGCAAATGCCAGGACGGTTTGAATAATCTGACAGTCTAATTAACATTTCAGTCTATCAAAGATTTGCATTCAGTGCCAAGAAGCTCTTTCTATGTATACTTTCTAGAGCATGGAATTGTAGACTGCAGACACCCCTTCAAAACATCATTTATCCAAAGAATTAGACTTGGTTATTTAATCCATTTCTGCATCTGCAGTAGAACTTGCTTTAACTTTCAGAGAATCCAAACTTTTCAGAATTTAAAGTTTTCACAGAAACCTCTTGCATGTGCTGTATTTAAGCCTGTTGCCTATCAGAATGCTCTACTAAGAGTTAGGTAAATATTTCTTTATTAAATGATTAATTCCATAAATAAATTCTTTTAATTCATTGAATATAAAATTAAAATCATTTACAACTTATTCCAGTATTACAGGGGCTGGAAGGGGTAAAAAAAAAACTCAGAGGAAACAAACGAACAAAAAGCTACAGTTTGATAAATAAAATACTCAGCTTTAAAACAACTGATTTCTGTTTGCCATTAAACTACAGTTGGTACATAATAGCTGCCACTGTGAACACCCCACAAGTGCCCACCTCAGGAAGGAATGTAACTTCCAACTTAGTTGGGAAAGGGTGGGAGAAGATGGAAGGGAGGGGGAGAAGCATAGTGTTAAATTGAACAGGATAGAAAAGTTTTCATAACCGGAACAAAACATTAATCTGATCACTTACAAACAGAAAACAGTATGTAATTAGATAAGGTGCTCCAAAAAGAAGCAGTAAAGTTGCTCCAGTATTATGAAGCTTTAAGTATGCTTAAATCTCTGTTGCATTAGTGTCCAGTTGCACAGTGCACTCTTGTAACATCTTGATGTTGCCCTCAAATGGGCAAGGCACCACTTCCATCAAAAGTCCTTTCTCCATGGCTGGGTACTTCAAAACTCTGTTTTGCATCCCACCCCCAAAACAACTTAGTCCCTAAATTTATGAATGTCGTTGACTAGTCTGTAGTAGGGGTAGGCTTCATTTGCATGCGGACAGTTGTAGTTGCAGCGGCAGGACTGGATCATCATGACACTCTTGGTGAAGGTTTCCCCGTCATCGCAGCGGAACCTGACCTTGACAGTCCTGGTCTGCTGGGGCGTGCAGCACCTGCCGTCCACGCAGGAGCCACAGTACTTGGGGCGGTACTTCTTCACACTGGAACATCCAGCATAAGTAAACTTCACCGGGGAGGGGGACTTCCTTGTCTTGGTACATTTCTTTCCCTTCTGTAAAGGAACGGCAATGACATTATTAGCAGGAGATTCTTTTCCAGCCTTTACCCCCTACCTGAAGCAGCTTAGAGAGAAGAGGAACACCAGAAAAATCTATATTTACCTTTAGGGAAGCATAGCTGGGCTGGCCACATGGCCTCACTTCACATATCCTGGTCTCTTTGATGAGCTTGCAGTCAGGATTGTCGTTTGTCACCCTTGTGGAGATGCCAGTTCCACACGTTTTTGAGCACTGGGACCAAGAGGTTGTTTGCACAATGCATTTGGGATTCTCAAAAGTTCGGCTTTGTGGCTCAGATCCAAAAACTGGAAAAGAAAAGGAAGGGTTAGTCTAAACATATTCTCTCACTGCGTTTCTTTCTTTCCCTTGGGGTCTGAGGAGTCATATAGCCACCCCCCCGGCCCCCTCCTCTTAACTGTCACCCAGATAAATCCACACTCACCAGGTAGCATTTTCAGGCCTCCCTTCACAATGGCAATCAGCTCATTGTTCCTGGTGAGTTCGCCTTCGGAATCATCCAGACCAAACTCTTTGCTGAAAAAGCCTTCCAGCTCCTCCTGCGCATCCTTGCTTTCATCGCACACCCACTCCTCGCAGCACTGCCCGGGGACTTTGACCAGCCTGGGGCTGGAGCAGCCCAGGTTGGGAAGGGAGAGTTCCTGCGGGCAGAGCGGGATGCAGCCCACAGCTCCATCTATGCACGTACACTGGTGTTTACAGTTCGGCTGGAAGCTCTCGCCGTTCTGGTAGATTTTGGAGTTATATTCACACGGTCTTCCCTCGGACTGTGCTGCAGAGATCAACAGGAAGGGAAAGAAGGGAGTGAGCAGCGGGAATCGCTGGTTTAAGCACAGGTATTTGCTGGTCTGTTAAACTCAATGTACGGCGGAGCTCCCTACAACCCCCCGGGGACGCGGGGCCAGAACAATAACTTAGTCAGGAATCACTTTTCCTTATGTGCGTTTAGCGGAGCCCAGACATACTGAATCGCATTCCAGACTGCTGAAGTCATGTGCCTTTCTGCCAAGCTACCGACAACAAAGCATAACCATACATGGGCTCGAAATTACCGAACCCCGACACCGCGGGGCGCGGGGTCCGTCCCGGGGGAGCGGGATCGCCGCTTACCTCTGCAGATGCCCTTCAGGGCGGCGGGGCTGGCCCCGAAGTTGCACTCCAGTCCCTTGGTGTGGTCGCAGGGCTGCGTTCGGCTGCAGTCCTCGTTCAGCTGCTTGGCGCAGACCTTGCAGCAGCCGCAGCCGTCCGGCACCAGCCCCACGCCCGGGGCGCACTGCGGCGCGGCCGCCGGGCACTGGCACACGGCGGGGCAGGGCGAGCCCAGAGCCTGCGGAGCGGAGCGGAGCGTCCGGTGAGCGCCGGGAGCCGAGCGGAGCCACCCGACCCGCCTCCTCTCCCTTCCCTCTCCCGGACCGCGGCAGGACCCGCGGCACTTACCAGGCGAGCCAGGCAGAGGAGAGCGGCCGCCAGAGCGGGCCGGGTGCCCGCGGAGCCCATGTCCAGCGCCGGTGCAGCGGGAGCCGTGAGGGAGCAGAGCGGGAGCGCGGCCGGCGCGGTCTGAGGCGGCGGCGGGCGCCACCGCCTTATATAGGGCGCGGGGCCGCCGCGTGCGCCGCGGCGCTGACGTCGCGCGTTCCGGGCCGCGGCCGCGTCCAGCGCTCGCGGCATCCCAGGAATGCGGCTGGCGCGCGCCGCGGCCGCCCCGCCCCGCCCCGTCTCCCGGCACCGCGGCCGCCGGCGCTGCCGCGGGGGGTCCCGGCCCGGCGGGGGGCGCGGGGGGCGCGGGGCCTCTCCCCGTTACGCGGGCTCCGCGCCCCGTGCCCCGCACAGACGGGCGCGAAGGCGTCACCGGGGAGGCCGTTCGCACCCGGGGCCGTGCCGGTGGCGCCCCGCGGTCGGCCACCTGCGCGGGCAGCGGCGGGGGAGCTCCCCGGCCCGCCGTGTGACGCGGCCCGCAGGGTCACCCGGCCGTGCCGGGCTTCGCTCCGTGCTGCTCCTGCTGTGCCGGCCAGCATCCAAGCGATTCCCTGAGCGGCAGAGCCCGGGAGCCGGGAGATGCCCGGCGGCACCGACGTGCCCGGCTTCCAGGCCGGGAACGGGATGACCGCGGAGCGAACGGCCCCCCCTCGGCCTGTGCATCCCCGGGCTCCGTGTCCCTCACTCAAGTTGGGCGCCCTTGGATTGTATTGCCTCGCTGAAGTTTAATATTTGGGGATAGGGAGGAGAGTTTTAGCTTCTGTTGTGGCGTCTTTTCTTTTCCTGGCTGTAAGTACTTCCAGATGGGATTTAGACCCCAGACGTAACAATATTTCCATATTTGGTATAGCAGTAGCCCGCATTTTTCACATTTTTCTGCTCTGTTATCCAACCACAAAGCATTCTTGACAGCTTCAGATGTTGTTAAATATAGCCTTAACTTCTGTTCCCAGGGCAGGAAATTCTTTGGAATTCCTGTTTTTCACGCAATCTGTCTATCATGATTTAGGAGAACTGTGCTGGAGGAGCCAACTGGCGTTCTGCTGCGCTTCGCTCCTTTATTGAAATAGCCCAGCAGTTGGGTCCGCTGCCCAAAGGCGTTACAATGAGTTCCCATTCCAGGGATTTTTCTTTGCAGATGAGATTACTGTTCCCATCACAAGTTTGGGGTTTTTCTTGTCGCCTTCAAGGCTGGAAGGTAGAGAAGCAGATTCAAAGGAGAGGCGAAAGCTTGCAAAAACCCCTCCAAGGGCCATGAAAAGTGGAAGGGGAGGGGGACAGCGGGGAGGGAGGGATGGAGAAGGAGGGATGCGATTAACCTGGTTGCGGCATTCCCATACAGCTGGTGTCCCCGCGTGCCGCCGGCCCGGGACGGGCAGCCGGGGAGGGGAGGCGGCCGCAGCCCCTCCGCTCGGGGGAGCCGAGCCCGGTCGTCTCGTCGCCTGCTCGGTGCCACGGCCGAAAGGGTGACAGCAAGGACGGTGCGCGGGGCTCCGGTAAGTGCCGCTGCCGGGGCCGCGGGCCCGTGTGCTGTCCCTGCGCATTCCCACACCAGCGGGAATGATGAGGTACCTTGTGGGACCCTGCCGGGAACGCAGGGCGGGGGAGCCCGTCCGGGGCGGCGGGAGCGCTGCGGGCGCTCGGCGGCAGCGCCGGGTGGTCTCGCCTCGCCACCTGCCGCTGCCGACCCCTCACGGAAGCCGTGAGCACAGCCCAGCTGTGTCCCCGGCTTTGTCCCCGGCCCTACCCCCGGTTGTCCCCGGCTCTGTCCTCCGTTTTGTTCCCCGGCTTTAGCCCCGTCACTGTCCCATGCCCTGTCCCTGGCCCTGTCCCCGGCTCTGTCCCCGGCCCTGTCCCCGGCCCTGTCCCGGCTCCGCGGGCTGCACGGGCCGGGCTGCACGGGCTGGGCGCTGTGGGCTGTGACAGCCTCTCCCGCAGGGGGATGCCGTGACCCCGGGGACGGGGCGGTGCGATGGGTGTCCCGCAGGGGACAGCGGTGACGCTGCCTGCGGAGCGCGGCTCTCCCGCCCCTCCTCCTCAGGGATGTCCCCCGGCCCTGGCCGTGCCCGGCAGAGGGGCTCATCTCCTCAGCGCTGCAGACCCTCCTCCGGCCGTGGCCAGGCCCCTGCCCGGGCCAGGCCTGATAGAGTTTCCCTTGTAGGGGTTTGCCCCTCCTGAATTTCTTTCATCATGGTTTTCTTTTCATTCCAGTAAATTGGCTTGACGTTTTACTTTGTGGTGGCTTGGGGGTTGGGAAAGGTGTTGGGATGAAAGCTCCAGGCACCCTTTGCCCGGAACTTGTGCTTCAGAAAGCGGCAGTGGTTTTGTTCACTACTTACGTGCCTCAAGATTTGGCCAGAAACAACAGGTGAGAGAGAAAACCAGTCCATAGTGGTATGCAGCTCTCTGGAGACTGCCAATATGTGCCATGTTGTGCCATTCCTGATGACAGAAGTTATTTTATGCGGCCATGAAGAATTGGAGAGAGACCACCAGCAAGCTTTGATGGCTACCAGGAATGGTAGTAATGATTTTCCATCCCTACTGGTTTAGCTGAGCTCCAGCTGGTGACAAGGAGGAGCAGGGCTCTAGACTTCAAGTCATCCACTATGCTGGTCTTCCCTTAGTTTTGCAGGTGTATGGGGTTTTCTGTGATACTTTAGTTTTAAAAAGCCAAAGTGCTTTTTTAGATGAAGAATCTGACTGCTTTTTTTTTTTTTTTTTTCCCCAGGATGAATCTTTACACAGCAGCATTATGATGATGAGGAAAGCATTTGTGATTTAACACCTTGATTAATGAAAATTAAAAAAAAAAATTGAAAATTTTGAAAAATAAGAAGCTAACATATTATCTGGTGTGTAAATTGCCCAGTTTTGCTTTTCAGGGATTTATGCAAATGTTTGTTTAATTACATCTAATTTAAGGACATGCACCAAGCATTTTGCTTTGATCTATGACTTTCACAACATTCAGCAAATGCCAGAGGAAAAGTCAATGAATAGCACCTTTTCTTACTTGGTTTCTTGTCTTACTGCACATTCACACAACTAACTGAACCTACATTTGCTCAAGAAAAGGTCACTTCAAAAGCTTTGAAGAACCTTTTAACAAACATGTCCTGAATTTCAAGTAGTTGACAACACTTGAGATAGGTTGAGTTTCTTTGGAGTTCAGCTTAGACTGTAACCCTTCCCCTGCAACCCTTGCCCTGCACACACTTTTCTGTCTCAAACTATGACCCAGCATTTACACTCCAGGCTGTGCCTACGTATCCTGGATGTACATCAGGAAACAGGAAGAAGTTTGGAGTATCCTCCTTTTTTAGATTTTGTTCAGTGTAATGTACTGTTGCAGAACTTTGTTGGCCTGAGAAGTAGCCCCTGCTTCGTGTCATGAAGAGTATTTTACTGGTTTCTAAACTTTTTGTGATGTAGGGAATCACTGGGACCTTGGCTAAAGCAAAGCAGGAATTTGACACTGTTGGCTTACATAGCAGCTATTACAGATTTACTGAGTATATCCTGTCGTTTTCACAGGACTGTGTCTCTCCAGGGAAAGCACTTTCCAGAGAAAAAAATCGAGAAAAGATAACTGGCTTAATTTCCCTCCACCCAGCAGCAGTTTTTCATAGCTGTACATAGGGACCATGGAGCAGCATGAAGGGTTGTATGGGACACGGCCTCCCCCAGGTGCTCCCACTTGCAGTAAGTATCCAGCACCAAACTGGAGCACATCAGAGATTTACAACCATGTGGACTCTGGAGAAATATCTTACTAAATCCAGCATCCAGCCCTTTTTCTGTACTGTGTTTCATTTCCTCTTTCTCATTCTCTTTTTCTTTTGCTGATCCATTGCTGTGTGTTTCTTCCAATCTCTCCTACTCTTTCTTCTCTTTTTTGCTGTTCAAATCTTTTTGCCATGTTCTTCGCTCTTCTTCTATGTACTGGTTTTGGCTGGGATAAAGTTAATTTTCTTCCTAGTCTCTGGTACATTGCTGGGTTTTGGATTTAGAATGAGAAGAATGTTGATTGCACACTGTTTCAGTTGTTGCTGAGCAGTACTTGCACTAAGCTGAGGACTTTTCAGTTCCTTTCCCCACTCTACCAACGAAGCTGGGCAGCACAAAAAGCTAGGAGAAGTCTCAGCAGGGGAAGCTGATCCCAACTGGCCAAAGGGACATTCTGTATCATATGACACATGGTCAGTATGTAAACCAGGGGGAGCTTGGGAACTGGCTGGACACTGGTCGGGGGTGGTGGGAAATTGCATTGAGCATCACTTGTTTTGCATGTTCTTTTTAATTATTACTATTACTATTATTATTCCATCCTTTTCTGTTCTATTAAACTGTCTTTATCCAAACCCACGGAGTGTACTGTTTCCCAGTTCCCTCCCCCAGCCCACTGCAGCCCTGAGCAGCTCTGTGGTGTTCAGCTGCCTGCCGGGTTAAACCACGGCAGTGTTTACCTACCTCGGGCTGGGCCTCTCCCGCAGCCTCTGCCAGGCCGCTGGTTCCTGCTGCACTAAATCAGTCCTCCCGGAGTCAATGGCTCCTCTCAGTCACTCACAGGAGGTGCAAATCCAGTGGGGCAAATTAAGCATAGCAGTGCACAAGCGGAGCAGCCAAGTATCCAGGAGGCTTCAGCAGCTAAATTCAAGTGGGTTCAGAAGTTTTTCTTGCTTTGATTTGCTCAGAGTTTATGCTGAATTCTTCTGAGTATGGCATTTCCTATTTGTTTTCTTCCTCTTCCCTACTGCCCTCCCTTCAGCTATGCTCATGCCTGTCAGTTTTTGTACAGTCTGTGCCTCGCTTGTGTTTTCTAATATGTGGGGGTTTGCTTTGCAGTATTTGTGCAGTGAGAAACACTGTGCTTTGTAAGTGTGCTGCATTTTCCTCTGGCTGCTGTCAAGGTGTTGTGGAGGTTCCCATTGTGTGGAAATGCACGGGAGACTTGTGAGCCTCCTCATCCAGCAGGGAAACAGAAGGAAAATCTGATGTCATATTCAGTTGTGCTTATTTCTGCTTTGGTGTGTGAACTGCATGGCTCTACCTGCAGCTTACGTGGATGTAAGGATACCTGCAACGTACATGGACATTAGGGACACAGCAATGTGACAGAGGCAGGAAGCATCCCTGCTGATGGTCAGGGCTGGCATGCTCCTGTTGAACCCCTGTTGGGCGGTGTGTCTGTACTGCATAGCTTCCTTACACAGACTGGAAGCAGAAATGTGCAGTGCAGCAGTTAGAGCCAGCTCCTGCTTAGTTCCTCCCTTGTCAGAGACTCAAAATGCCTTTGCCATGATCATTCAAGGATCTGACATTAACTTTATTTCAGCACCAGTGACTACCATTACCTCAGTGAGGTGGGTGGATTACTTATACATGTTCACCTACTCTCATGCAGGTGTATTTCAACACTAGGCTACATCCCAGAAGATGTATTTGCATCAAGCACCTCCCTATATCTGAAGTTTGCAATGCTAAGGCTACTGTGGGCTGTGTCGCTCTGTGCCACAAAATAAAAATCATCAGGTGGTCCTAGTTACACCTGGCTGCACATGTATTTCTTAGTTCTTTCTATTGTTTTCATCCCATGCAGTCATGAAGCTTGCAGAAGGTAGCAATACAGCCTGTAATCTCTGTAAATTCCAGAAAAGAATTCACAGCTGTGTCTCATGACTTTTATGAAGGAGGCTGAGGTGTCAGGCATACACAGGTTGTTTCCCAGCACCTGCTGAGATAAAGGTCTCAGACAGACATCTCACCACAGAGAATTAATCATCCCAAATGACCTCAGTAGAAATATCTTACCTTTAAACTTTGGTCTTCAGAGTGCAGGATTTCCCAGTGGTGCAATCCATGTGCACTGACATCTGCTAAGTCAAAATAACCAAGCTCAGAAGAAAGTTGCTCATGATGGCAAGGTGTTACTGGAGCCAGCAGAACCTGAGATTGCAGTCAACTGGGCTGTGCCCCAGAAATCCTTGATCAAAGCACACTTCCAGGCTGTGATCCATAATGGTTGTCAGCTGCTGTCTGCCTTAGTCTACAGCTTAACTGCACCTCGGAGACAACCAGCTCCTGCTTGTATCTGCGTTGTGGGACTGTCTGCCCAGAACACGCTCTCTTTGGTAGGTTCAGGTTTATTTGTTTTCTTTTCCTGCATTAGAAATATGTTTCAAAGTCTTCTTTTCCCAAAGGTGCTTTCTTTTATTTTAATTAATAATCACAACTACATCTCCTTAAGGTTAGTCTGTATTAAGGGCATGGCAGCCCTTTGCCTTCCTGCTGATGCTTTCCCTCCCTCTCTGCTGTTCATGACCTGACAGAATAGTTTGCTGTCACTGATCTCTGGACATTCAAAGCAGTTGCCTAACCTTTGATTTTTATTAACAGTTTTTTGTTGCTGTTTTCTTGAAAATATAAGAGAGTATTGATTAATTATTTTTTTCTTTGCACGCAAATGGGAGCAGAGGCCTGCTCTGGCAGGATGCTGAACGTGCTCTGCCACACAGTGCTTTCTGTCACTTACTGCACTTTCCAGGCTAGCTGCTGGAAATGTCACAGCATTCGTTTCAGAACCCCCTGAGGTGCCTGTTGGCTCTGTCCAAAATCATTACTCATTCTCTGCTACGTACTCATTTTCTGTTACTAAAACACAGTGAGGCCTTAGCTGTGTTTGCTGCATTACTATTCATTTCTATTCTGCTCCATCTGGACTCCCACCCTTTGTCCCCCAGTATGTTATATGAGCACCTTACAGTGGCAGCTAGCTGTGTCTTTCTCTTGGGCATGCTTATTTCATGAGCTAAGTGATGCAAGGAAGCCAGCCACAACCTCCTCCAGGGATACTCCGCTGCTGGAAATTACAGCAGCTTCTTGCTTCCAGTCTGTGATAGTGCAGTGGAAAAAATCAATAGCAGACAAATAATTAGACACGATGCCATTGTTGCAGATAGGGAGGACTTCCAGACAGCAGATCATGTATGTGCCTTAAGAATGCTTGTGGAGATGGAGTTATGATGCAAGAATGTCCAAATAGCTGCCCGTCCCAGTGTTGCATGCCTGTGATGGGGGAGAAGTGCTAAACGGTCTCTAGACTTAATTACATCCAAACACCAAGGATTTGTCTTGTAATGGGGGGCTGGTTGGAGTGATTTTTCTAGGCGAGCAAAGAAGAAATTACATGAATGGAATATTTCTTTACCTTCTCCCTAATGGGGGCTAAAATAAAACTGGAGAGAGCTAGCTGGTGAGAGCTGGTAGGCTGCTCTGAGGAAGGGTCCACACATGGGCTCCATCCAGCAGTTGTGTGCAGAGCCTCAGGGAGAAGGACACCTCTTTGAGGCAGCCAGGAAACCTGTCTACTGCCCTCTGTTTTCCCCATGACCAATGTTCTCAGGAAGTAACAGGTTAGCAGAAGCTATCAGCAGACTACTTTGGTGCAGAGACTTTTTTATAATTGCATTAACATCACTTTTCCTTTTGTTGTACATAAGTTACGGCTCCTAGTGTCAGTGTTGAGATGAAAGCAGAAGCTCTCCGGCATGGAGCAAGCATTAATAGCTAGCTGATACACTAATTGTAAAAGAAAATTATTGCTGGCCACCAACTATTTACGTTCAGATAAGTTTGTTTTTGTATTTTAATTCTTTCAACACTTTTCATCTGTCTCTATTGTTTTGTGCACAGTCAACCACGAGTTTGCCACTGTCCTCTCTCACTGCCTAACCTGGAGTCTGCCTCTGTAACCTCCTCATGAGCTCAGATCTCAGACTTAGAGGATAATTCAGGATTAGAGAAGAAAAATAGTGGATAGGATGGGTCTTTCAGGTGAGCAGTGTGATAACATGAAAATGTTTGTAACTGGTTGTGAGAGGAGAGCCTCTGGTTTCAAGGGTGTACCCATGCAGCCTTTAACAGTGCCATGTCAAAATAAAAATCATTGATTAAAATTGTGCCTCGCTTGTGCTGCTAAAAACACTTCTAGATTATACACACTGAAAACAGTAAATATTTAATGTACAGGTTTACTTTTCCTGGTTTATAGAGAGCTCAGTGGGCCTGACAGAGCAGCTAGGCAGATGTGTTTATAGCGCGCTCCTCGGGCAGGTACAATGCTGCAGTGTTTGGCCTGTGAGCTCTGCAGGGACATGCTTAAAAAAAATAAAAGTGTTCCATTTGCACTGGGGGGGAAAAAATCCTAAGAATGTTTCTATTCATATAAGCTGGTGTAAAAGCCCAAATCCTACATTTCAGGCCATACATACTTCAAAAATAGAGGAGTGGATGGTAAGGATATGTGGTAAGAAACGTTTCCTTACTTCTGTGGCCAGGGAAAGGGACAGTTGTGGCAGCTCTTGTGGCAGGAGAGGATGGTTGTTGCTGAAATGCCCCTGATGAAGGTGGGATGTGAAGTGAAGAGTTCAGGAGTGAGCAGAGCAGGGCAGCAAACCCTGTGCATGGGGAAGCATGGGTAGGTCAGGGATTCAGTGCTTGTGGTTTTCCATGGACAAGAAGCTGGTGCTCAGGGCCGTGGCTGAGATCCTGGATGTTTATTAGGAGGCATATTTCTAAAAGGTGAGAGGAACCAGATGCTGTGGAGAAAGCAAAATGTGCAGAGCCCTCCCCACCCATTAGGTTAGACACACCTCCCACACACATGAGATACTGACAGGAGTGGTCAGGAACCCACTTCCACCTTCAAGGAGATTTGTTTAAATGTTTGTTTTGACATTGGTTGAGGTCTCTTCTGAGAACTAGCTTCTCTTCAATTATACTGACATTAAGGCTGATATATTTGGTCAAAATTATTGGCATCAATTAATTAGCACACATTGATTAACTGAAACAACTGACATTTGGGTTTTGGAAAGTTCCCAAGTAATGGGTGGCTGCATCTGCCTCTCTCTGATTTCCTCAGAAGTTATCCTTGGTTGAGAAGTGAGTTTATTTCAATAATCTGATTAAATAGTTGGCAGCTCTTGAAGAAAAAAAAAAACTCTAAACTTTTAAAATGAGATCTTGGGCTGATTAACTTCTCAGAAAAGTTTTCTGTTGAAAAAAAAAATAGAGTTAGGAAGCAGAAGCCTGTCTTTGGGCTAGCTGAGCACTTTATTAATAAATATATGCAAGTATGTCTAAAAAATTAATCGTCTTCTCAGGTGTGTGAGAAAGCCAGATGTCCTGGTGAGATGGTTTTGCTTCCTCCTTGGCTTCACCTGCCAAGGACATCTTTCCTGCCTGCGGGTGATGCCATCCTGGTGACGCATGGGGATGGGGCCGTCCCACGTGTACCTGTTCAGTGCAGAACAGCCTCATCCTGGTGAAAGCAGCTCAGCACCTCTCCTTCCTGGGGCCATCCAGCACAGAGCTGAGAGGCTGCCTTTACCTTGGAGCCCTGGCTGCAGCTCCTTTGCCTGCCAGCTCCTTTCGTTGTGGCAATGTACAGACCAGCCCATTGCGCAGGCAGCATCAGAAAAGGAGGGTGCCAAGAGAAGGAGGATCGTAGGCCGAGGACTGGCACTGCCACAGCAGCTCAGGGCCATTGCACATCCAGGAGCAGGGGCAGAGTAGCACTGTCTTTTCTTTGGAAGCTGAACCACAGCCCCTTTTTCATTTACAGCCCTCTCGCACCTCTTTGCTGTGCATCAGTTGTGAGCACTGACTCAAGCGAGCCCAGCTGTCCTGGGCCCAAACTGAGACTCACTGATTCCAGCAGTGCTGCTGGCCTGGGGCAGCCTGCTGGCTGCTCCCTGGAGCCACATTCCCTGCATTTATGACCCCCCTCACATCTCCTGATACTGGAGTGGCACACACAGGGCTGCAGTAAAGCAAAGGCTCCTGCCCGGGACCCCCGGGGGTAGCAAACAGCACATTAACCCTCTGTGAGACCTGGCAAGGACTGGCAACTCTCAATGGGTTTTATGGACACTCCTGCCCAAGTATTACACATTTAGGAGGCTGCAGATTTGATGCACAGTGAGCTCCTGAAGGGCAGCTGGCATGATGACAGTAACCTTAGAAAATGAACTAATTGTCAGCTCCAGTCTGGATGTCACCATCGTTTTAATGTGAATGGACTTTTTCCTCAGCCAGCCTCCTGTCTGAATGGGGAGCACAGAAACATCCCAATATTTATGGGATTTTAACTAGATTAGTTACAAACCTATAAAGTAAAGAAAGAGACAGTTCATCCAGTATTGGGGAGGGGAGTGTTAAAAATGCCACCTCAGATAAAATATTATGGGAGTTGAGTAACTGTAAATAAGAACTTCGTCTATGAAATAGCTTCTTATGTGAGCTTGGGATAAGGGCCAAGAGAATGTCTAGGGCTCAGGGAAATTTATTAGCCCAGATCAACGGGATTTCTGGGACTCAGGAGATGGGATGGCAAAGAATTTGCCTGTTGGAGTCTGCACTTACTCCATTCATGCCTGAAGCAGGAGTTTCACTTAAAAATTTTTCAAGATGGTTCATTTGCATTTTTTACATTTTCTTGGTTCTCATTAGCAGCTGCAGTTCTGACCTGGAACCTGGGAGAGCTGGGTTCAAGCTCTGAGTTTCCAGAATCTGCCAGCATGGTTTTGGACAAGTAATTTATCTCCCTGTGCTTCAATAATTCTCTGTAGACAGGAGATAGGTGTTATTGCCTGATTCCTGGGGATCAGGAAGGTGTGCTAAGGACGAGGTACCTGAAGCAGAAGTGAGAATACAATGGATGCTTGTGAATGATAGGAGCATATGCAGAGCAGCTACAATGCACAGGTTGACCCCTCTCAAGAGAAAGAATGGTACTTTTGGGGGGAGCAATGGGTCTTCCCTTTGATTCTAATAATTTTAGTCAATGTCATGATTTTCACTCATCAGGTCCCTTTATTTTGTACCCTCTGCCAGAGCAAGCTGGGTGTGCTGATAGGGTCAATGGTATCCTGATAATATCAGGGTCATCTTGCAATGGATTTATTTTTTTAAACAGCACATGTACTTCAATAGCACAAAATTTGGGAACCCACCACCTTTTATCCCCCCATTTTGCATCTCTCTGTTTCCTGTTTACATCCTTCTGCTATTCCTTGCCTGTATCCAGTTTTCTGTCTGGGTTCTTCTAGATGTGTCTTCCCTTTTGTCTTCTCTTTGGTATTTCTGCTTCCACCTCCACCCTCACTTCCATATTTTGTCTGTGTTTTTTTTCTTATGTTCTTCTTGGAACCCATCCTTGGCCTCTCCTATATATTTCCCTTTTCCTTTCTCTAGAGCCAAAAGCTTTTCAGTAAACAGCGTCCTTCTCCCTTCTGACTCATTACTCCTGACAGTGGAAAAATTTCATTATGAAAGTGATGTAAAAATCTCCCAGTTTAGAGTGCAGGGTAGGTTAGGATGACCTTGCTCCGCCTGTCACGTGAAGAGCCACAGTCTAATTCCTCAGCCAGTGCTTATTTACCAGTGCCTCTCTCATTCAGTGATCCTTTGCTCCCACAGCAAAGGATCCCAGCCTCTGAGTGTTGTGGGGATGCTGCACCATGCCCTGGATCCTCCTGCTCCTGTACAGTGGCTGTTGGTAATGTACTTAGCCGAAGTGTGGGAAAACTCTCAGACTTGAACTTTGCTTTGTATTTCCATGCCATATGAAACTCATTGAATATTTGCCGTCCCTTCTCATGGCTGCTGCTCTTGGATTGCACCGACATATGTGAAATCTATTTGGTCTCCTTTTTAATATGCTGCTTACATTATAAATACAAAAGCAGGCAGTGCTTCTGAAGAGAAATAAATGTAATTGTGGTGGTGGTTGTTGTTATAAATAGTGCAAAGGATTTAAAAGCTATTTAGTCTTTTTGGGCAGGATCCACAAGTGTTCTTTGTATTATAACCTTAAAGCTCTTGTATTTAGCTGTTGAAATCTTCCCAGTTGTGATTGGTCCAGTTCACTCATTATTGTTTGGTTCCAGTGCAGGGTGAGAACGCTCTGCTCTTCATGGAAGCAGGGCTTAGCCTCCAAACCTGTGCTGTGCTGGATCACATCTGACCTGAACATGCACACAGTACCTTAATCATGCATTTGCATGTGCAACCAGTCTATTTGCATAAAGAGCTATGGTATTTCCACACAGGAATTTTTGAGGTTTGTTCCCAAAATTAGTGCTACATTTTTCCTCTGCTGGAGTGAAATGCAAATATTTATTTATTGACAGAGCTGGAGCTGATAGTTTTCCCTGTCCAGGTCTGAGAAGTCTGCTCTGTCAGATGAAAACAAGTAGTATTCTGATCTATTTTTAAAGTGCATTTGTTCATAACTGCATTTAAAACAATTAGTGCCCGCGCTCTGCCAGTCCCAGCAGAGTTCTATATATATTTTTGTGTGTGTATGTATATCAAAAGGGGCTGAACGCCCAGAAATTCTCTTGGCAGCCCTGCTGTCTGGTTAGAAAAGGAAGTGAGCCACAAAATTTGAACATTCAGTTCTGAGACTTGAAAGCTTTCTGGATTTTATTACTGACTCAACAGGGTTTTCATTATGTATGTGGCCAAGAAGAGAGGTTTACGCAAGAAGAACATATTGTAGTTGAATATGTTTGTAATTTTACACATTGTTAAATAATTGGGATAACTAGATGTCTCCTAAATGGACAAAATAAATTAGGTGTTAGTGGCAGTGTCACTGTGGCACAGACCATCAATATGAAAGCGTGGCCGGCCTCATCCGAAAGCTGATTTCCAGTGCAGAGGGGGCCTGATTCAGTTGCTGAGGGACATTTTGTTGTTGATGTGAAGGAGAACCATATTTCCTTCAGCTTGTCTCAAAGCCTCTTGCTGACTCTCAGACTAGTCTCTCTCACTCCAGATGATAGCATCTTCAGCTTCCTATTGTTTTCTTTTTTTTACTTTACTTTTTAGTAACCCAGGGCTGTTCAAACAGCAGTTTGAGGCTATGTTTCTTTTGCTCTCATTTTAATGTTAGTTTTAGGAAGAAAAATATTATGGGAAGCAGATTATCACGCAAAGAAAGAAGGTGTGGGATGCATGGAGTAAGCTGTAAATACAGACCAAGGCCACGTCCCGCTGTCGTGGTTGTCTCCTGCAGCAGGGGATGTGCTGTTGGATCACACCCTGTGGCCAGTCAGCTCTGCCATAAACCAGCTTGACAGCAAAGTGAATTTCCCATAGACAACGCAGTCCCAGCTAATTTTGCACTTGTTCATGTGATGGGTATTTATTCTTCATTGTCTTAAAAAGGTGTTTATTTTTAAATCTCTGTGGTCTCTGGTGCCATACAGTCTTAGTGCGCGTGTTCTACTGTCAGTGAGAAAAGCTAGCTATATGTGCCTCTGCATTTTACACGTGGGAAGCCAAGCCATAGGGAAAATAGAAGATCACTGGATAATTCAGGCTGGAATTCCAAACCCAGTCTGAGCCCCTCTCATTCCTGTTTATGCCTAGTGTCTTGTGTGCACCGCTGTGATCAGCCTGGCTCTGCCTTATGGATAACACTCCAGAGGAGGTGTCAGGGCTGCTCTGGGGAGCGCCTTTGCCTCTCCATGGTGACAAGCACCCTTCCCTCAACCCAGCCATGTTTGCTGCTGGCTCCTGCCTAGTGTGCATGCAGGGAGCTGTGCCTGCATCACTCCTCACCCCTACTGCAGCCCCAGTGCAGGGGAGTTGCTGGTCCCCTCCAGCAGGGATCATGAAGCTGTGCTGTGGCTGCACCATGCTCCTGCCACTGCCTTTGACAGCAAACCTCATGGTCCCTACAACGTGCCTGACCTCATTTTCTGTCTATTTTAAAAACTATATAGTTTTAGGCATGTGACACCTCCAACATTGTAAATAGAACTGGGTAACCTTCCGTTTCTGCATCTGATCTGTTCCGTTTATTTTGTCATGTATCTTCACAGTGAAACATTAGCCTCTGTGCCCTTGCAAGAGATGAATGTGAAGCAGTGTTTAGGGCAGCAACAGTCCATGGCCCTTAACCATGTGTAGGTCAGCAAAGCTCAGTGTTTCCTTGCTGGCACTACATAATTAGTTTCACTGAGGGTAAGCACCATATGCAAAACAGATCCACTTTTACTGTGGGGAACACAGTGTGCGCCTGCCCAACTATGTACCAAACAGATGAGTTTACCAGCCTTTTTCCACTCACCCCTGTTACTGTGCTGGGTGACCTGTGGCTGGACTATGCAGTGGTTGGGATGCTCACTAACCCTCACACCCAAACAGGAGCTGAAACAGCAGGGACTGCACTGCTGAGCTTTCTGGAGATGCAGGGGAAGCTTGCAAAGCTAACAGTGCTGATGTCTAGGGAGGTAACTGGGAGCCATTATTACAATTCCCTCCCTCTCCCTCGCTGCCCTGAGCACTCAGGGATGTGTGGTACATGCGCAACATCTACTGGCCCTGAAAAAGTTTTCATTTGTGGCTTCTAGTCTCTAGGATGTGGGCTGCTCCTGCTTTATACTTAATGTTTATGTAAAATTGTTATGCTGGCTTTCTTACTATAGACATTTTTGTTAGTCACTTCTGCCTGCTAGTTTGCCCTCTATTTTTGAGTCCATGGGATCTGTTTCAGCCAACCCCACAATGGAAGTATTTGTTTCCAAAAGATTAAGCCAGAGGCAGAGCCCAGGAAGGGAAGGTGAGGAGCTGGGGGAAGAGGGTCTTGCCAATGCCCTGAGAGAGCTGATGGCCTGAGCCCAGCTCCAGTTAGAGGCTGAAGGAGGAATCCCAGGTGGGAATGCAGAGGGAGAGGCTGTGAACACCCTGACCACAGAGGGTGTCTCCTTGGTGCTCATAAGGTCTTCAGACACTGGAAAGTCCAACCGCAAGACACAAATCCATAGGAAATGAAGTCTCATTTGTTCTACTGCCCACAACTTGCTCATGGCTCCACCAGTGCTTCTAAGTGTTTGGTTTGGTAGAAGAGCTACTGGAAAATTGGCACATGTCTTCTCTGAGTCACCCTACCTTTCCGCCTCCCCAGGGTCAGGGTGTTTCACAGACCAGGGTGCTGCTAGAGAAGGTGATGTCCAGCTGTCCGTCATTATACAGGCATCCAGCCTGCATCTGCTATGCTGGCACATTGCAAGCCATCCGGTTCTTCATGTTTTTGCCAGAGATTTTACTAACCAGAAAAATGTGGCATTATATGAAGGCTGTACCAGCTTGTTATTCATATCCTTTCCCTGGCAAGAAAGAGCCAGAAAGCATGTTTTAAATGTAGCCCATGGTCAGATGGTGTGGCGAGTGCTGGAAGCTTTGGATGGTTTGGCAGAAAAATAATTTCCCCTTTTAAAACCACTGAGCAGTCCTTGTTCCTCCACACTCCAGCTGGTTAGCTTGGCTGTGCTGCCCGGGCATGGAGACGTGGCTGGACCCACCCCAATGACTTCCAGCACCCCTGGGTGAGCCTTTGCTGCTGCAGTTTGAGAGAAGGCTCTGCCTTGCATTTGGCTGCCAGAGAGGAGAGACTGGGGCAGGAGTTCAAAGGTGTCCTTTCCTCTTCCCCCGCTGGCAGCTTTGCAGCTCGTCTGTGATGCAGAGAAACTGTGAGGGATGTTAATGTCACCGTCATGGAGGGTGAGCATCCACGCTGGGAACAGAGCCAGCAGAGCTCGACAGAGGAGAGGGTCAGGGTGCTGTGGGTGGTGGTGCTGCCTCTTGGGGTTGGGCTCCTGTTGGGACATTTCCTGCCACTCAGTTCTGCTGTCCTCAGGAGAGTGATGGGAGGAAGCAGTGCAGGACCTGGGAGATGCTGTGCGGCAAAAAACAAACAAACAAACAAAAACTCCAAAAAAAAAAAACCCCATAGCCCTTCAGGAGTATTGCTTGGGAAAAATTACCTGAGTGCCTGGGCAACCACTCTTCTATCCATGCTAACAGCAGCTCAGATTTTGTGTAGCTGAAAGCACTGCCAAGCTTTTTCTTCCTGCTTGTGTAAAGCTGCCCTTCCACCTCCTGTCTCCCCCCTCCAGAAACACAACAACTCTGTGACACAGAGTTTTCCAAATGTGATGCATCTCTCTAAAACTGCTTTCAAATGTTCCTAACAAGAAACCATGCTAATCATTTTGCCCATGGTCCCAAGTACACCAGCAGCGTGGGTGCGCAGCAAGGCTGTGGGTACAGCCCTGCCTTGGGCACAGGGAGCTGCCAGCCATCACAAACACAGCGTCCCCAAAAGGTAGGTTATGGCTGGGGAGGTGCCATCAGTGCCCTCTTTGCCCTGCCAGAGCTGTCCTTGCCTGCTGGCCACCTCGCTGCTGGTGTGAGTGCTGTGCCCAGCTGAAGCAGGCTGCCAGCCGCTCATGGCCAAGCTGCAGTCCAGAAATGACACATCTGGACAGGGTGTGTGAGCTGCTCCTGGGGATGAACTCATGCACAACCTGGGCTGAGCCAGCTCACCTCTGCTTGCAGGAGGGGTCCCTGTGAGGGTTTGAGAGGCAGGAGGACAAAGGCGACTGGAGTGGCTCAGCAGAGCTAAGGAATTTGAGTGAAATGCTAATGCCATCCTCTGATGCTCCAGCCCTGTGACCTTTCCATCTTCCTCTGTAAATAAAACAGGAGAGGAAGGCAGTGCTTCACTATCAAATCTAGTCCATTAAAAACAAAATCATGGAGAGATTTTCCTCCTCTGAGCCCACCTGTCAGGGCTTGCAGTTTTACTATGATATTTTCCAGTATCTTCCCAGTGTTTTTCTCTCCTCTCTTGCTGTACACAGAGGCAGAGGAAAAAATGAACCAGGTTTTCTTAGATGTTCTAATAGCAGCCTAAAAAAGCTTCACACGTTGATCCCATGCCATTTTAGTCATCAGAGGCCTTATTTACAGCTATAACTTGCTCAAAATAAAACCCAAAGCAAAAGCACTGTAGACCTTCTGTAAGTAAGTACAGGTCATGTGGCTGCTTGAACAAAAAAATCTCCAAAGAAAATTTTAAGTAAATTCAAAACAATATTGTTTGTCTGTTTTTAAAAAAACAAAAAAATGAATATTGTCTTTAGGAGAAGATGGTACCATTTAAAAATGCTAAATGAATGTTACAGTACAAGCACCCTTTGTGGCTCTCCTGGTCTTGTTTCAGGATTGTAAATATTTGAACCCTGTGATGCATTAGTCCTTTACAGCAAAGCTATTAGCCTGGAAGGGCTGCAGCCACCTGGAACCCACAGAGATAGTCTGACAGTTCACAGGCAGGGACTTTAAGGAGTGAGATTTTTAAAATCTTTTTGTTGCAAATGAGGATGAGTGGAAGTTGGATGAGAAGGATACACAGAAGGCAGTGGTGCCAGCAGGGCATTGTGGAGCTGCCTGTCTTTGGCAGGCCCTTGCAGGGGTCTCCAGCTGTCCTCATGAACTGCGTATGGAATTCCTTATTTAGTTTGCCTGTTTGAAGGCAAAAATTATAACTGTTTCACTGGAGAGGACTGAGGGGGTGGATTCTGATAGCCACAACAGTGCAGCAGGGAGGATTTAGCAACCTCAGAGGATTTGGAGCAGTGCTAAGACTGCTCTAAATTTTTCAAGCTATTAACAAATTGTAGCAGTTGTCATCCTGGAGTGCACTGGGGTCTAGCCAAAATCTTCTTGTGTCCACTGAGCTGCTGGCAGGTTGTCTGCTTGGTGATGGCACAGGATCACATGCAGCAGAGCATCACCCCAGTGTGGGCCAGAGACACAGATCATCTGTTTTGGCCTGCCCCAAAACTCCCTGGTGCAGAGAATGACACAGGTGTTTTTTGGAACATTCTCATTTTAGAGGAAACAAAAAAGGTCAGAAGGTAAGAAGGTGAAGTGATTACAGCATGTATGTAATCAGATGTCACACTGAAAAAAGCCAGCATGAGACTCTAGGTTCATCTGGAATAGAAATCAGCAGAGTTATATGAAAATATTTTATTTCATTAGGATAATTAGCATCTAATCTGTGTGGGAAATAGTAAACTTTGTTTCCACAGAAGTCCTGCTTTTTAAATTTTTTTGTTTGCCAACATACACATTGTGTTAGTTAAAGTGAAGTATTTTAGTCAAAGCAAATGTGATGCAGAAGATTTGGGGTGCCATTTGATAAACAATGGGCTGCAAGTTGTCAAGGAGAAAAAAAGAGGTAAGTCTGGCTCATGCTGAATCCATTCCTTTCTGTGCAGGAAGAAAAATAACAATTTCTTTCCCATACAGCTGAAGTGTTTCACAATCTGCATTGCTCTAAGTTCAACACTGGCCAGCAGCAGCAGGACATGTGTCTCTAGAAAAGCCCTTTGCAAGGGAAGGCAAATCCAGTGAGACACTGCCAGGGACTCCAAGACCCTGTGGCTGATACACGGGTTAGAAGCAATATTGGCTGCATCTTGATACAGGTTAATTAGTTTTTTCTGCCAAAAAGCAGTAGGCAGCATCTGAAACACACTGAATGGTTTTCTGTTGGGGCCAGGTCTACTCACAGTGCTGGGTTTGGTCAAAGTTTGTTTCTGTGCCTCAGATGCCTAAACTGATTTCTTTTATAGCATTACCAATTACTGACTCAAGATGGTGACACAAACAGTGCAAAATTTGGATCTCATCTTTCTCATGTTGGCTGACAAGTTATTCTTAAAATAGCAATTACCTAATGGGGAAAATCCCACAGATCTAGGCAAGAGGGTTGTAAAAATAGGCACCATTACTGGTAAAAGTCCCAAAGTAATTTTTGAACCATGCTGTGGCCAAAGACTGTGAACATGTACCTGTTATCAAAAATGAGTGAAAGGCTGGCAAGAATTCCCTTTTAGTCTGCCAGGCATCAGTGAGTACCTGCAGGTCAGCAGAGAATGTATTTATAGTTTTAACCACATGAAGCAAGAAAGCCTTATCCTCGCCCTGTATTTTTCCATCAAAGAGGTGAAGTAATTCAGAGTTTGTGAATAGATCACTGTTCTTGGACCTTCTTTTTTGACCCTGAATCCCTTTATATAACAGCCTTCTGTTCCTCCTGTGGATATGTTTTTTTGCTGGGAAAGTTATTTTTAGAATTATGGTTTATAATTGATATTGAAGTATGTAGTAAGGCTTTTATATATATTCCCTGTGCTCACACTTGTTTTATATAATCACCACCAAAATTCAACTGACTTGCTTGCAATTTTATTCCCCTGTTTACATCTGCTTTTCTTTTCTTCCCATTATTAAGGTTTTTTCAAACACATTGTTGGACATCAAGGATTCAGTTCAATGTCCAGAGCTCCAATTACATCTGTTCTGTTTGTGCACAAGTATTGTTGCCTTAGTAAATTAATTGTCACGTGATGCCATCTACCTGGGCTTTTTGTTCGGGGGAAAGCTAGTGAGCTGTTTTAATGTGTTTATATGCACTCAAAAAGACAAGAGAATGAATCAGTGCATGTTCAGGACCTATTCTGCTTCTCCCATAAACATCAGAAGGGAGGGTAGAGTGGGGAAAGAAAATTCTTTCTACTCAGTTTGTGGGAACCTAAATCTGTCCTTCTTACAAATAAAGACCAGAAATCCCAGTGTTAAAATCCTCATATACAGAAGCAACTGAAATTTTACCAGACTGGGACTTCATAGCACAAAGCCACACTAGTTTTATATAAGAGCACTCTATCTGCATTTGGAGATACTGTCAAAATGCAGGAATAAAAATACATTCCAGAAGAAGGATGGAGACTGGAAGCTTTTGCTGGGAGGGCGCTGTTAAATAGAGGCATGTTTTCTTTGCTTCATTTCTCTGCTTCCCTGGAAAAACCTAATAAACACAGCTAATTTTTCTGAGGGAACTGATACAAGGTCTTCTTGCAAAGTTTTTTTTTAATATAAACTGTACTCAGACTGGTATGCTTGCCAGTATTATTATGATCCTAAAATCTTACTTATCCATACCATTGGGTTGGCCTTGCCTTTCAGAAGTACTATGTAGGTTTCCCAAACTCAATATGGGCTTCAGAAGCCTTCAGAATCTATAAAATTCTTGACTTCTGCTTATATGTATTAAGACTTGGAAATGAAATGTATGGAAGACCCCACCTTGTTTGTAGTCGGAAGAATCCCTCTTGTGAACAAAATCAGGTTCAATAACACACATTTGAAAAAGTCCTGGAAGTTTATGATGTCAGTGACTTGTCTTGGAAAATACTGGTTTTCTTTAAGGAATATTTTTGCTCTTGTTTTGTTTCCCAGTTCAAGAGCTTTTTTGTGAATGAGATAATCTGTTATTTTCAAAACTACAACTAGGTACTTTTTAGACTGTTGATTTCCAGAGCTGAACAGATACTCTCCAACAGGTGGTAAAGTAATTTTGTCTCCAATGTGTATATAGATCATTACAGACTGCATCCCAGAGCAGGTGTTCATGGATGGGGATGACCATTTTCCATCTGTTTGTTTTATTCCCTGTCTTATTTGTCACTATTAAATGATTACTGCAGTGACAGAACTTCCCAAGTATGCATTACTGAATTTCTATTTCAGCCTGGAAGCAAGATGATAGCCCTGTGGCATGCACACTGTCAGGGGAAGACAAATATTAACAAAGTGGGGCTTTCAGTTCCCAAATCTTTTCAAGATCTTTTCTTTAAGCCTTACAGAGCTATTTTAGTAATGAGCCTCTGCCAACACAGGCTCAGCTGCAAAGCCATCAAGGGCAGAGGCAGAGCTGAGCAGAAAGCAGGGCAGGAGAAGGGTGGTCAGAAGAACTCTGCAGGTGATGCTGCCCGGGGAGCAGGCAGGGGGACAGACAGACACAAGTTGTGCCCGGGTGTGGGGGCTGCCTCCCATGTGGCTGAGGCTCTCCCTGGCCAGCATGCCCTGCTGCAAGGAGCAGCCACCTCTGTGCCTGTGCTCAGGGAAGGGAGAGACTGGGAACCTTGTCCTAGGCCCTGGTGAAGGCAGTGAGCACAAGCTCAGGGGACCAGTTAAGTTCAGCCTAACATGTCAAGCTGGACTGATTGGGCAAAATTATATAACCCAGCAGTACTTCTTTCTTGGTTACCAGTATTGTCAATTAACAGCATAAACTGAAGTTATGAGGTGTATTTTTATTCCACTGTTCTGTTCAATTTCTCTGTAAATGCTCCACAATCTTAAATAAATGCCATTATAAACCAAAGTGCTTCTATAAAAATATGGCATTATGAGGGACCAATCGTTGTCCCTGAAAACATCTGTTGTTCTCAGAGTGTAGGTAGGGAAGCAAGTAACCAAACATGCATCAGATTTAAAGAGCAAGTATTCAGTTAGCAGTGTGACACCTCACTGAAATGGCAGAGCTATGGGTTACAAAAAGTCTGGGAAGGCCAGTACCAGGCTGGCAAAGTGTTCCAGGAGTGGTGAGTCAGCTCAGCATCTGGGCTATGAGATCCAAGAGCACAGGGGTTGGCACCAACTGGTCTTCTTTTTGGGGTTCTGAGTCAGTGTAGCCTCAAACTATATGGGCTGATTGGTTTGCATTGACAGCTGCAGGTTCCTGGTGGAAGAGCTGGCTGTTTCCCATGAAGAAGAGCTGCTCCCCATGGGCAGGGGCTGTCTGGCCAGGGCTGCAGCTTGTTTGCAGCCCAGAGTAAAGCAGCTAAGAGAAGCATGAACTTTCCTGCATCCCAGTACACCTCTGGTGCTTGGATTGCTGGTGCTAGTTTTGCAGAAGGGTGAGGGAACTGTTGGCTTCTGACACATATCTACAACTCCCTGATGTATTTCTTCTTCTAGATGTATATTTTTCATAAATCTTAGATTTTTAGAAATGACAGCATAAAATTTGATATTTCTGTTCAGCAATTTTTTTATCTTTGTGACCCTCTTCCCTGCTCCATTAAGCTGGAAAGCCAATTGGCTTTCCTCACAGCGGATGCGTGGGGCAGCAGGAGCAGCCATCTCCTACTGGCAGCCAGCAGCCACCTCTGCCAGGGCAGCAGGGAAAGGAAGGAGCTGTGTGCCATGGTGTGCATTAGAAATCAATGGCACTGAAGGAAAATTCCCTGGGAATGGTGTTTGCACAAAATACCTAGGAGCCTTTCACACATTTTTTGAGGTGGGGACAGGAAGGCATTGGGGAAAAAACTGTGGGTTGGAAATGTATTTCCAACTATTTTTAAAGTAAACAAATTCCTTTTGAAGTTATGGGTTTGTTGCATAAATTGTGCATTTGACAGAGTAAGTGGTGGGATGTTATGGTAATTACTAATGTCCCTTGAATATTTGGTTAACCACTATATATAATCCCAAATGCAGTAGCCTTTCCAGGGAGAATTTAGATCTACCCTTTGGGCAGGATTAACTGTTACTCTCTTGTTTCAGCAACTTTTCAATTATTTGATTCTAGTACAAGAAGTTTTCCATTTTGAGAGGGAAAAGATGTCCTTTTGACATCTGACTTTTAAAAACACGTTCCATCCTGTACCTGTGTGTGCTGAGCTCTGAGGTGACTGCCTGGGTACTGGGTAGGAGGGGTGGGAAAACTGTCCCAGCTAAAGACCCCCAGCTCTGTTGCAGAAATGGATCCCTGGATCCAGACACAGAAAATGCATTATTGCGATGCTGGGCTCTGTGTTTCAGGTCAGATTCTTGCTGAGGTATTAACACTTGAGAAGATATCCATCTCTAACCTGCTTCTCCTATTGGCAACCAAAACACATCCACACTGTCTCCACAGTTTTCTTTTGCCTGTTATTTTATTCTCATCCTTCTCATCAGTTTTTCGTAGGAAAGTCTCCCTTGAGTCACCACCAGTATGTGTAGGCTCAAGGCAGAAAGGTGAACTGCCCTTCCTAAGCTCAATTTTCTCTGTGGGAAATGACATATCCTTGGGCTATCACCTTTTGCTTTTGAACTTAAAACATTGCTTGAAGATACAAGCAAATACACTTAGGTGATTGCCTAAATCAGAATTTTGCTTTTGTGTATTAAAATGCAGAGAGACACCCATACTTTCAGGGGACTTTCTAGTCTGGATCACTCGCCTAAGCTGGGGCTCTAAATGATAACAGTATCTCTCTGCTTAGTTTTAGAGCATGCTTTTATAAATTTTATTTGTATCCAGTTGTTGCTATTCATTTTCAGCCCATTTGCTGCCTGGCTGGGATACTCATCTTGCTCTTCATTACTGATGTAATAAATGTCTCTCAATTTGCTGGTCCCAGCTACCCCATGGTGTGTCCTGTGTGGACTCCAAGCACTCTTCTCACATGGGCTCATTCATCCATCCACAGCCACTTCTTCCCTTGATTTCCATCTTCATGACAGCTTGTCTCATAAATTCTCTCAGGCATCACTGGCACATCTCCTCACTACTGCTCTAATACTAGAGGAGAAAACATGATGCCTTGATTTTCAGGACATTAACTACAAATAAAATAGCACATTGCAGCCACTTGCCAAGAGAAATCCTTACAAGCAAGTTAAAATAAGATCTTACTCATTGGAGTAAAACTTGAAGCTTAAGAAAATATCATCTGTAAGGCTTCTGTATAAAATAAACCTGAGTCTAGTTTCAAAAGAAATTACTTCAAATACAAATTAAATACGTATTTCACTGGGAAAGAGCTTTTCATAATCTGCAGAGGTTACAGGCTCAAACCTTAAGTTCAAATATAGAAACTATGACAATAGCTCTGCTGTCTTTTGGGGTGTAGAGCAGGGAAACAACACGGTGTGAGGGATTTCAGCATTTAGATATCCATTTAGAAATTCAGTAGCCCAAATATTTTAAACTGTGGCTATCTTCTTGTTCCATTTTCCAACTTCACATGCCCACGTGGAAGCCTTGAAGGCTTCCAGCACTGGCTTTTTCAATTGTTCTAAGCTGAAATGATACACAATTCTAATCACACACAAATAAACTGGGCATAGGAATAGTGTCACTCCTAATCAGCATGAGTAAACATTTATCAAACACTATAAACAAATTTTTCCAAAACTTGATAGGTGTTTTCAGAGAAACTCTTTTACTGGATGGAGATGGCACAAGTTTTCTGGCCAGAGAGCCTATTACTGCAAATTTAAGCATGACCAAGAGCTCACAGAAGAGGGGATGAAGAATCTGGGGATGGGGACCATGGTGGCACTAACTGATATGGGTAGCTGGGAGTAGTGTTTGGTTCTTTCTCAGCCTTCTCCTGTGTTCAGGAACCCGTCCTGTCCCCCAAGCTTGCTCCTTTGGCACCCCACCAGGCAAACACCCAGGGAAAGAGTTAAGTCATATTGCAATGTGACATAAAGCTGAAGCAAATAAACTGGCATTACTATGTTTTGCACTGTGAGCAGGCTGGTGAGAGAGAGTTTAAGGAGGGATTTAAAAGACAAGATGTGATAAACTGAGCAGAATTATCAAAACATTTCCTTATGGAGAGATGGCACAGAAGAAACAGAAGAGAACATCAGTCTGGGTGAGCCTGGAAAGAGCACCAGAGATATAGCAGAGATGGTATTAGAGTCTGATTGAAGCCAGGGCTGGATTTTCAAAGGAGAAGCAAGAAGTAGATCTGAAGATGGTAAAGGCATTTATATTGAGGTTACAGGAACCTAGAGCAGCTTCCTCAGCCTTACTCTGAGAAGCCCAAACCTGATGAAGGTTGGATAAATCATGGGGAACTGTGCTTTGAGGGATCCCAGAGTTGGGCAATTAGAAAAAAAACATTACAAACGAGTGGGGTGGCCCAGAGCAAGGGGTGCCATGCCCCAGTCATGACCAGATCAGCACATACTTCTCAGTAGAGTTGTAGAGAAATATTGGAACCTAGACACATTTTGAGAGGACAAGAAGGTAAGGAGAAGTGGAAGTTACCTGAATCAGAGACCTTGAATGGAAGGGAGGTGGTAAGACTACTGGCAGGAATGGAAAAGAAGAAGGAGCTTAGGAGGCAGGTGAGCCAGAGTGCAGTACAAGGCACAGTTGCTTCCCACTAATGCTTGCATGAGCTTGGAGGACTTTGATGTCTGACTGTCATCCCACAACCTTTCATCAACCCCAATCTCAGTCATAAATTTTAAAATGCATTATGGCTCTTTTATAAAAGTAACTCCATGCTACTCTTTCTGCATATTTCTAATTTTCATAAAAATAGCAGATTTCCAGTGAAGACTGGCATTCAGCCACATGTGTAAGGGAGTTGGTCTCCACTAAACAGATGTACATAAAACCCAGCTGTGAAGGTGCCATGACATTTAGAGCAGACATCTGTGCTATTTAACAGGGGATAATCCCATGCATACCCAGCTACCGTGCTCTCAAAGCCCTTTCCCAAACTATGTTGGATACTCAAATGTTATTATTACTCAACAGAAAATAATGCAAAAATTTCTAAGCTGGTCTTGATTCTGGGTTGAGTGAAGGAAGTTCATTTGCATTTAAATACCCTTAAGCCCCTGAAAGACTTTGAGTTTTTTATTATGTTTGGAAAATAGCTTGTGCTTCTTTTCTAGGCCTCAAATATTATTCTCTTATTTGCAACCAGCTCTTGCTGTTTCTCTGCAACTCTTCTCATCCATGAGCTGGTCCTTTGCATGGCACTTCTTTCCTAAGCTGGCCACCTGTAGACAGAAGTCTACATATTCTCAGATTTAGGTGTTTGAGAATTCCTGTAAACTTCTTCTTCCCTGTGGTATGTGAAAAATATCATAGGCTTTCCTAGACCTTTCTGAGACCACCTTCACTTGAAAACTTTTTCTTGTGTTTGCCAGGGTGATTCTGTGTTAACAGGTTTTTATTATGAAAAGCACAGATGACCTTTAAAGTCCAAAGGCCGTATTTATGAATGACTCAGCCTGTTCTCAGTGTGGCTGAAGCTTACAGTATGCAAACAAAAGCCAAAACATACTTCTTCCATGTAACTTTTTGAGAAAAGCAGTATTTGCCTCTGGCATTCACCAAGGGAGCTTTCCCTTTGTGTGCAAAAGGAAAATTGGGCAGGCTACAATAAAAGGCATTGTTGGTCCCAGCATGCAAAGAATGATGATCCAAGAACTGAAATAATAGAAAAGTGTCAGGAGGGAATTTATTTCACAAACATGTCAAGATAGCTTCAGGCTTACTCAAGTTTTGATTCAAGCTTCTCATTCTTCTTAAATTCTTTCCAGGCCAAAATGGATTAAATAGTTGCTAATCTTCAATCATTCAGCATTTCCCTGAATCAGGGTTTGAGGATGGCATTGGCGTGCCGACATTTCAGCCTCCGGTTCCTTAATGACAGTAAACCCCAGGGAATCTCAGAGTATGTACTCTTGCACTGTGATTAGAGTCTCTCTCCTCAAATTCCATTGTGAAGGTCTCTGTAGGAAGGGCCTTCTTGCTTTGTGTCCTGGAGAGTATCCGTCACAATAGTCAGCAAGTATGATCAATATTGCACCCAAAATGTTCAGCAGATGTTATAAGCTATCACTTTTTATGGAGCTGGTTTCCAGACCCAAATACTGCCTGACAGCAGAGCTTACAAATCATTGCAAATAGGATAAGAAAACTGGTCTTGCTGTGACATATCTTAACAGATACTGCCAGCCCTAGACCTTGAAATAAGAAAAGAAAAATTGTGTCTTTTGGCACACTGGTCCTATTGGGATGTTGTCCAGTTGAACTGACAACAAAACCATTATAGTAATAGTAAAAATTCCTATGTGGACAGTATTAATTCCTTTTCCTAAACCTCCTTTTTAAAAAATAAAGTCTCCTGAAAGGTTCAGAACATGTATTTTTTTCCCCCTCTTCTTCCTCATCACTTCTGGAAAGTCTAGGAGCTAATGTCAGTTAAGAATTTACAGTAGCAACTAAATGCAAAAACTATGTAATTTATGTCCTGTGACCCTATCAAATATAACTACAAACCATGTTCACAGCACTGCAAATTACACAGCACTTCACCAGTGTGAGAGATGGCACATTGCCTATTGTGATACATGATCCCACACCTAGAACTGACTGGGACATTGGTATTTTTTGTGAAATAGCAAGGCATCACTTTGGTGCCTAACTGATGGTTAGACCTAGCTGGTCTTTTTCAAGAAGGATTCCCCTCAGGCTTTATTTGCAATGGTTTATGTGCATGTGAATTATTTGTATTAAAAGAGAATCAGTACAGCATTTATTGGTGAACTACAACACACTGAGATGAAGTGAAATTTTTAACTACTTTTTGCATCAACAGTAGTACCAGCTGTTCAATATTTTTCCTTTCTCTCATAGTGGAGACCATTTTCATTAGCTCTAAGGTGCCCCTGTGCTTCTCTGGCTGTATAAATTCGTTTATGCCTGCCTTTAAGGCCTCTCTGCCCTTCCCGAGCAGGGCACCAGAGGCTAAGAATAAATTGTAACCAAAATGCTATTTAAGTGACCAAAAAAAAGTGTAACACGCGCACATACTTTATAATGTTCATAATACTCTTTTTAACCTTCCTCTTCCTTAGATGTAAATTAAAAGATTATGGATGGCTCACAGGGACTGATGGGTGCCCTCTGGCTCTTTCTTTTCTCCCTCGATGTTTCCCATAGCTTAGTTTTTACTTAATTGGTGAATTTTGTTGAACTCTGTTCAGCTAGTCTTTTTTAATATAATCTAACCATCTTGTGCATAAACAAACTGATTTATACAGCAGAATGTTTTGGGCAATGTGGTCTGGATCTGTTGAGCTGACTAGAATGTTATATTATCTTCGGTTATTTGGAACTTTTTAGACCCCTTGCTCTTGAATCCATGGGTACTAAACAGGTTTTCCCAATACAATTCATAAAAAATGTTAATCATCATGATAAAATAAGATTTAGGATTTAGTGGCTCTTTTCATTATCATAGTTTGCACGGCTTCACTAATAGCATTAGTTCAGACCTGATTTATTGAAAACGTCTGGAAAAAATGTGTATTTCTGTCAGGGACAAATAGGAGGAATTCCTGGAAACTGTTTGCACTGCTCAAACTCAGCTCTCCATTAGTTACTTTTATTTATACAACTCCAAAAACATTCCAGGAAAATTAAAGTAATTATGAAATTCTATGAGAAAATTTTGCTATATTGTTCCTTATAAGGGAAGTAAAATCTGGTCTTTCCACAGAACCCAGACCTGCCTCAATTCACAAAAGATGGATGAACACTGTAATTACAAAATACATAAAAGATTTGGCTTCATTTGAAGAGAATCAGACAAGTTTATCAAAATGCAGTTGATCTCCACTGCCTTTTGTGGGCTCTCAGTGCCATGCTCAGCCCATGCCATGCCTGCCTGGGATGACCTGCCCATGCAGGTAACTGTGGGTGCCCTGCACACACAGTCCATGCACAGTTTGTCAGCACTGCACCTCAGACACAGCCCAAATGGGCAGCAATGCAGACCCTGCACAGCCAGGGCGATGGCTGGAAAGGATGCAGGGAAGCTCAATGTGAGCAGATGAAACAAATAGCCAATGAACGAGTAGTCAGGAGGGCAGTGATGAATGGGAACTGCCCTGAGCAAGGGAGGGTGGGCTGAAAAATTCAGTGGGAGCTGAAGAATACTAAAAATGGGGTGGATGAGGGAAAACACTGCCCAGAAGGGTCTTGTGAAAATCTGTGTGGCACAGAGGCTGGTGACCACCACAGAGCATCTGTAGGGCTTCGGGAGAATTCCTCACTGATGGGGTGGGGTGCAAACAAGGATTTATTTGGGAGTTTTGTTTAAAATATACATCAGTGCTAGCAACAGCAGATCTGACTGTAATGAGCTTAATGAATGTGGCACAAGCAATGTTTCAGGTAGAAGGCGAAATGTGGGATTTCTTGTGTGTGCAATTAGGACACTTGGCAGCTGGGTAAGCTTTAATTGCCATCCCAAGCTCTTGATCTTGCCAAAGAACGAAGACTGTGAAGAGAGCTATTGATTTCCATCTGGACAAACAATTTACTTTTTAGTGCTCATCAGCCTGATGTGTATCTTCATTCCCTGTCACTGCTGTGATCGAGCTAAAGCTGCTTTCATCGGCAGATTTCAGGTGGGATTTCAGCTGAATATGTGGTTAGAATTACAAGGCGTTAATAGCAAAAACTGACTCACTCACTGCACTGGCAGTGCTCAATATGCTGTTAGTTTTGAAAATCTCCACCTATCTGGGTCCTTATATAAAGCATCTCTTTGCTGTAATGTCCAGTTGCATCCCAAAAATAAAACGAGCACAGAAAGAGCCTTCTTCTCTCTCTGCTCAGCAGGAGAAAGTTAATATTGATTTTATATTATGTATGTTTGTTTATAAATGTGGCGTTACTGAGCAGAGGATTAGATCAAAGAAGTGGATTTTGCATTTCACTTTGAAGACACAGATGTCCATAGTCAACATGATCACTTTCAGGGGAGGCTTCCAAATTTCATGGGCTAAATGCCACATTTTTTTCCTGTCCTTACAGTTTCATTGTTCCAGGGGCATGTAGCTGGTGCAGGTCACAATCTTGAAAGAAAGCCACAAACAGAAAACTATTATGTAGTATTATGTAGTAATGCCACTAGGAAAAAAATAAGTGAAGTATTTTGGAAGGAAAGGTTGAGGAGAGAGAGAGGGGAGGTAGAATTATTTTTTGCAAAATGATCAAAAAACCCACACTTGCTGCAGTTTACAATATGCAAATAGCATTATTAGGCACCAACATTTTTATATAGCTACTCAATCTAACATTGTGCATGTAATGGAGATTGGTGTGCCCATGCAGGGTAGATGTGTGCACAGCTTTTACTGTGGACCACCTCTCCTATGAAGACAGCCTGAGAGAACTGAGGTTGTTCAGCCAGCAGAAGAGAAGGCCCCAGGGAGACCTCACTGTGGCCTTCCAGTACTTAAAGGGGGGTTACAAAAAAGAGACAGCAACTTTTTACAGAGGCAAGATAGAGGGCAAGAAGGATCTTTAATCTTAAAAAAAGAGAGATTTAGATTAGATGTTTGGAAAAAATTCTTTATGGAAGGATGGTGAGTCCCTGGAACCGGTCATGCAGGGAAGTTATAGATGCCCCATCCCAGTCAGTGTTTAAAGTTGGATAGGGCTGTGAGCCAGTGTCCCTACTCATGGCAGGGGAGTTGGAACTAGAGGATTTTTAAGGTCTCTTCCAGCCAAGGACCTTCTAGGTCCCTTTCTATGAATTTATGAAATGTCTAACATGGATTAATATGGTTATTGACTAGCCATGTCTTGATTTTTTTTTTCTTTAAAAAAGAATTAACTTGATGCATAGGTAAAAAAAGAATCAAATTCAAACAGGCCCTATTGGAAAGAGTGATTTTTTTTCCTGTTGACTTTAGTAACTAATCCCATTAAAATAGTCCATAGAGGAAAGCAAGCATATGTGAAGAAGAGAATAGAGATTAAAATGGTGTAATTTAGATTCATATTTGCCAAATTTAAAATAGGAAAATGACGTCTTTTCAGTTGGTTGATCTTGAATTATGTCTTGCATATTAGAATATTTTAGAATCACGGTGTTACTTTTGTGTCTGTATATATCTCCCTTTCTAATCAGAAGGTGACAATATACACAGCAAAAGTCGTCTGGTACCTCACACAGCTGTCAAAATACAGCAGTTATTGATACATCCCTTTTGCTAATCAGGATTGGGTTATAGACTCATTTTATACACAGCAGTTCTACTGTTGGTTACAAAATGCTTCCCACATGACACTGTCTTATCGTCTTCACTGTTTCTGGAGAGATTTTGAGAAATGAGTCATGCTGTGGTATGTCCTACTTAGGATACTTCAGATGCTGCTTTTTACAAGGTACTTCCCCAAGACTTTGACTTTCAGGTCTTGAAAGAAGACAACTCAGAAGTGGAATCACCTGAAACCATTAATTATCTTTAAAAATGTGTCTTTCTTCTGCAAAAAATAAATGAAAGAATGCCTTCTCCTGTGTTACTAAAAAGGTGTTTTATATTATTTGTCACTGAAAAGAATAAGTAAGTATATAGTTCCATTCCTGCAGTTAATGCATCTGTTAATATGAGCAGATAATTATACTTTGAATCTATCTATTCTCTAAAAGCAAGATCATAATCATTAAATAATTATATTTTATATAGATGCACGATAAAATTTCTTCCATTCCCACTTACTGTACTTATTACCATATGGCATTTCTTCCTTGATCCTGAAAGGAATAAGAACATGAGCATTTTAAGGCACTAGTCTATATGTATTTATAGGAGTAAGGAGTAGAACTGCCAAAATGCATGAAATTTTCTGTTACAGCTTTCTGAGAAATCAGTGCGAGGCCTCTGCTTTCAGTGCTGATTTCTTTGCAGTTAGATTGTAGAAGGCATAACTGGTCTTCTGCATTTGATTTCACAAATACATTTTAAACAGAACTGAATTTATGCGGTCAGCAAAGTTACTGGCATATTCAGGATGTGAACTGACTTCTCCTAGCCATTTATTAAGACAACACTCATTCCTTTCCAATAACATGGTTAGCAGTGTTTGTAGGTGTACCTAAAATTAAAGCAGTTGGATTGCCACAAAATACTAAGTTGCTGTCAAATGCAGAAGGACAGAGAAAGCTAAATATCAGCATATCAGAAGTGTAAGATTGGTGCAGAACACCTGCAGCGCATACCAAACACTAATTTACAGGTCATCACAAGTCCTCAGGATTTCAGGGGGAAAAATCTTGTAGCCACCAGTTTCACAACAGCACAAGAAAAGGTGATAGAGATATTTTACTGTTGTAACTAGACATAGGTCCCTGGAGCTAAATACAGGCATATTTCCATGGAACTAAAAGGAAGGAGCTGATTTGGGCTAGAATTATTCCTAACCAAGTAAAAGGATAGGAGAGTTTGTATTATGTATAGAAAGTTGCTGTTGATTATAACTGCAGTAAATCAGTTTAATCTACCCTCTCCTCTTTGTAGTTTGAATATGCTTGAGGTGGAAATCTTAATTTTGAATTGTACTGATTGGTGGGAGAATTGAGATGGACCCTGTGAAAACTGAGCACCAGGCTAACAAACAGCAGCTTCATGAAGGTCAAGAAGGAGAACCACAAAGATTTACAAATGGGTAGATCTGTACACTACAGGAACTAACCAGGAGTCCTGCAGAAAAATATTGGAGGATTACTGTGGGCTCCAGGTTCAAAGTCAGCAAATATGCAAATAGTGTATTGAGCTGCACCAGGATGATCATGGCCAGTAAACCAAGAGAAACTGTTATCCCCACCTACCTGATACTAGTGAGGCCATATCTGGAATAGTCTAGAGCTGCCCCATGGAAAGAGAGATTGAGAAACTGGAGACTGCCCTGCAGAGGACTACAATGACAATTAGGGGTCTGAAACATGTAGCATGGAAAGAGATTTGGAGAGCTAGGCTTCTTTGGTTGGGAAATGAGAAAACTAAAAAAGGAACTAGAAGCAACCTATGAGTACTGTTAAAAGACAGTTAAAAACATAATGGATAGAAATTCTTTTCGATAGATATCGAGAATAAATCAGGCAGAAGTTATGGCTTAAATTGGTTTAAAGAGGTTTAAATTGGACATCATGACAAAAGATTTTGCTCTACAAAGATACATGATTCTAAAACCAAATACACAGAGATAAGCTCTGGTCTTCTAACTGACATTCGGAAAACAGACCTTAAAGCCCACAGATGCTTCAGCTCAGCATCCCCTCAGAATTAAACATTAGGTGTATCAAGGGTACAGGTTTATCTACTGAAGGCAGTGACCTGCAGATTTATCTATTCCAGATTTATCTGCTGCAGGCAGTGTTCTCTGTGCTGCCTCGGACCTCTGTCACATGTGGTGGCACTACCTGCCAGTGACATTGTTGAAAGCAGTTTTGCCCCTTTCTGAACAACACCTCAACTGCAAGATTTCTCCACTCTATTTCAGCTGGTTAGCTTGAGGTATCCAGAAAGCTCTTGGTTATGTGATAAGGAACAGCAGTTCAAATCAAACACACAGATCACTGATCACCAACTGCCTCTTCAAGCCTTTCAATTGGTGTCACTCACTGTACATTATCTGCCTCCTGTGGAAGCACCTACCCATTGTGCCCCCATGATGGGGCAAATAGCTGTTAAACATTCTTCTTTGAAGAAGACAAGATCATTTCAAGCCTGTTCTGTGTTGAATTATAGCAAGAGTTATTGCCACCTGGATACACTAATACTGTAGCTGATCCATGTATCCTTCATTGTTTTATAACGTATTAACTCTGATACTTAGGACAGCATATTAATCAACATGGTAGAAAAGCCTATTGGAAATCTTTAACTTCCTTAGCTTGATTTGCGATGTATTAGTCTGCTTGTTTGTCTCTAGCACTAACCTTGGTACTGAGGAAGCTGGCAAAGGAACTCCTTGCCCTTTGCCAGAACACAAAGAAAATCACAAAGTTGTTGGCTTCTGTGCATGCCTATAGAAATGCATATATCTATATATGTGCACACATATATTCTGTTTCATGCAGATACAAAAGCTAACTCCACCTTAACAAGTTTAATGTAAACATAACGCTTCATAGTTGCATTTGCAAGTTATTGGGCAAGCCAACACAAAAAATGTACAAAGCTTTTATAAATGAAGGCAAAAGATGCCTAACTGATAAGGAAGGATGTGAACTAGCTCTCAGGCAGCTGGCTCTTGGAAGAAATGAGAAATACAAACCATGAAAAGCAAAAACCGCTGAAGCCAAATGTCACTGCCTCTTACTGCTGAGCTTGTGAGGGCTTTTCAGGCAATGCGAGGGAAAGACAGCCTGTCACACCTGTGGGGTGCTGCCAGCTGGTCAACTGGCTTTACAAAGGAAAATGGAGTCTTAGGATAAACATTAAAAGAAAACTCAAGTCACATTGCAAAGGGTGTGGATCCTTTCAAAACTGTTAACTTGCATCCATCAGCATTTTTAAGCGTTTGCTTTTTCAGGCAATCAAGACATAGTTTTGATAGTAGATATGAAGGGAAGGGAAGGCAAGAACACAGCGTATGCATTTTTCCTCTTGTATCAGTGCAGCCCAGTTTAGCAGCCATGATTTAGCAAAGGCTTTATCCTCCCCCTAACCTCAGCAAGCACCACAGTGGGCACTTACAGCACTTCACAGCAGCTGGTTTTGGGTTCATGAGACCCATTGAACAGTGGCTGCATAAGTATGAATGGCATTTTCATTCCCATGGAATGGGAATTTCCCCTTCTACTGCTAGAGCTGATACTTTCTTGCCAAGCTTATAAAATAGCATACTTTATTAAAAATGCTGTTGATAGCAGAAATAGTTTTATTGCAGTGTTGGAGTCACAACAAGAACAATTTGCAAGCCACTTATCCTAGTTCTCTCTCTTTCTCTTAGCTGGAGTAGCATTTCTGACATATTTCTGGGAAGTCTGTCTATCAGGGCCACAAATGCTGCATTTCTATAATTTTCTGTAAGAAATATGTTAACTTGTGTAATTCAGTAAAAAATTTCCACAGACTACTAATCTCATTTTTTCATCATGGTCATACCTGTGGTACCTAACCCATACTTTTTTTTTTTTTTTTAATTCAATGAGTGACTTTCCTCCTGCACAGAAAGAAGGGTAAAAGTAGCCATAAGGCATGGTGAAGGTGAGGAGATAGGAGCACAGAAGGTAAACAGTCAGAATCCTGCAGCTCTTGGCTCAGTGATCTGTTTGCTCAGCCAAGTAAATCCAGAAGTTGTTTCTGGTTGTCCACAATAACTGCAATCTATTGTAACGAAACACGTGGGAAGACTACCAATGTGAGGAATGCCCTGTGCCTCTGCATGTTGTCCAGGCTGCTTGGTGCCATGTGTCACGGCAACAATGCTGCCAAAACTTGCAAAGAATCACCCTCTGACAGCTTTGTCTCCCAACAACTGTGTAGCTTTCAGTTCATGAGAATTCCTCCTTCTCTGCAGGATGCAAAATGCCAGCTGAGGAAACACCCAGATCATTATCCCGTAACAGACAAAACAAATATTGTGTTTCCCTTGAACCAGCTATATATAGAATTTATCTGACCCTGGTAATTTATCTGAGCACGGGTTCAGCTCAGGCAAAGGAAAATGCTGCTCCCCAAAAGGATTTCTCTATAGACTGGCAGATGCAGTGTTAATTTATGTCATCCAGAAGAAGCTCTGGATGGTATAAATGGTCTCTTTTTCTGGTCTCCTTCCAGAAGTGATCTGTTATGTAAAGAATCAATGGCAAACAAATCTGTTCAGCATTTGGAAAATGCAAAAGCACTTGGGAGCTTGTCCATGCAGTGGGGTGAAGTGACTTGTTGCCTTCCCAATGTCTTCAGTTTCTCTAAATGAGGAGCCCAGGCACTCAGTTATTTAGTAGAAATACTGTCTCACTGAGTGACTGTGGTTTTTTACAGTTGAAGAAGAGAAAGAGAAAACTTTAACAACTAGCTGGGTGAAAAGCTCCTTGAGTCCCTGTTTGTGTATCTAAGGCATGATTAAAGTAACATTTTTCTCTTCAATGGCTGTGAATAAGACCTGGTCATGTACCTCTTCTAAGAGAATGGTCCATTAATCATAATGGGAGCTTTTCCAGCAGACCAGTGTTAATAATGGCATTTGGCTGTGCAGTAGTTGCACAGTTCTCTATCGAGCTGAAGAAATCACTTAAACCTGTATTTCTTTTCAAAAGTGAAATTCAGTGTCTCTCAGTCTGTGGTGCAGATTCCCTTTGTTACAGTGGGATGTGCTGGTGACTGAATGGTTCAGTTTCTGTCTTTTCCTGGCTTTTCACTCTCTGGAGTTTCAAGTAGCATTTCATTAATAGTGTGAGAGATGCCCATTAAGGTTTTAGGGACAATGTGATGTTCCAGCATTTCCATGCAATGTGAAATGTTTTCCAACTTTGCAGCTGCCTATCATGCTATGCATTTGTATTCAGCAGTGATCCAAATTCTCCTTTGTCATGGTCACACAAACTATTCAACAGCAGTGGCCATCTCTGACCTTCAGTGACCCATGTAAAGGTTATGTATTTGCCACTGGGCATGTTAAACTCATTATTACATAGCTGTTTTCACTAAAACAAGAGTAGCCAGTGTAAAAACAATAATTGAATCACAGGACTGGAAGGGACCTCTCCTTATCCATCCTTCTTACCCATCTATGGCTTTCTGCTCCTGGCAGATGCTTCTTCTTCATAAAAACACGTGGTAGAGAGGCTGCACATTTTTACTGTGCAATCTTTTTCTTTGCTCTTTATTGTTAGAAAGTTTTCTGTACTTTTCCTTGATACAATTTAGGCCTGTTGCTTGCCTTCTGCCTTGTGGAAATTACTCCTTTCATCTTTATGGTAATTTTTTACAGAGCTGCAGGCTGTTCTCAAGTTGTGGCTCTGAAAAAAACATAAAAATCTTATTGATATGCTACTTTTTTTTTTTTTTTTTTTTTTTTGTCAAATGGATAAAATTTCACTTTCAATACTCAATACTCTCCCGTCATAACTTTTAAGCTATGTCTTCTGTTTAAGTACCTATTCCTTTCTCTGAAAGTGAATGTCTGTTCACAAATGCACCCTCAAGTACATTTTGCAAAGCAATTTTCTTCTTCCTGTCACTGCCAGCAGATGACTCTGTGCAGTGCAGTCACAAAACACCTGGATTTGCATCCTTCTCTGTATGAAGCATTTTCTCCTCTCCAAATACAGCTTGCTGTGATACTGCTTAAGTGGTCTGCAGTCCATATTCTGTTAGGAGCATAGTTTTCATTATTCTGGATAACTTCCATAGTGTGACGCAGCTTTTTTCTTTGCTGGGGGGCAGCTTTGTTCTTTTATACTAATCTCTCCAGCAGGACATAGTTACAGGAAAATACTGGATATTCAACAAGGTAGACAATATTTAAATACTATGTTGCTGCCTGTAGCTGACCTATTCTGCATTACTGCATATGGTGGATTTTAACAGCACATAAACCATGTGAACACGTTCTATTTTGTAATGTTGATTTGTGAGTAAACTGATCTTTTTTATAATTTTATTATAAGTATTGATCTGGGTGAATATGTTCCTAGATTGTTAATGATGCCTTTCTATTCACCATAAGTAATAGAACAATAATCATAATCAGAAAACACATCTTAATTTGTATTTTAACTGCACAGTTTTATAAATTTATAGGAATACAGATGACTTTTTTATTGTAGTTATTAGTTCCAACACCTTGTTTAAAGCTACGATATGTATTTTCAACACACAATGGTGTCTCATAGCGCTGTGTATCACAAAGAGATTCTCCAGCCTTCTCTACCATAAGGGTATTGAGAAGCTGTCAGAAGTGACCAGCTCCCAGGGAGCAGCTGGACCACCTGAGCTGGGATGGTGACTGTGCCTCTGGGGCAAGGCTGTCCTAGAGAGCATGTTGTGTGTATGAGATCACAGTGTAGCATCACCTCATATCCTGTAATTTCAATGACATCTAAAAATTGTCATAACTTAAAAATTCATAAAGTGATTGTGGATGTCAAAAACATCTGTACTGAGTAGAGTTTTCCAGTCCATTGGCTGCAGGAAAGCTATTTTCAATACCTTTTCTGATAGGAACCCTGCAAGTTTTAAAATTACTGGATAGTAGCCCTTTTTCTTCTGGCTAAAGGTAACGCTAACTAAAAGAAAACCAAACTGTGCCAATGGCTATATCCCAAATATGTAATAAGTCTAAATAGGCTCTAGCAATGGCGGAAGGATTACACGTTATACTAGATACAGTATGATACTACTTGTAGGGGTTTTTCAAGAATTTGAAATGTTCTACATGATAGTAACTCAATTACCTGTCCATTTGTTTAGGCAAAGTAGTATTTGGCCATTATTCAGTGAATGACGGTTATTCAAATACCTGTGCCTGTGCACATTAAGTAAAAGCAGCCTTACAGAATATTTGGAGAATGTGTGGAAAATGCAGATGAAAATCTGCCATTTTAGAAACACACTTTGGTATTTCCTTTGTGCTGTTCATTAACCATATTCCCAACTGCTGAACATCAGTGGGTATCTGTGACAGCATGGCCAAGGTAGCTGCCTGGGTTTTGTCTGAGCTCTGAAGGGGGAACACAAAGCTTTGTGCTAGTGGGGTCCCCTCCATGACCAGAGGGACACTTGCAAAAGCCTTACCAACAAAAGCAGAGCTGGGAGGAAAATTCACATTCCTTCTTTTTTCCTGTCTGCTCTGGTGAGGACAGACCTTGGGGATACCTGGGTGGCTTGGGAGCAGGAGCAGTACAGCTGAGGACTGGTGATGTGGATTGTGTCTAAGGTGCGAGGTCCGGCACAAAGCCTCATTCGCCTGGGAGACAGATGTGCTCTGGCAAGGGCTAGCCCGCCTCCAGGATTACCTCCAGTCAGGGTAAAACTGGGGAAAATGAAACTGGGAGAAGCGTTTGTTTTGGGGAAGAATGTGTGAAATCCTCATTGTTTCAGTCCCTGAGGCGGAGGTGGAGCAGAACACCAGTGTCCCTCATACTCCACACGGGTAGAAGCCTTAATAGTGTAAAGGAGTGGGAGTAGGTGGATGCCCTCGGCCGGTGAATGGCCTGGAGAAAGCCATGACAAGAGCGTCGGCTGGGTTTATGTCCTTAGGATTTGTATTTGGAACTGCCCTTGCCATGGGATATTCTTCCACTGGTCACCCACATGAACCGCCGGGTCTTCAGTTGTGCCACCAGGGCAGGAGAAGGCGGCGGCAAAGGGCTCGCAGGTGGCCAAGCCAAGGCACGCTCGAGCAGGAGGGTCATCAACCCTGCCCACCCCAGCTGGAATGGATGTAAGAATGTGCCTGAACGCGGGCGTTAGAACGCTGTCCCCCCGCTCGTGCCTTTGCGCAGAGCCCCGGGTACCGGGCTGTGCCGCCCCGCCGCCCCTCAGGCCACACGCGGGGCCGCTCGGGCCCGCCCGCACAGGTAACGGGCGCGGCGCGGGGGGCGGCCAATGGCGCGGCCCGGCCGCCGCCGCCAGCCAATGGGGGCGCGGCGGCGGCGGCCCCATGGAAATGTGCCTGGTGGGGAGCCAATGGGGCGCGGCCGGGCCGCGGGCGGCGCTTTCTCCGCTGCCAGCGCCGGCGGCGGCCGCCCGTCCCTCGCGTGCCCCTCCGCCGTCCCCGCCGCGCGTGCCCCGCGTCGCTCTCCGCCGTCCCCGCCGCGCAGCATGGCCGGGCTGGGCGGCGGCCTCGCCGCCTTCGGGCGCTGCACGCACGCCGTGGTGCGGGCGCTGCCCGAGTCGCTGTGCCGGCAGGCGCTGCGCAGCGCGCCGGGCCCCGAGGTGGATTTCGCCCGCGCGGAGAGGGAGTATCAGCTGTATGTAGGCGTGCTGCGGGGCAAGCTGGGGCTGCAGGTGCTGGAGCTGCCGGCCGACGAGAGCCTTCCCGACTGTGTCTTCGTGGAGGATGTGGCCGTGGTCTGCGAGGAGACGGCGCTGCTCACCCGCCCGGGCGCGCCCAGCCGCCGTAAGGAGGTAAGGAGCGGGGCGAGGCGGAGCGGGGGGCGATGCCCGAGCAGGTGAGCTCGGGGCGGCCGCGCCGTCGGGCGTGTCCCAGCCCCCGGGTGGAGCGGCGCGCACCGCGCTCGCACCGCAGCCCTCCTCAGCGGGAGCGGCCCCGCGCAGCGGCTCCAGCCCCGCATCCCGGCAGCCGAGCCCGCTGCGCGGCGGAGCCCCGCTCTGCTGGGCTTACTGGAGAGCGATGCTCTGCTCCTGGAGACAAGGGGACAGTGTAAACTATGACTCATCCATTTTGGGGCGTGCGGGCTTTCGCTCCGTGTCAACTTCGGCGGTCCCGCAGGATGGTTCGCTGGCGGATTGTGCGGGTTTGTGTCCACGGTGCAGCACTGCTCAGTCCACAAACTCCGTGTTCGGTACACCTTAAACCCGAGGTCAGCCCCAGGCTGTGCATCACTTGTGTCTGCGATAATTGTGTCTAATGGCCTGTGCACAAGAACTGATGTGTGTTTTGGTGTACTTGCTGTCAGCCTTAATGCCCTTGAACCGGATGTCGCCTTTCCTCTGCAACCGTTGTGGACCCCCTGCATCTATGAGGGACGCAGGCCGTCTCATTGGAGAGAGGTGGGGAGGATGCACACCCACAGGAGCCTTACTTTAGATCTTCTTAATACTTTCTTAATGTGCTCAGTCCTTTCATAAACTAGTTCATCAGGCATGCGTTGAAGTGCCACCCAGCTATCTCCTCAATGAGCAGTGACAGTCTGCCTTCCTGTAAGCATCTTTTAGTATAACCCTATTCGTGTCTCTTTCAGTTCCCGTCTTCGATGCCATAGTGCATTGTGAGATCCAAAGGCATATGCTGTTGTGCCTGTGGGACTGGCCACTAGCTCTAGTACAGCAGCAGCTCCTCTTGGCTGTTGAGAACAATGGCTGAGTTGCTCCAGTTAGTTTTGGTATTTTTTACATAGTGCCTTTCTCTTATCGATTGGAAAGTTTTCCTATATTCTCCCCAACAGTGTAACATCTGAGATACTGTGTACAACTTGTACACATGCACTTCTTGTGCATAACCATGTGTATTTACTCTTTCTAACACCCAAATGCTCTTTAAGATGACAACAGCAGAGTAAAGTGTTTACCATATGTTACTTTCAGAAGCAGCTGTTTCTTAGCCAGAATCAACTCGAGTGTTCACTGGTCTGTCCCATGACACACTGGTGTGTAACTCTGTGGGTCCTGCTGCCACTTGTACCATTTCACCTTCAGGAGGAGGGATTTACTTCTTTCCATGAGTGACTTTTCCAGGCAGTGTCATGAACAAGAGAGAGAAGGAGCTTTCAGGCATAATTTGATCGTTATTAGTGTTCTTGAATGATGGAGCAATCCCTTCCTTGAGTTTTTTATGAAGTAAAAATGAAAAATTAATTGAATAAGTATCCTTTTAAAGCTATAAGAATGCATAACACTGCAGTGTGGTGCTTATCTGAGCACGAACTCTTTTTACAATTCTTCCTCCTGGTAACGTTGTTACAACAGTGTCTTGTGGAATGGGGGAGAAGGTGCTCATTTCTGCAAGATGCTACCTGCCTATTCCTGATCCCTTTCCTCTCCAAGACATCCTCCCTCCCCAGCATGATTATTGTCAGTTTTGTTTAGCTGGAGTGTCTATGTCGAATAGTTGGTGACCAGGATGTCATATTAAAAACAGTGAAATGGCAAAGGCTTTAGAAAGCAGGAATGCACGCATGCCTACCCACACCTCTTTATGCCATGTCAGAGGGCTTGGTGTGTGCCTTGGACGTCTTGGCAAACATTTATGGTCATGTCACTTTCATAGAGCTCCCCAGAAAAGCTGCATGAGAGGCTATCTCCTATTATACCCAAAACTTCTCTGCTCTTATTGCCTCCAACTTTGGTTCTGGAGGTACCAATCACAGGTGCTCAGGAAGTCCAGGCACTGTGGTGTGTGGGCACCCTGTGCTGAGGGAGCCCAGCACCTGCTCCTGACCCTCCTGCTAATCCCAGTGTCTGTTAGCAGCCTCCCAAGATATTTTTCTGAGGTTTATGTTCAGTCTCTAAATTCCCCACTGAAATAGTTTACAGAGTCTGGTGGCTGGTTGCTGCAGGGTCTGTCATACCCTCTGCCCTGTCAAGTGCCTTTGTCAGTGACAAACTCCTGGAGGAGTTTGGGGTGTCTTTATTGAGCTGTGAGTGCCCCCAAATTGGGGCAAGGGTGAGAAGTGATACCATTGAGGTGTAGGCTGTGCAAGAGGGTCCTTACCAGGCTGAAGAAAGGGTCTGACCACAGAGACCTCATGGTTGAACAGGGACAAATCCAAAGTGCTGCCTCAGAAAAGGAAGGATCCTGTCTTAGTTGGCTTGGACAGCCTGTTATGAAAGTGAACCAAGGCTGTTGTAGTGCACTCTCACTTGTACTAGGTGACAGGGAAAGAGGGTGGGTGGAGTCTACGTAAGCACTAGTTTCTCAAACTGCAATCTCTTATTCTTTTTATGTAATGTAAGTGCAAACCCATGAATATTTTAGCAGTACAGTTGGCATATGCTTGGCTTAACCCAGTAAAGCCCCACTCCTGATCATGCATTCCTGACCTGAACCTTCCTATAATGCTGGACTCAGCTGGACTTGTCTTACTGGTCTCTTAACTATTACATTTTTTTTTTTTTTTTTTGTCCAGAGCAGGCAGGGCCATAGGAAGAAGGAAAGGATGAGGGAAACAGGGTTGGAGGGCACTGTTTCTGTAAATAATTAATATAACACACCTGAAACAGCACTGCTCCAGCTGTGTAGTGTCTTCTGATAAGCTGTCTGCCAGATGCTTGAACTGAGTAGTACTGTCTTCATCTCCTCTGTTTCATGCTACTGAAAACTTATAATGCAGTATTTAAAAAGGATACAGCTTTTTCTTTCACTGACTAGACTCCTTATTAAGAAGGCTTGTCACCAGCTATGGTAACACGATGCAGTAGACAAATTTCTGCAGTAGTTTGTAATAGCATTGATTGAGCTTTCAAGCTTTATAGATATTATTGCTTATTCCCCGCAGCAACATTGGATTCTTTACTGATTGTCTGTCTGGAACAAAACAAAATAAAATCCAGGGTTATGTCTGTTCTTGCTCCAAGTTATTGTAAGGAGAGAAAAAAAAGAATTGAATTAAATTTGGTCATGTTCAGTCAGTGCTGGGAAAGAGCCCAGTATTTTTTTAGTAAAGTAGAAAAATTAGTCATGCATTTAATGATTTGTTTGCAAGTCAGACTTATTTCAAGGCATTATGTTTCTGTGTTATCAGCTGCTGAACTGACTTTATAATTCATAGTTTCTGTGGAGTTTTGAATCTGGCAGAAAGGTAGAGGCTTTTGAAGTAAGCCAAAGGTAGATTGGTAATATGTCTAAGCTGTTTTGCTTAGCTGTGTGCAGTCACCAGTGCACTTGATGCTTAAGTTGAGTAAGTCCCGTGGAAATGTTTTGATCACTGGTCAGATTGCCAGTTCCAGCACCTTTTGTTCCAGCAGTATGTTCTCAATTGTTTATTCCTCTAGTATAAACTCTCAACGTCACCTTCTACATAAGCAGGGTTAGTTGCTGTGAAGTGCCCTCATCAGCACATTGCTCTTGCTGCCTAAGTTGTCTTAATGTGCTTGGGATAGCACAAAACAACATTTCCACCATTTCTCTGCTTATGCAGACAGATGGAAACTGAGAGGCTCAGCAAAATGCACCCACAGTGACCTGGCCTCTTCTCAGCTGTCAGATGGGAAATAGAGAATTGGTACTATTGGGAAAACTACAGGAGCTACTGCAGAAGGGCTCTGGGTATCTCCTTCCTTGGTTAAGAGAAAACTTCTACCCAAGACCTTTGTTATTCCCTAGTCCCCCAAGACACACTGAGAACACTTGTGACTGCATTCATGTGGTGTAGGAAAGCTGGTCCTTCAGCAGTGAGAATGAGCAGCAAAGGGCTATGTTTGTCAAATCCCATCCTCTCAACAAGAACTGGAGAAACCACCTAATTGTTTTTTTCAACACCTCTGGGTACCTCTTCCCAAATCTTCTTGCTGTGTGGCAGGATTTTGTTCACAGTAATGCTTCTGGAGAGCTTCCAGCTGTGCTGGGCCAGGTAACCTGCTCCTCAGTGCTGAGCACCCTCAGCTGCCACCCCCTCCCACCCTGTACACCTTCTGCAGGGCTGTGTATGAGCTATAGCTTGCACCCTGCACTTGCACCACTGCAGCTACTGCTTGCAGGGGTAAGTCTTATACGAGGAGGTGGAGGTTTTTAAAGAAAACAAAAGGCAAAAGAGTTTGCTGTTATTTATGTATTGTATACACTGAGGTAATACAGAATAGCTGCTGCTAAATTCAAGATGCTTTCTCCACTCTCTCTGTAGGTATAGATGGTCCTGCAGGTTAATGGTGTCTTTTTCAAAGTAATAGAAAAGCTAGGCTCAGGAGAAAGAAATTTAAGGCTCTGCTGGCTCCTGAACTCAGGTTATGGGGGGGTTGTTTTACATCATATACCAGTACAAGTGAGCCTGTATTTACAATCATAGAATCCTTTAGATTTGAAAATACCTTGAGATTATAGAGTCCAACTGTTAAGCCAGCATTGCTGAGTGCGCCACTAAACCATGTCCCTAAGTGCCCCATCAATGCATCGTTCCAATTCTATTCCAGTTCTTCAGTCCTATTCCACTACTTCCCTGGGCAACCCAAAGCTTTACAAACCTTTCAGTGAAGAAATTTTCCCTTACATCCAATCTAAACCTCCCTAGCTGAGGTCCTTCCCCCTTGTCCTGTTGCTTGTAATCTGGGAGATGAGACCAGTTTTCACTTCACTACAACCCCCTTTCAGGTATTTGTAAAGTGATGAGGTCCCCTCTGAGCCTCCTTTCCTTCAGGCTGAGCTCCCCCAGCTTCCTCAACCACCCTCTTAGAACATATGCTCCAGACCCTCCCCCAGCTCCACTGTCCTTCTCTGGGCTCACTCCAGCCCCTCAATGTCTTTCTTGTCATGAGGGCCCAGAACTGGACACAGCACTCGAGGTGTGACCTCACCAGTGCTGAGCACAGGGGGACAATCACTGCCCTGGTCACACCATTGCTGATCCAGGCCAGGAGGCCGTTGGCCTTTTGGCCACCTGGGCACAGCTGGCTCATGTTCATGTTCAGCTGCTGTCAACCAGCATCCCCAGGTCCTTCTCCACTGTGCAGCTCTTCAGCCACTCTGCTGCAAGGCTATTGTGTTGTCTGGGTTGTTGTGACCCAAATGCAGGACTTGGCACTTGGTATTGGTGAACCGCATAGAAGTGGCCTTGGCGCATTGATCCAGCCTGTCCAGATCCCTCTGGAGAGCCTTCCTACCCACAGGCAGTTCAATAATGCCTCCCAAGGGGCTCTGTCACCCAGTCCCTTAAACAGGCCAATTTCTCCAATAATCAAAAATTATTTTATCATTGCTGTGCGTAGAGTGGCCTTCAGCCACCAGATCACTCAGCAGTCCTCTGTTCACAATCACCATATCCAGAGAGACATAACACATCAGTGTTTGCTTTGCTGCCACATGGATTTGCATCCACTGCTTCCACTGAGACACCAAATGGAAGGACCTCACTAGCACACCATCCCTCAAACATTGGTGTGCTGCCCCCAGGCTTATGTCCAGTTACCCTGGTTTTTATCTTTCTCTTCAAATCTACTTTAAAGAAGTTCTTTTAGTGAGCCCTGCCAACTCCTCTGCAAGGAGAAAGACAAGTGCCTCCAGCAGACCTGCTATTGTGTAAACCTACCCATTATCAAAATCCAAAAATTCTGCTGGTGACACCAGGTTCAGGGCCAGGTATTGATCTGCTGGTTGTCTCATTTCTTCGCTCATCACCCTCTGCAGTTACACAGCTAGGAGAAGATACTATATGTGCTCCTGATCCCTTAACCAGTTGTCCCAAGGCCCTGAGATCTGTTGGTTGTTCTCCGACTTCTAGTTGGGACTTCATTGCTGCACACCTGAAAAATCAATAATGGATAATAATAATCTGAGGGCTGTATCAGGGGAGGAAACATTCTCTTCCTTCTTTAACCAGGCCCCCAGGAGTCAGCAACCTTCCCTAACAAGTGGGTCTGGTCTGCATGGGGGGCCTTCTATTCCCTTTAGAAGGGAGTCTCCTCTGTCATGTCAGTGACCTGTCTTTCTTTTTTTTCTTTATGGAGGCAGTTTTGGTGCTGGGCACAAGCTGACAGCCTCAGTGACACTTCCAAGCTGGATGAACCAAGCAGAGGGATTCCTGTAGCTGGGCAGCCCTCCCACAGGGATGCTCAGTGCTGGGGGAAGAGTGGGGTACTCTCTGCAGCCCAGCTCAGGGTCACAGTGTGCTCTCACTGAACTCTGTCTGGGCAGCTCTGTCAGTCATGTGGGTGCAGAGCTTAGCGAGGCTCTGGCTTTCTGCTGGGGGGTACCATTGCTCCCTGGTTGAGTTGGCACTGTCAGGAATCTGTCTCCTTTTAATGGAGGATTAGCACTGGCTGGTCACTAGAAAAGCAAGAGATTAAATGTTTTATTACAATTTTAAATCATTCATGGTTCTTTAAACTGTCACACAAATTGTGGTGGTCTTTTGTTTTCACAGACCCCTTTGCATGTCCTTATTGTGCTTCACCCTTGATGACCCAGACCGCCTTGGTGTTCCACTTAGAAAACTTAGAGTAGAAAGCACAGAGGTTACCACAGTGTAATTGCTTAGTACTTAAAACAGCAGCTAAGTAAACATGGGCAAACACTTTACATGGAGGCTGACAAAAATTAGAGATGGCACTAGGTAACTTTACACCTTCTTGTTAGGTTGGGTTTTTTAATACCTTTCTTATTCTGTACCGAGCCATATATACATGCTCCTTTAGCCTGTATTTTTCATCATGTTCTCTATCTAACCTCAAAATTAGAATGAAAGTGTGCAAGATACTGTCAGCATTTTATTTTCTGTCATACTGAAAACAAGTTGAGAAGTACTAGCCAGACTTTGGATGTGATGTATACCTGAGATTCAGTTTAAGATTTGGTTGTTCTTTGGGGGGCCTGTAATTGGCGAACCCAAATGTAATGATCTTCTATGAAGTTAGAGTCACTTGGAGACTCTCCAGGATGATGGGTGATGCCCATTATGGGTTACAGAAGGCAGTGAAGTAACTCACATCAGAATCTGCTTCAGTATTTTCTTTTATCATATCAATAGCTTTAATTTTCAGTGTTTTCTGTGTTATGTACATAAAGTAACTGAAAAGCATGGAGTAGAGGAGAAAAGTTTCTTAAACAGTACTGAGAAGTTTAAAAAACCCCAATCATTAAGGCAACATCAGGTAGACCTTTATCTGGAGCCAATGCAATTATCAGTATACATAAGAATGGGTGTTCTAGCCTCCTAAAGCAGACTATTTCAAAAATCATCTCCTTCACAGTTTAAGTGATGCATTTTGGTTTGGACAAGTGGTTATTTGGTCCTAAAGTTCATTGCTGATGTACCTCTGACCCTGCATTGATAAGGTGAAGTAGCTATGCCAAGAACTGTATTTTTTCATTTTCAATTTTGCTTCTGTGATCCCCAATTTAATGAAAATGTTAGGAAGTAGCTTCTGTCAGATCAATATGAGTGGACTGTATTCATTATAATTGGTTTCTATCTATAGAACTGTAAAACAATCTTTAAGGATGGTCTAGGAGCAACTTGGGTTTCATGCTTTTCTAGTAGAAGCCATATTTAGACTTTGTAATTGAATTGTGATGTCAGGATTCTCAGAAATATCCCAGTTGCTGACCAGAAGATGAAAAAAAGTCAGAACCTAAATTAAATGCCTGTTTTTTAATCTCTTGTGGACACTTGATTATTATTGTGCAAGCCCTTTATCAGCTTCCATACTTTGTTAATCACTGTTCCTTTAGCCGTGATAAATAGCCCTTGGTGAGCTTATGGTTCAGTGCAAATGCTAAGTGGTTAAAGGTTCCAAGTAACAATAAGCATTTCCACCAGGTAAAAAGGTCCTTTGCCACTGCTCTGACCTATACCTATGGCTTGGAGGAACCCTGTTAGGGTTTTGTTGGTTTTTTTTTTTTTTTTTTTTTTTTTTTTTTTGTAACTGCCTTGCTTAAAAGCATTGCAAGAACTAGTTTATGACAGTCACTTCTGGAATTTTGGTTTTAAGATTCAAAGATGGGTTCATCACATCCCCAGCATAGTCTGCCTGATGGGTTATGCACTTAAACTTATCTCCCATCATCCCTGTTGGTGAGGTGACTGGGGCATTCAACTCTTTAGCAAGCCTGGCTAATCTTAGCACTGATATTTTTTATTAAAATAAACACATGCAGACTTTAATTTCTTCCACTGTTACTGGTTGTTTTGAAGTGATTCTGGAGCAGGTACTCTGCCTCTGCTGCAGGCTCAGCATGACTCTGCTGAGGCTGCTGTGGGAAATGACTGTATAGCAAGTTTTAGCTTGCAATACTCCATTCATGCTGAATATTTGGTGAACTTAGTCTGGGAAAGCAACATCTATGCTTGTGTTGATCAGTTTTCAGAGGATTTCTTGTCTCTGTCAGAAGTCTGATAAATAGAGCTGGATCAAAAATGTAGACCTGATCATTAAATGCTGACCTGAAACAAAAGTTATGTATACAAAACAGTCTTCATTAATCATAAGTTACACCAGTACACACATACATCTTTGTAGAAGTCATTGTTTATTGCAGGCTTGCCAACCAGAAGTAGTGACTACAGAAAATATGTTCTGAAAAGAAAGAAATTACTGTCAGTAATTACTGATCATTCATCCCTCTGAAAAATAAACCATTCTGCTTTCTTTGGTATTTGTTGTAGAAGCATATCCCTAATCATGTTTATGGTGTAAGAGAGCTTCTCTCTCGGTGTCAGATCTGGTCAGTCACAGTTGTAGAGTGAAGATAAATGATGTATCCACAGCATCAGGCGACAGTATCTTTTATTGCTGCCTCTTTTATAGCAGTATTAGGAGTTCTTAGGAGTTCATCTTCCAAAAAAGGCAAGCCATGTTGGCTGGGATGCACCTGAGTCAGGTCTTGCATTCATCCAAGGCCAGTGATCACCTACAGCACTCTAATGTGCCATTTTTCTGTCACTTGGAGTCAATATTAAAACAATGCAAGTGGATAAAAATCAGCTTGTTCAAGACTTGCAGAACTCATTTTTGTGTCAGTAGAGATTCAGTATTTGGCATCATCTTTAAAAACGATTGTGATAATTCGTTTCTGGAGAGTTCATTATGTATGTCAATAGTAAAGGATCTGGCTGTCCACGCCTGTCTCCGGATGCCAACTGAAGTTCTCTGGCAAAATGAAATCATCTATCTCAGCTCAGTCCCAGCTGGCCACTGAAGCAAACCAAACCAAAACTGCTACATAATTGGACACTGTTGACAGTGTTGTGATTGATTTTGCATTTATCTTTGCTTTTTCTGGGGCTTTTAATGTAAGAGCTGTCAGGAAGCTGAATCTTGTCTCTCAGAAAGGGTGATCTTGCAGGATAAGAATCCTTGTGCAAAGGTCTCTGCATTTCAGTGTGGTTGATGTCCTTTGAGCTGTGGGCCAGCAACCATGGAAATGGTCATCTCCATGCAAGCCCAGGCTAGAAAGACAAATGTTTAAAAGATAGGGCTGGTTTTTGGCCTCCTCTCCAGAAATAGCAAGCTATGTTTTTAAAAATAATTTAAATGTTTAGTGGTAAACTGCAGACCATGCCTCTGTGTAGAAGTAGAGACATTTAGCAGCCCTACAGAAGTTAATTTTGCAAACAGTAAAAGCACTTTGGAGCATTTCACCCGTCCAAGTACTGAGTGCGCCTGTCATCACTGTGCTTAAAATAGTAAAAGTGATGGATTTCATGTTCTTCCAAGCTTTTACAGAGGAGAGGTGGCATGGCTATTGCTAGTCACTAGGTGTTCACTGAAGTTTGGTACACCAGCTCATGTCTTTGAACCCATTAAAAGCCTCTGATGGAAATACTTGCACCTGTGCTAGCAAGTGAGCAGTGCTCTTGAGAGGCAAATATGAACTGAAAGAAACAACAGATAGTGATGGAGGATGATACAAATGGAATGCACAGAAGTGTCTGATTGAGATCCTCTGCAAAGTTTGCCAGTTTTTGGGGTTGTGCTGTTTTTTGGTGGTGTGTTTTTGGGGGGATTTTTTTTTGTTTGTTTGTTTTGTTGTTTTTTGTTGGTTTTTTTAAGGTGGTTTTGAGTGACTCCTGTAGCCACATGTATTCAGAAACTTTTAATTATAGTGCTTTCTTGAAGAAGAGGGTGTTAGACAAGAAGGTGGCACAGGGTTGTCATAACCCTTTTCCACATTCCTTCTGGCTGCAGCAGCTTGGAGCATATGTAGAGAAAGCTGATTTTGGTCTAGGTTTCTAAAAGAAATCAGGCAGACACTACTCTGGTATTTGCCTTACTGATAATTGTCCAATAGTTCTTGATCCTTTTGATCTGAACTGGTTGCAAGGAAGGAGGAAACTCAAAGGTAGCCCCACCACCACCAATACAGGAAAAGTCAAGGCAGAAGTCAGGGGAGACAGAAGTCAGTGTAGGAGAGACACGCTGTCAAAGGAAGGGATGGGGATACTGTCTACACAGGGGAGAGTCCTTGTCAGGACTTCATGCATCATATGGGATGTCACGTCTTTGCTGATGCTGGCAAGTCCAATTGTGACAATCTAATCCAGACAAAATGGAGTTTCTGCACTGCCATCCAGAAATCTCTTATTTTTGTGACCTTTAAAGCAAATTGGTCTATTAAACTTCATCTTATTCCGGAATGTGATCTTATTGTCACACAATAAACTAACCAGCCTGCCTTGACTACAGAGCTCTGGCCTAGGAAAGTCCCTTCTAGATGAGCTCTGTTCCAGTATTGCTGAAAGGCCATTTCCTTGTCTTGGCTTAAACTGATTATTCATCTGGACCTGAAATGCTATGTGAAATTCTGGTTACACATTTTGGAAATGTAGAATAAGCAGAAAAGGTGTGTGGATGAATGAGAGGACCTCGCTGCAGTGTAGGACTGTCTAGTGATGAAGCACCACTAATTAGATAAATGCCTTCAGCTCAAAGTTGTTTTGGGGAGGGGAGAAATAGGAGAGTTCTACAATGGTAGAGAGCAAATGAACTGGGACTGACAGTATAAAAATGACATCCAGAGAAATACCCAGGCAGCAAACTCCAGCAGAAGGAAGTACTTTGTCATGCAGTGCACAACTGAACTGTCAGAGTCATTGCCAGGATGCTGCAGGGTTGGGGGGTGGGGGTAAAAGTACAGCTGGATGTCAACTATGAAAGAGATCCATCAATAGCTGTTTTAACTCTTTGATCCAGATGCAATAGCTGGCTTTGGAAATATGTGCACTGCCTCTTATAATAATCTGGGGAAAATATACTGGAGAGAGTGGCACTCTGTACTTGTCCTCTTTGTTATTCTTTCCTTACGCTGCCAGTACCGGCCGCTGTTGGAGGCAGGCTGCTGGGATATACAGGTCTCTGTGACCCACTTCAGCTGTTCATGTATTATGAATAAGCTGTAATACTGATAGCTGTTTAGCAGACTCATAATGAGTCACTTGCTGTGACCCTGAAGGTCACGAGTTGTTCCAAGCACTGGCTGTTTGGGAGGCAGATGCCCTGTCTTAACCTTGCACAGATCTTGCTAGTGTTTTCCCCCCACCTGGCGAGGGAAGACTTGTGTTCAGGCTTAATCAGGGTGTCCAGTGGCATGGGATGGGCCGTCACTAGCACCAGCATTGGGTGGTTTGAGGTCAGATGTTGATTTATTTTTTCTTCCCTGCCTCAGGATATGCATCCTAGAACAGATAGTAGGAAATGGAACGATTCCACCATGAAGACAGTCAGAGAGATTTTATGTCAACAGTATAAAAGAATTCTGCAGTCCCCCCCAGTCCTCAGCAAGTCAGATTAACCCAAAGAAACAGTGCACACTTTGTAAAGCAGATATTTCTCATTGGGAAATGTTGTTTCTAGCTTTTCCACATCAGCTGTGAAAACATACTGCCATCCAAGCTTTGCAAAATGATTCTTAGAAAGGCCTAGCAGTGAATGCTTGGCAAATAGAGGTTTAATATATTGAGAGTCAGGCTTAAAGGTTTAATGTTATGGAAGAGAGTGTCCTAGAAGAGCCTTTGCAGAAAGCTGCCAGGGGAGAACAGTCTCCTGTGGGCTTTGGGGTCTGTTTTGTTGTGGGACGGCTGATGGCAGCTGATAATCTGCCAATTTGTGCTGTGGAAATGATCGACAGGTTTTTCCTGGATAGCATGTTATAGATTAAATGAGCCTGAAAACACCAACATTGGCAATAGGAAATAGGTATTAATTTTCTGAGTGCAAGGAGCCATTTGGGAAAGGTGCCACTCTTTTCTGACCTTGTACTCTGGCTTCATGGATAACCCAATCACGGAAAATTTTAGACTAGAACTGACGGTCTTTTTCTTCCTGCGAAAGGCGGTAGCAGAGCTGTTTCTGGGTGGGTTTGATGAATGGCAGGCTGCCAGGAGTGGCATCCATCTTGTATCTGGGATAACGCCATGAGCAGCCTGAAAGCCATTTCTGACAGGAGAGCCGAGCATTGTGCAGGGCTGACTGGAGGATTTTGCAGGAGCAGGACTAGAGCTGGCATGGCCAGGCGTGGATGGCGAACGTTTTTCCAAATGTTTCCAGAGTCTTCACAGACATCAGCCCATCATGTAGAAGCCTGGTGTAGACCAATGACATCAGTGATGCCCTGACCAAACTGGGGTCATGGGAGCATTGTCCTGTGGGTGTTACAGGGCAGGGAAGATGGGCTCTTGTGTTGCACCTCTGCTTTGGTGCCTGTCACTTGGCTGCAGTAACCCTGTCAATAGCTTTTTTTGCCTGACCCAGCAGCTGGAGCTGTGGCTCCCCTGCAGCCCATGGCTGCGGCTCTGTGTCCTGGCCATTCAGGCTGACTGGGGAGGAGCAAAAGTAAATGCAGGGGAAGGTGAAACAAAGAAAGGTGACTGCTATCTAGGCTCTGAACCAAGGCAGCGGTGTTTGTGGTATTGATGGGAAAATACTCCCATGACTGTCCCCTCTTCAGCTGCAAGCTTGTCCTGTCTCTCCTGGGGCTTACTGTTTCACGTCCTGACTTTGATATTTCCTGAGCAGGACTTTATCCTTCTCATTTCTCCATCCTTAGGGGAACTTTGGCACAGATGTCAGCAGCCACCAGAAACCGCCAAAAGCTTTTGTGCAGTAAAAATGTGCTCTGTCCACACTTCATCTTAAGGACTAAAGGCACTTCTTGTAATTCTGCACCAGGCTTCTCTGAATTTAACCTAGTTTCCACTTTGTTTAGTTTCCTTACCCTTGTTACAAGATTGCTGTGCACGAACCAGAGGCCTAATGGGAGCTCCTAAAGGTCTGCCAATCCTCTAACATGCAGCAGTAGTCCTAAAATTTCTTAAGAGACGGGTTTGTGTTTTTCTGAATGGAATGTAAACCAAGGGCTGTTAATAATACAGTGTGTAAGGTCTTATTCAGATTTATATAAACCCTGAAACTGTGTCTAAAAATAGTGTATTGTTTTGCATTCTTGAAAGCAGCTTCACCACACAGCTACGTATGCCAAAGTGCTATGCGGGTCACAAACTGGATTTCTTGGGAGTTATATGAAAAGTACTGAAAACCCATTTAATTTTTTAATCCTGCATAGTACACATGGACAGTCATGTTAAATATGATAACACTTGGAGTGAACTGCAGCTGTGGTACTAGCAGGAGGTATAGGGTATAGGAATCGTCCTAGAGAGGTGTCCATCAGGGAAGTGCAAACACTGATTGCCTGACCTGGAGTAGAAAGGAGTACAGGGCATCTGGATGTAGATTTAGCAAAATTCTGCTTTCAGACCAGAAGGAGTGAAAGAATAAAAACAGGCAATTGGTGTATATTCTATATGTTATGTTAGATTTCAAGAGAAGGCACTTTTTCTTTAAACTCTGAGGCTTGTGTTTATGACGCAAGTGTGTAAGTAGATGGGGCTTAATCCTGTAAGGTGACAGTGCTTAATGTAGAGCTTGTAATCAGTCTTACTAGTTTAAGGCACTTAAACTCCTTCTACCCTTGTGTCTGTTTACTTAGCATCTCTCTAAGCTGGTCTCATGGTCATGTTTTTCACTAGTGGAAAATCTGAGGTAATGTAATGTTTGAGATATGGCTGTGGCTCTAAAGTGTTTCTTAGCCTTAAATATTGACTAGGTGATTTTGGGCTATAGTGTGGTGCCTATGAAATTGTGTGGTTAGTAGCACAATAGAACTCACATCCATAGTAATCTTAAATAGAGCATGTAGCAGTATGAAATATATCCTACAATTAATTTTAAGAACAAGCTAACTCCACTTGGATTGTGGATCTTTAAAGAACGCATAATCTTTGCCCCTTGCTTTTTGCATTTTCTCCAGGGCTGAGGAAGCTGTCACTTCATTGTTGATTCATAAAGCATCTGACATGTCTCCTGTATGCATTGACTGCTCTAGTAATGAGATTTTCTGTAGGTTTGCCCCTTTATACCTGGCAGAAAATGGATGCACTCATTTAGCTTTTTGGAAAGGTACTCCAGAGGAGATGAGGAGGAGACTGCTGTCAAAATCAGCTTTCCTTGTCTTCATACCCTGTCTGGTGCAAGGCAGTAACAGACACGGGCATAAGAGATAACTCCTGTTGATGAGAACATCAACACAATGGTTTTCAAGTGTTTTACCATGCCTGAATAAATGTCCTCTGACTCATGGCCAGAGCCCTGAATGTCAAGTACAGGCTCAGCACCTCTGAAAGTTCAGGTTCTTTCCTCCTGAGTCCTGTGCAGGATTTAGGAGCCCAAACCAGCTATAAAATTTCATATTGCGAAGTTTGAGGCTCTGTTTCTAAGCTCATCCTAGGAATGTGAGCTTCCTATAGGCTAGGAGTTGCATTTTCATATTTCACAAAAAGTTCTCTTGCCCCCTGCTCACTTCCCCTGCTTTTGCAACTGTAAGAAAGCTACGCATAAGGCAGAGGAGCATGCAATCACATGCTGGAGGTTGGAAAGGTGTTTGAAAGTATCTCATCTGCTGCTTGTATCAGCACAGTTTGTAGGAAGCTGCATTTTCAGTTAAAAACTAGAAGAATGTCTGAGGGTCGCCTGTCTTGAAAGGTGCCAAGACCTTCCACAGTTTCCATTGTGGTATTTACTTCATGCCAGTGGCATAAGCATACATCCAAACTTCATCTACTACAGCATGAGACCAGGGATGAGAAGAAGGTATTTGTTTGAGTGCATCTGTGTGTGACCCAGATTCTGAATTTTCAGCAAGGCTTTTTCCCAAGCTGATCTGTCAGTGGGAATTTTATTGGTCCAGCAGTGATACCTTGAAAAATGCTCTCTGAAGTACAGGTGTGAGCTGTAGCAGTCTGCAAGTGTCTGAAGTATTTAGTGTGAGACATTAGTCACGCTGAGGAATGGCCTTGTCCAGCTGTAGTGCAGGCTTTCATGGTAATTCAGTACAAGAGACAAGAAAATATGGAAACTCTGGCTGCCTTAGTTCGTCATGAGTGGCACTTTGAGGAACATGCATGACAGATCTGTAGGTCATGCCTGAGGCTCCTATGCAGTTTCCCCAGCTAGGTCATCTTTATTGAAATGCTTACTGGAAGTACCCCAGGACTTGTGGAAAACCTAATTCAGTGTACTTGGAGGGTCAGTCATTTGTTCTTTCCATAGTATTTGCTTCTCAGGAGCAAACTGCTCTCCCACCCTACTGTGGTGGTGCCCCAAGCTGTTTTCTGGGAAGCAAAATTTTTGGTCATACCTTCAGCACTGTAGTTTCCAAATTCAGTTAATCTCAGTGGAAGCAGTCTTTGAGCATGGAAGCCAACCAGACACCCACGGCAGCAGAGGGAAGAGCTATTTTAAAATTCTAAAATTTAAAAAGTGTTTTTTTCACTTGCATTCCTGGGTCTTGGCCTGAATGAGGAGTCGAAGTGCCAAAATACTGCGAGAGTGTCTGTTGTTGCAGTATGTCTGGCTGAACCAGAAGCAGGAAATTCTTGTGAGAGCCTGTCTCATCAGATTGCCAGCCAGCTCTGAGCCTTGTTAGTTGTGCGTGTGAGTTGGTGAGGTGGGAATGTGGTTGAGAGAAATATTTGAAGGTGGGTAAAAGGGTTCATTTGGAGTGATAGCAGAGTATGTGTGTGTGAAGCATGGTGGTGGTTTTCAACATAAAACCCAGAAGTGAATACATGAAGCAAATTTACATCACCTTCCTTCTTCCAGTGGAGGAGGAAATAGGGAAAACACCCCGTATGGGTTGAGTGCTTCTCTGCCAGAACTGCTCTGCCTCTGTGCTCTGCCTTTGGGTCTCCCTCTGACTTGAAGGGGGCCAATCCAACCCTCTGGTTCATAACTTCTTTCTTAGAACTTGCAGGTCAGGAATTTTTTCTTACTCTAGGCTAGACTGTGCTCTAAAACTTTCCATGTTGTTGTGTGCAAAGCTGCCTTGGCAGGAGCAGGGATGCAGGCGCTGCAGTAAGAGTCCCAGAGTTTAAACCCCCTGACCAGTAGAATTATTCCACCTTGGCTCCATTTCAAGACTATTTAAAAGACTGTAGCCAGTCTGTGCTGCCGATTTCAGCATTGCTGCTCCTGGTGGAGCTGTAACAGTGGGAGACTTTAAAGAAAAAGGACATAATGGAAATTGATTAGAAAAATGAAGAAAGTCTTGGGATACAATAAAGCATTGCTTAAAGAAAGGCAGGAAGGTGGGGAAGGTGAGCCCTTAAAAGGCATGTATTCCATCACAGCAGGGCAGGAAATAGCTTTAGGAGAATTTTTTCTTTGGTCCATTCATAACCTGGTTTGTACCTCATTAACTTTCTGTTAGTGCTTTTTTTCCTTCTTATTTCCACTGAAGTCAATGTGAAGAGTCATTCAGCACCGAGCACATGAATCCTTTCGTGCAAATTAAACAAGAGAAGCTCCCAGTGTTGCTTTCATGCTAAAGGGATGAGAAGCACATTGAGGATGTGCTGATGTTGCATGCTTTATTTACTCCATTTCCGTGGATCTACAATAAGCTTCCCAGAGGTGCCTTTTCCAGGGTGCTTGCACCGTTTTTCTGTAATTTACTGGATGATCAAATGACAACCCCTGTGAAACCAGTCACACTCTTGCCTGTGGTTGCATTAAGCCTGTTAGACTGTTAGAACCTCCTGGTTTATGAAGGAATTGCCATAAAAGCTGCATGGCTTAAAGCATGCCTCACAGAAAAGTGTCCAAGATCTTAAACACTCAGCCATTCCCTGCTTACCTAAAAAATGCTGGGTTTACAAACTGTTGTTCTGCCGTGCTAAAATTGGATTCCAGGTAGCTGAAACTGTGCTTCATTTTATCCTTTAAGAAAGACAGCTGGGGTTTTGTCTTGCTGATGAAGCCTAATTTGAATGACTTTCCTCATCAAGCCCATTTAATTAAAGATTCATTACATTCTGTATAGTGTAACAGTGAAACACAGAGTTGTCCTCTGGGCAGCCAGCTGCCAAAAGGGAGGGATTAGCTGGAGCTAAAATAGGGTAAGAAGTTGTGGGATTGAAATGCAGTAAGATGCAGGTGTGAAGCTGGAGCAGAATGGGAGGGATAGTGAAGTGTCGCTCTGTGTGTCTGGGGCCCTGGAGAGAGGGTTAGATGTGCATCTATGGGATGTACTTCCCCTGCCTGTGCAGAAAGGGTAGACCTCTCACTGTCTGCTGCTTTCTAAGAAGGTTTATTGTAGGCAGAAGAAAGAACATGGACTCTAGCAGCCATTTGCAAACCAGAAGATGGACAATGGAAATCCATAAAATGATGCTCTGAGTTTGTGACGGGAGCATTGGTGTACACCAACTCCTTGGCTTAATTTTTGTCCCTGTATCACAACTGTGTTTGTGAATGGGGAGAAGAATGGTTTGTCAACTAGCATTTCAGCAACAAACACTTCCAAAGACACTGAAAACATTTTGTGATAGGATCTTTGATGGTGGTTGGCTCTGCACTGGGGAAATGCTTCATACAATTCCCCTGGATAGTGCAGTGGTGCTGTTGGAGCATCCATACATGCTAAATTATAGATCTGTCTGTTGCCCCAAGGCAGCAATGAGCAGTTATGTGTTGTTTGGCAGCAGAGGGGCATGGGTTAGGGATTTCTTTTTTTTTTTTTTTTTTTTTGCTTGAAAAGGAAGATTGGATGGGTCTTACTTGTATTTGAAAAAAGGGACAACTAACTTGGAGAAGAACATTTTGCTATAAATCTTACGAGCTTGGAAGAAATTCAAGGCTGAAACTAAAAAGTTTGACTCTTTCTGAAGTGCCTGTTCATCTTGTTTGCTCTGATCAAAAGGGAAAATTTTACATTAACAAACAAACCATCAGAAAGCCTACCATTGCTGGTCAGAACTGCCAATCTGTAAGGAGCCCACTGAAAAACAGCACTTCTTCTGATCCCAGTTCTTCTGTCTGTTGAGGTTTTTTGTTTAATTAAATTGCCTTCCATATTCAGAGCAACCAAACAGTGGGCACAGGTTCTTCTCTAACATGAGCATTATGGGTCTCACTTGGTTCCTTTGTACCTTTGAAGGTGCTTTGGTTCTCTGCCTGCACAAGCCACCAGTTGGTGGCCAGGCTTCCTCCTGCCAGCTCCCTTTAAGCAAAGCTGAGCATCTGTAGCTTCCCTTGACTGAGTCAGCAGGGCAGGGATGCACCATTTTCTATCTGTCCTCCCAAAATAATTAAAATCTTGAGCTGCAGAACTGGGAAGGAATCATTAATTTCTGTAAGAGCACTTGAAAGCTGTTGTTTTATGTGCCAAGTGTTTATGTGACACTGGAGTTCAGCTGCAATTGGGAATGGAGAAACACAGTTATATTCTGGTTCTGTAATCTGAGCCTTCCAGTTTCTCTGGCTGAGTTGAGGGTGTCCACAGTTTCTTCAAGGGTCTTAGGATCTCTTGGGTTCTGGTAGGTGACAGTGTGCAGGGAGCTCCATGTTACTTTTAATTCTGTAATAGTCAGTATTTGGGGTCTCATTAGCACAAGCCCCCAGTAATTTAGGGGGGGCTAGTAATTAGTAATTTAATTTGCACAGGATTTGAGGGCAGAGCATGAGCTTGTCCAAAGACCAGCACCACTGGTTTTTTTCAAGGAAAGGTCATGTAGCATTTCATAACCAACACTGAAACTCCTGTGTTGAGAAGCTTAACCTGTCGTACATTTTTTATAAGATTTTCTTAATTTTATTTTTAACCAGATGAATGGGAACTAACAGTGTTCAGGCACAAGTGCTGCTCCAGGTGCCACTCCATGGAGGAGTGGGCAGTTGGAAAATTAGATATGTGAAACTTTTCAGCGCATGATCTGAACATAGAGATTTCAGCTAGAGGTAAAGGAAACACAAAAATAGTGTTTTTCTGTTGAAAGCTCTGGCTTAGTACAGTGACAGTGACGTGTGGAGCATCTTTGTTAGCATGGGGTTACATGAGTTGTGTCCCTCTGTCTTGAGTAGTTTCTTACAGATTGTCTGTTGTATGCAATGGGAACTTGCTGTTCCAGGAAATATTAAAAATTATGTGACATCTCTTAGCTTGTGAAAGTTCACTTTCATTCCTATCCCCATCTGAAAACATTTCATGTGTACATGTCTATGTGTAGATGTACATATGTATACACAGGGTATGTAATTATATATGTGTGTGGCTCTTTTCATTTCATGGCACTGTAGGGGTTCTTTCCTGCAAGGAACTGCTCTTTATGTGCTAATGTCTGCTGAGAATTAAACCTGTCTTTTGACATTATTGCTCTTGGTCTTAGGCAGGTCTTAAACCTGGGACTCAAAGGTAGGGAGAAGAGTGTGCTAGACGATGACTGTAGCTAATTCTCAGAAATAGCATGGTGTTCTTTCTGCCCACCTTTCTCTTTCATCCTTGTCTTTGACTCTAGTCCAGGACATCTTGTGGAAAAAGGAAAAGTCGTTTCCGTTAGAATTGGCTGTTTTTCTTTTTCCATAGATGTTTTTTTACCCTTCTACTCTCAACTTAAATGGGAAAACAAAGTATGCAGTATTTCTGCTGCAGAGTTAAATATTGATGAAGATTAAGATGCATTAAAAGGCTGAGGAAGTTCATGGCTCAGGAATAAAAATAAGCCAAACTCAGAAAATTGAAAGAAATGTTCAAGTATATGAATAGCTCTTTATCTTTCCACCTGCCAGCATTACTTCCAATAAAATGTTTCAGCATCTTGATGCAAACATTCCAGTTTCACTGAGCTGGGGACAAGAAAGTGCTGTACAGTAATAGTTATGGGGGAAAAATGTTCTGTGCTGTGTTGGTCTTGGACTTCCTCAGAGTATTTTTGTTCCAGATGTTAAACTGCTATTTTTTTCAGAAGCCTTGTTAAGTTGCCAGAACATTAGATTTTTTTGAAGGATTTTCCGAATCCCAGCTGATTATCACAACACACAAGAATCCAAACTTGGGCTTGGCTTTGCTGTGCTGCAGCAGCTGCAGAAAATCTGTGCGAAGGCGCAGGTTTACGGCGCCATCATCGAATGCCCTTATAGGGTAAAACAGGGAGTGAGGGAATTCTGCTCTGCTGCCTCGTGCAACACAGGATTTACGTCAGCCATTGAGTAACATCAAGTTCCCCAAAGCACAAATGCCCTCACATACACACTGTGGCCAAGGTGGTAGCAGAGCTCCCAAAAGAGCTACAGCAGAGCAGCTCAGGGATGGAAGAAATTATATCCCATCTGCCTCCATCCAGGCAAAGGATGATAGTCTGCTCGTAGCAGAGGCAAAATCCGTCCCTGGTGTATTTTGTTTCTAGATAGAGCAGCACTTTTTCTGGCTGATGGGATGTGATGGTGCTGGTAGTACAGGGCACAGATCGCACGTTGCTGCTCGGCTGAAGTCAAAATGCCACCTGTGACTCCCTGACCAAGGTGCCTGTGCCCCAGCTCCCCCTGGCCTTGTTGCTTACATTCTTTTCAGCCCTTTGATCTAACCCTTATGGAAACAGATGGAAAAATCTCCTAAGCTCTGTTTTGTCTAGTGAGTGTTGTCAATAGGAAACTGCTCCTTACAAAAGGAATAAATGGATAAGCACCTTCAGCTTTGTACCTCCTTATCTCCTTACCTATCTAATTTTTGTCTTTGTGCATCTACAGAAGCTCTCAGCTATAGTATTTTGCACTTGATGTGTCTTCCCAAAACTTACAGTACCACCCCTGCTGCCTTCATTCTGCTTTAAAGGATTGTCAGCCCATATGAGCAGAAGCCTGTGAATATCCTAGTATTAAAGACAGCATGGAGCTCAATGCATTCAAATTCTTTTCCCTAACCACAGTCCTCTACTTAGAGGTGAATTCTGCCAACCAACCTGGGTGACACACTCTTCTGCGCCAAAGAAAGCCATTCACTTAGCCAAGCATATCTGCTGTACCTGGAAAAGGGCTGCTTGAGGCTGCCGGAGCAAGGCTCTTGCCTTCTCTGGGGCAGATCCCCAGTCTGCTGGTGGCTGGGGCAGCACTGGGCTGCCAGGGCACATTGCCAAGATGGTGAACAGATTTAACACCCGGCTGTGTTTCACTGTCTTGGATCTGAGCCTGGTCTGTGAGGACTGTGGCACTCTTTCCCAGGAGCGACGTGGGGTCGCAGCACTCGCGTAGTGCCTGGGGTGGAGCTACGGATGGGTCTCCCACTGAATGGCACCAGGTTGTCCCCCGCCTCAAGAGAGAACCATAGAACAAGGCCTACTGAAAAAAATGGCTGAAAAAATGGCCAAGAAGTCTGTATTTTGGAATGGGTGTAGATGTATTTTGGTGGGTGCCAAAAGAGTGGCAGCTTGAGGCAGTTAAAGTGGGAAGATAACAGTGTCAACCCTCTACTGCTGTCAGTATAGATGTCTCAAGGAAGGGATGATGAAAAATAGAGTCCAAAATACGATAAATGAGCAGATGCAATGGCTAAATCACCATAAAATAGACTGAAAGGCTTTTCAGTTCACCAGAGCTGAAGTTTGTGCCAGAGATCCGAAGGACCCTTTGCTGTAATAGCTTTAAGATTAGACTATGAGGCTAGAGGTGGGCTGTCCCCATCTTCTGGGATCAGGCACTGTTGCTCATAATGGGTTTCACTCTGGTGTCTCATGTGCCACAGGAAAAGCTCTGCTCATGATTCATGCTTGTAGCTGAAAGAGAAGAGTCAGTGACTTATCCTGTGTCACTCTGTGCCCTCTTTGTGTGGGCCTAATCCCAGCAGAGCTTTTCCAGTTTTGTTTATTTTTTCAATAGTATTTCGTAAAGGATTGGCTTGAGTCTGGTTTTGTGTAGGAGGATAGCTACATGGAGACCACTGAGGAAACTCTTCCAGAGGAAAATCTGAACCTTGGAGTGAAAACTGGTCAAAGAAGGCAGAAATTTGGCTGTAGAAGTACAAACAATCTTATCTCTGCTGTAGCAGTTTGATCCTCAACTGGGCTTCGGAGGGTGATAAAGAGAGGATAGCAATGAGTCAGGATAGATATTTGCACTCTGTTGAGGTCCTTCCTGCTATTCCCCTCTGACTCACGGATTGCACAGAGATCTCTAAATATTTTAAATGCCAGTGGTCCCTGCAGCAGTAGGCGTGAGATTAAGCCCATTTTTTAATCAAAGTGACTCTGGACAGACTACCTCCACTAGTATCCTCCCGACTCTTCTGCATTTCAGAATGACAGAAGCAGAAGTCATTGCTTATTTACACAAACTGATGTATTTGATCAGTTCTTCTTGAAAGGTACTATTATCCTAATTAAGTGAAAATAACTACCAAAAAAATCTCAATTACCTTAAAATTGAGGTGTTGTTGTTCAATTGTATTTCCAGACTTGGGCAAGCTGCTGGAATGCATGCAGTTCAACTTTCCTCTATGATATAATAGTTTAAAAGAGATCAGGGTACATTTTACCATAGTGTCTAGCAATGTGAGTTTATTCAGACTTTTGGCAGGCAGTTCTGCACACTCTTGCTAAAACTGTGAATCATCCATTGTTGGCTGATTGCACTCTAGTTGCTAAGAGATCTGTCAAGTGCATACTGAGGCTTAATTCTACATTTGCGCTAAGAAGGGCTAGAATGTATTAAATTGGAACATGTCACATCCTTCCTAAACAAGTGATTAAGGCACTGCAATGAGCCTGTCTGATGGAGAGAAGGAGCCTAGGAACAGCTGGAAGATTTAATTTGTGTTGAGGTTGGTCTCTTCTGTCTGGGAACACTCGACTTACTGCATGTTGGATTTTCACAACCTGATGCATAGTGGAAATAGAAAGGAGAGAGAGACATTAAAAAATAGAATTTGCAAAAGAACTTTTTTTTCAGTGTCCTTATATAAACCTCTTAAAATGATCTAATGCTTTTTCACAAAGTGTAATATTTAGTAATGGAAAGACAATACGTCAGTGTTTCCCAAGCTGCCTTACCCCCGCCCCCTCCCAAGTGAACTCTACCACTCACACTGCTCCTCCCCAGTTATCCCATCACTTGGGTGTGTTGCAATAGGTATTTCTGATGCCTTGTGCTTTCATTCAGGAGCATACTTTAATATTCCTGTTTGCTAAGTGGAAGGGGAGAGTAAGTGGTACTACAAGATGTCTTTAACCACATTGTCTGTCCTAAATAGCCACAAGTATTTCTGGGAGGCCTTTTGCTACCCAGAAGGAGAGAAAGGATCCATTTGTAGGCAGTAAACAGAGCGCATCATCTGTTCCTGTGAACATGCTCCTGCCTCTGTGAGGATGTGTGGCAGCAATTAAAAAAAAAAAACAACAAAAGTAAATGAAAAGATTTCTTTAGTCAAAATTTTTAGACTCATCTGTTCCTAAAATTGCATCATTTGCACTGACATTAGCCATGTTCAAAAAGTGCCTTAGTTTCTCACCAGCCTCTGTCTTCTACCCCCAATCTGCTTGCTGCAGCCCAACTCCAATATGGCCCTCTGCTTAGGCTCTAAAGAAGGGAAAGAGTTAAACACAGTCCTTGCTTAGTTATCTAAATGATAAAATATCTTCCTTTTTAAAATAAAAACACTATTCCTGCATCAGTCATGGCTAATGGTTTGCTTAGGGTGTAAATGGTTTGCTAATACAGTGCTTCTAGGTGTTGTATTTTGTCGGAGCTTGTTACTGAATTTTGCTTCCTTGTGTGGGTCTTCACAGACATGACTGAAGGCTTTTATAATCCTCTCTTTGATCGCCTTTGAAACAGATTGAGCTCAGTGAATGCTGGCTGGTAGGGATTTTGGAAATGATGCATTCCTTCTGGTGGCTCCTCTCCAAGCTGCTTGTGACTGTTGGATGTTCTTGGTGGGCTGGATGTGGTACTGGCGAGCAGCTGTGGTGGTGCTGTGGTGGCCCACGTTGGGGTGGTGGATCTGTCCCTACAGTGTTGCCCTGCTCATCTGTCCACAGGTCTCTGGTTGTAGGGTAGTGGTTGAAGCCCACATGCGGACAATGACCCTCTGGTGGCTTGGCTCACAAAACTAAACAGATGGCCCATCCCCTGGCTGTGGCCTGAGGCCCTGGTGCCAGCCAGGCAGCCTTCACAGTGGCCATATGGCGGTGTGGGTTGGTCCCTTGTACCTCCTGTGCTGTCCCTGCCTGTGACCTGGTTTGCTCAGAGTTTAGCACTTCTTGGTGGCTGGCCAATGATGGTTATGTGCCCTCAGGCTATTTCTATGAAACTTGAGTGACCTTGCACTGAGGGCTTTTGTTCGAAACACCTCTTCAGCAATGACTTTCATTCTCATCAGGTCTTGAGATGTGTGAAAACATTCTGCTTGCATACCAACAGCAGTGTCACTTGTATCCAGCTTAACCTGGTACATCAGTGCTATCACTGCTAGTTGTGGTCAACGTTTAATCCAAAGCTGTTTTAAACTAGATGAAATTGACTTGTTATAAAGACGTGATGATTGGTAGTAATTTTTTTCCCTTCTATTCCTTATTACTCCCCTGTTAGTCATTTTGCAGATTTTTCTAGAATCCCCATTAGGCTGTAAGGATGATGAATGCTACAGAACTCTTCCATAGGTAGAAATCATCCTGAGTTGCTCTTTAAAAAGTGCTAGTTAATAACTGCTGTGTAATGTCTTCCTATGTTATGGATGGGATGAAAATTACTCTTTGTAATACTCTCTGAATATTTAACTGGCTTTTTACCCGTGCACAGCAGAAATATCTTCCTCTTTGGTGTGAATTTTCAAAGTTTCACCTTTTCCAGGTAGTAATAAATCAGCACTACTGTTGCACTTCCTGTTGTTCCTAAGGTAGGGAAAAAAAAGGGTTCTCATGCATATTGGTTGTGATATCCAGAGGTTTTTGCTAGGTCCTTTTGCTTGTATAAATTCTCCTAATTCCTGATACGTTGCACAAAAACTTGCCATAATTGTTTTGAGGGTTATATCTGATTTAATTTCATCTCTATACCTATTAACTTAGACTTTACCTCTGATCTTTCATCTAAGAGTGTTATTTTTCACATGTGAGAGTGGGTATCCTGGACATTTAATGACATTTTCTTCAAACTGCTCCTAGGCATCACATGTTTTTAGCATGCAGATTAGCTGCTTAGTGATTTAGCTCACCTATTTCAGCTTTGTGAAAATAAAGCTTTTCAAAGTTATTAAGTCCATGTGTTATGTAACTGCTTTTACTTACTAGGAACATCCATTTTGTCTGTTAAATCTATTACTTGTTCTGTGCGTTTTTCACTTCATCACTTGGTCTGCAACTGAAAGGGCACAGAGTATCATCTGTATTCTGACCAAACTATCATGCCTTTATAATCTATTATCCTGTAACCATGGGTTAGGTTTTTCAGGAGCATCATCTTTCTGGTCATTGTAACAAGGGGTTTCTGAGGGAGCAGCTGAATGTCTTCTATGAAAACCAAGGGAGTATTGAGAAGTCTTGATGTGTTCCAGTGTGTTGGAGGCTTGCTTCCTACCTTTGCCCTTTTTGTCAGCCTATTACCCACCGAAATGAAAGCTGAATGTGGAGCAGGCCAAACAAAATATCATGTTCTTTTTGCTCTTATGACTCGCAGACTGTACTTTTTTCTTCATCTTCTCTTCACTGTTGGATATCTACAGTTATAACTTTCTTTTGGCAGCCAAAACAGATAGGAAAACAAGATTTCTTAATTTGCCTTGAGCTCTTATGACTTGCAGGACATGAACAGCATTCAGCAGTAGGTAGAATAGCATTCAGCAGTAGGTAGAGACAGTAGGTAGTGGTGACATCTGCAAAGAGTATAGCAGTCATTATTTTCCCAGGTTTCCACCTCATTGCTTGACCCCCACATCTCTAAGAGTGCACCGTGTGAAGTCACACTGGTGAGCAGAAGACCTTTCTTACTGAAGATGCTAAAAAAACTTGCTGTACAGCATGTGTTTGTCTCTTGTCTCTGAAGTGCAACTCAGTGAGTGTGAGGAGTGAATAAGGAACTCCTGAGCTGTCTTCCTTACTTGGGGCCACATAAATAGCACGTTTTAAAGATATTTTTAAAAAATATTTGTTCTTCAGGATGCTTGCAGGAGATGCACTGAGTGCTCAATGCCACAGTCAAAGGCAGCTGTCCATAGAGCAATTCATGTTAATGTCCCCCATGGTTACAACATGGTGCAGGCATTGTTTCCCTCCACTTAGGCTGGGTAATAGGGCAGATACACAACTGAGTCCTTTGGTGGAGGGCTAGGGCTTGCCTGGCTGGGACTGTGGTCCTCAGGGTGGCTCAGTCACCTTATACAGCAGTGATGGCTTCCCCAGTGGGGCAAGGAGTCCCCAGCAGCTGAAACCAGAAACAGCTGCCAGGTGCTCCTCATGGCAGGACTGCATTCAGTGGTTTTCATTTAACTTTTACATGAGTGACTGTCACTGTAGCCCCAAGCTCACCTTCTGTTTGCAGCAGGTAGCTGCAGGCTCTGGCGTGGTCCTTGCCTGAGAATGCTGCAGTTACAAGCTGTCAGGTTTCTTCCACACGTCTGATGGTGTTGATAGCATCTCCTTAGGTAATAGTTTCCATTTGGTTACAAATATATAAATTTCAGTGTTTCACATTATTTCTGTATGGTGGCGAAGTTGTGTAGGACTGTGTGGAGAAAGGAAAAGCCATTAGAGTGACTATAAAGTAATACTGGAGTCTAATGTATCGTCAGCTCTTGGCTGTTATTCCAGCAGATGTGCTCCCTATTCCCATGTGAGTCTGGAAATGGGCTGATACTGCGCTGCAGCCGTCAGTCAGGCACTGCTGCTTGCTCTGTGCCTGCATTGCTGCTGCTCAGCAAAGGGCACTGACTTTGGTGCAGCAAAACCTCAGACAGAGGAGGCATAATTAGGAAATGTAGGTCATCAAAAGCAATTAGCCCAGTGCAGTGTAGCTGGGAGGAGTTCTTACTGTATTTACTTCCTCCTCGGGGTGAGTGAAACTGTTGTTTCTAACATGCACTTAAAAACCTGCAGGGAGATACTTCCCTCCCAAAATAGCTCTTTGCAAAATGAAGGAGGCAGATGCTGAAGAAGCTGTGTCCATAGTGCCCCAGGAGTGGGATTGCTGAGTGAGTGAGGAAGGGAGGGCTCAGTTGGCAAAAGCACACCTTTCTAAAGGAGCACAATTGAGTTAGGAGCCTTACCTCTGAAGTGCCTTTCTACTACAAGAGCTTTAATTATGTAGAATCTTTGAGCAGTTGCTTTTTACTTACCTGTTATTACTACTTTCCTTCAGTTTTTTGTTGTTTTTTTTTCCTCCATCTCTCTGCATTATAAGTTTCCCTTTGTTTAAATCCACTTGTATTTTAAGCATGAACCCTGGAAGATGTTTCTACAGTAGCAAAGTGCAGACTGAGTTGCAAACATGGCTCAGAAATGCGTTTTTTTTAAAATTTAACACTGTTTCCACCCCCAATTTCTCTGCACTGTGTAGCTGAATGCAATATTTAGCTCTATTACAAAAACGTGATCTCAGGATCTGTAAAAGTGTGCAGCAGCTTGTTTGGCAGGGAAATGAACAAAACAGTGAACCACATTGCACCTGTTGGTGCTCTGAAAGTGCTTTCCTTACAGGCATGCAGACATTTGCATTCTGCATTTATTGTGTAAAATGTAAAGGGACATCTTGAGTGGGGGGAATTCATCCTCTTCTACCTGCCTAGGGCTCAGGTCCTGTGTTCAGATTTAGCCCTTGTAATTCTCACCTGCAACTAAATGCTCTCCTGACAAATCTGCGTGGAATTGCAAGAATCATTAATGCAGGTAATCAAAGCAACAGTGTCCTCTGAAATGACACTGACTTGAGCTTAGAATAAGCACCTAAGCAGTTTGGTTTTGAAAAAGCAAAAAGGTGTAGTATTCTAATCTAGGTTTTGGGTTGAAACTTGATCAGTACATATCCATCATTGAATATTAAAAGGATGTGTGCTGCATCTTTAAAAATTTTTTTTAAATTCTCTACCCATGTGCCTATATTGCAGAAAGTGTTTGGGCAAATTGTTTAAATGTCAGTGCATTGAAACTCACGTGGACTTAAAGGTATTTAAATGCATGGAGGCCTTGAAGGAATTCCTTTGGCTTGTACGTCATTAATATTTGCTGCATAGCTCAGGGCTGCGTAGATCAGAATTTGTATGTGTGCCCCTTTTTGGCTTGGTGAAACATCACTGTGTGAAGAGCAGGTGGCTGTGTCCCTTTTCCAAAGATTTAGATGTTTGTCATAAATAAGAAACCCACAATTTTTCAGGATGTATCACTTACATCCGAAGTGATTTTCAGGGCAGACATGCCTTTCACAGCACTTTTAGTGGAAAGGCTTTGGGAAGGCTCCCGTGCTCCCTCCTCAGGGCTGAGGCCATGGCTCAGCATCTCCTAGGTTGTTGTCCCCTCTTGGGCAGGAGGACTGAGTGTTGTCACGTAGGAGGTTTAATCACCGGGAACTCCCTGTTCTGTAACTCTCTGCTCGTGTAATTTTTCTGAGCAACAGTGTTGCAGTTCCCTTGAGACAGTAGTGGGGAAGAAAGAGAGGCAGGGTTTGAGCAGGGGGCCTGAAAGCAGGAGCTCAGTTTTCTTAGCGCTGTGTTAATGCAATTAACATGTACATTGCAGTGAAGGTAGTCTATGTACGGTTGTTGATGCTTTTGAATGAATTATTGTCTGTAGTTTTACAGCTTAAAGATGCAAAAGGTGAGGGGAAAGCATGTACTGCAGTCCTTGTGTCTCAAGAGGCGCAGGAGGGTGACGGGCGTCCTGGCAAAGCAGCCCAAGAGGTGCCATTGTCCCTCTCTGCATTTGCAGGGTGCATAGGAAGCTTCTGAGGGACAGAGGCTTTTCTCAGCCCAGTGCTGTAGGCTGGGCTGAACATGAGGTGAGCCTGCAAGGAAAGGCAGGGCAATGCATTGATAAAAGTTTCTATCTCTTGAAAGAGACTGCACCAACTGCTGTACCTTGCATGTGCTCTTCATGGTTTACTGCTTCCTGTATTATCCTTGTTCCCTTCTAATGACTGTTAGCCTCAAATGGGAAGTTGGTGCTGAAGCAGGACTTGGAAAACTGGCTCTTTCTTTTCCGTTGTCACTGTGAGTTCAGGGAACAATAGCCATATTACTGACTGCATAGTTTTCTTTAAGAATGTATTAAAACTTGGCAGTATAGTATTAGATTGGTAAAGATTATTTTCAGGCTGAAATATGTCCCACCTAGCCCTGTGATGGCAAATTTGATCATTAGATGATTTTCTGTTTCCTTATTTATATGGAGATGTATTGTTGACTGTTTAAAACCATTGGTTTGTCTTTGAGGATTTAACTCCATTTCATGACTACCAACAAACTTCCATAGTCCTGCTGACATGACACTTTTCTTACCTGCCTGTGGAAACTTATTAGAACTAGCTGGGAGATGGAAAAGGGTCAGAACTTAAATTTTCTGCCATTATTGTTGTTATATGTGTCTAGACACTTCAGGGCACTCTTGCAGCATGTGTTAGCACAGCTAAAATATGGCAGACAGGTCAACTTCTCTGAAAGCATGAATGAAACCTATTATTAGAGGGGAAAAAATGCTGGGTTAGTATAACCTCTGCCCTTGGGGCCCTTGTTAAAAAATAACATGGGAGCAACCGGATGCTCCTCTCTGAAAGGCCATTTATTGAGTGAATTCAACATGAAGAAAAATATTCTTTGTTGTGTCTGATGATGGCCATTGCTCCTTGAGCTGAACTGGATTGAGGGACCCAGGACTGGCAGGTGCCCTCTGGGGCGATTGCTTCTCCTCCCTGCCCATCCTTGGTATATGGCAGTGGACATGTGGTGACATCCACTGGGTCTTGTCTGGAGCTTCCCACCAGAGGGACTAAATGGGATCAGGTGTTTGTGATGATGATTTTTGGCCGTTTGTGTAGCTGAAATTTGCTGGTTGGTTCCCTCAAAGAGATGATGGGAAGAGTCAGAGCTGGGTAGTGATGATGCTTCCCTGCTGGGATGGAGCTGGGTGGGAGTTGCTTTTCAGCAGTGTTGGGTTAGTCAATATAAAATTAAAGCTTTCAAATACCCTCTGAGAAGGACACTGATATGCTTTTCAGTGTTAAAAATCACAAAACTTGGAGCCTTATTGGTATGAGGACATGTGCACACAGCAGATCAGCAATGGCAGACGTGCCAGCAGCTTGACAACTGTGAGGAGTCTAACAAAATCCATTTTAATACAAAACAAATACTGTGAAGTTTTTTTTCCAGAAGTTTTTTATATTTGATTGATAAAAACCAAGGTTTAGTGAAGGAAGGATGAAGTGAGTTGCTAAACTCAAATGAAAATTCATACCAGACCGAGCTTGGCTGAGCACTAGGGAAGCTTGGAGGTACTCATACCATTTATCACTGTGTTCAAATTGTGGGCACCTTGTTGAAGAACCTGCAAAGCCCCACATTTCCCTGTTGAGAGTATTTAATTATTTTTCATTTTTCCTTTGAAAATACTTCCCTACCTTAAAATAAGTAGAGTATCCTTGCCAAAGATCTTTCAGCCTCTTTAGAATAGGGCATTTAGATTACTGGGGACAAAGTGAGTGTCTTGAATGCTCCGTGTCAAGGCATGAACAAATGGCACAGAAACAGTAGTACAGTACAGAGTGAAACCTGACAACTTGGTGTTAAAGGAAAGGAATGCTACTGTATGGTTCGATTGTGATCAACTTATCTTCAAGTGGGTTTATTAGCAATTTAATGGAATATTGGTTATTCAAGAGCCATAATAGCCCGGGTTGAAATGTCCCTTCTGCACGGTTTTCCCATACCCTGTGGAATGAGCAGAATGTGACAGTTGAGCTTTCAACAGGCTTCATGAATTTTAAATACTTTTCAGCTGTAAAATGGGGCACATGGCATTTGGTCAACGATGGACAAGGAGCTGGCAGCCACTGAGGGTATTATGGGATATTGAGTGTCTGGGAGATAATGAATGCTTGGCTTATCCAGGTGCATTCTTGGCCTGCTGTGCATGTCCAGACAGAATGGAATATATTTCTCAGTCCAACATTTAACAATTGATCATTTTGTAATTGTAAGCAGAAAGTATTTAGAACATTACTTTCTCAGCATGCCTGTGTACGACTTAAATTTCATGTCATCATCTTTATCCGGAAAAATCTTCTCTGTTTTTCTGTAACAATGCATTCATGCTACTTAAACTTTTCCACTGATTTTATGCTTAGTGGATCTTAGAGAGTCTATTCTTCCAGTGACTTTAAATCTCCATCTTTTTAAGTATCCTCTTTTTTTCCCCTTGAATTTTTTAAACCTGACTGAAATTATTTCCACTTGCTGTGGGTTGAAATTTCAGCCCAACCTTTTGTAGCAAGTGAGCTGGTTGCTGGCTCCTGCTTTATGGGAAATAGTGTCCTTGCATTTTAAAGGCTAAATGGTGAAAGGAAGGAGAAACCCAGGCAAGTTTTACTCCTGGTGAGCTGTGTAAAGTTGTTCTTAGGTGCTTCAGTTCTGCTTAGATATTAAAACACAACATGTTCAAAGGACGGCCGGATTAATTGTGTTTTTAACTGTATATACTTGGAAGAGGAGATGGCTGCTTGAATTTCTGAGACCAGATTGGAGCTCCCCTCTTGCTTGATCAAGAAGCTTTTCTAGGACAAGAAACCCTAGAGGCCACTTCTTATTCTGGTTTTCCTACATGTGCCAGTGCCAGCTTTCTCCATGTTTCCCCTTGCCTGTTATTCCTTGGTATGGTACTGTGCTCACTCCAGTCTCAGGTCACTCTCTTGGGGCAATGGTGACTCTATACCAGTTACATCAGCACATCCCTTGAGACTGTTTCAGTAGTAGGGCAGTAAGTGGGTTTGGATCCGTAATTAGCTGTGCATGGGCAATAACAAATGAGATCATTATCTTTGTGGCCCTTTCTGAACTCCATGGTTCATAAACTCCTGAAACTGCCAGAAACTGCACCTGCTTGATGCAAGCTTTGGTTAAGCATGGAACTGTCTCAGAGCCGCAATCTAGAAGCATTAGTGTGGGATCTGTGTATCAGGAGAAACTAACAAGTTGTCCTCTCCTTAGTAATACAGTTCAGGAGTCCCTTGGTATTCCTTCTTGTCCCTCCTGTGGCCTTGTTTGATGAAAAATAGTTGAGGCTTGAGGCTGAGCTGTGCTGTCTGTGTGCTGGTTGGTGTTCTGGCGCAGCCACTGAGCCACTAGAGGCTGATGGATGTTACTGTGTAACCACCCCACCACCTGGGTAAGGACTGGACTTGGACCTCCACGTTGGCAGAGTGGCAGGCTATGATCAGCTGAAATGCCAAAAGATCTTTTTCTGGGTATTGCAATGTTCAGACCAGTCTAGTCAAGTCATGCTCAGATTATTCAGAACTGAGCAGTCCAGATGTGATTTGTGTGAGTGTCTTGGGAGCAGCATATCCACCCGTGTCATCCAGGAGCGTGCTGCTGAGCAGCTGGTGATCCACTTTGGGACCAGGCTACTGCTGGTCAAGAGCCAGGGCCCTTTCTGTTATCAACACTGGGAGCATGGGTCAGAAACTCTGCCACAACCCACATCCCACAAATTTCTGAGATCAATATGAACAAAGGCGTGCATCTGACCTACTTAAAGCAAGAAAACAACCAGGAGTGCGTTTTTCTTCTCAAATACTCTCAAAACTATTACAGTACTGCTTTATTTTCTCTGAAGCCTGTGCAAGTCCAGAAGGGCAGTGCTTATTGTCAGAAGGAGACAGATGTTCCATCATGTCCAAATGGAGCAGATTCAGGCAGGCAAGAACCTGGATTGTGACCAACATTGGTATCTGATTTTGCAAAACTGAAGTTTACCCTTTCCTGGCCCTGGATTTGTCCATCTCTATTTATAGCCTTTATTCAGAACCTTGCTGAAAAATGTATTACATATTGACAGTGGCACTTTGTGAACTCAGAGCTAATGGCTCCAGAAATAATCACCTTTGAGATTATTATAGTTTAAATTTGCATATGTTAGGTCTGACATTTGCTTTGCACAGCTATGAATGCCTGTTTAAAACACAAATGAAGTAAAGTCTGAAATGCAGTATTTGTGATTTAACAAGCTGGAGAAATGGATGGTGGATGTAAACTTTCAGGAGACAGCGCAGTAGTGTGTCTTGGACTGAGAGCCCTTTTTGTTAGAGCTGCACTTGGTCCCTGGAGAGCTGTGCTGCGAGCACATGGAGCTGAGCTCCGCTAGCTTAGAAACCTCATTTCATCTCTGGGTCATAGGATGGTCTTCTGCCCTCTGAATCTCTGCATCCTTTCCTTTAAGAAAGGGCTGGAGGCACCTTCCCCCTTTCACCATGAGCTTGGAGACAAAGGCAGATTGGTCATTGCAGTCATTAGAAGATGCCTGATTTGATACCATCCACAACTTCTGCCAAGCCCCAGCTGTGCCCCTGCCCATGGGGCATTTTGGGAGCCTGAGTGGCGCCTCACTCATGGCTCCACCTCCCAGGGGAAAAGCTGCCCTGCTCTGGGCAGGTGTGAGATGGTGGCTTGGGAGTTAATCTCCCTGTTTCCACTGTCTTTTGAAAACATAATTTCCTTCTTACTGTCAATAATATAAGTCCCATAATACAGTTAGTGCACAGGAGACCAGTAAATAATTTAGGAAGCAGCCTATGTTTAGAGTGCATCAAGTACTAATATAGAGAAGGAAAAAATCCCTGCACATCAGTTACAGTAATTGGTGGAAGGCATCAGTCTGAAGGTTAATGAACTCCATTTTTAAAGCACAAGGAAATTAGATTTTTATAAATGTCAAACGCAGTTATTGTCCTCCTTCCTTGAAACAGAGCTGAGCTGGCTGGAGCCCATTGTCTCTCAATCAGCTTTGCTATGGATTAGACACATCCCGCCTCACACCAGGAATGTGCTTATTAGAAAAATATCTCTGCACAAAGCATACAAGCTTTAACACTCAACCCATGTACTAATGGATACATGTACAATGAAACCCAGTATCATGTTACAAACCTTAAGCTGACCTGAGATAATAAGATACAGAAATCTAAAAGGATACAGATGAGTGCTCTCTTTGTGTGCAACAATTCTGACTACCTGGGATTTTAGTTTTCAAATAAAGGAGATAAAGTGAGGGAAGGTGATTTTTCCTCTTGGCTGCTTATGAAAAAGGAAAGCAGTGTAAGTCTTCTTCGTAGTGACAATGCTTGTAATCAGGTAGTGTCCAAATATTTTGTGGATTTTACTGGTGTCTCCTGGGTAACTGCGGTTTTACAGAGGACTTTTCTATCCACTGTTTTTTAGTTCTTTCTTGGAAAAAAAAAAAAAGAGGTGGTTGTTTATACATCAAAGCTAGCTCTGTGAATTAGTTTTCCATTCATAATGAATGAAAATGTCACTAACATGTGTTAAGACGCCACGCTTCAGAAAATAGCTATCAGTTATTTGGAGAGAGTAAAGTGTAAGCAGAGTAGAGGGCTTTGTAACATCAACCCCCTTTCCTACATCCATTTTTTAAACATCTTACTGGAGGATAACAATCACTTGTTGGTTCTTAGCTCGAGATTGTGTCTTGTTCCCTCTCTGTAGGAGCTCTGATAGGAAGTAGCACAATCGTTCCTGATGTGAGAAGGTTTAAGGATTGAGCCAAGCTTTAGATTCTCTTTTGCAGTGATGACATATAGATTCAAGCTACATGTGTGGACTTCACCCCATGCTAATTCAACTCTGTATAACGCACGTGCTGTTTCCAAGGTGGTACTGTGTCAAACACATCCCATGGACATGCCGTGTTGGAGACCCAGCTCAGGACTGCTGCAAGATGGCTTTAGAGGTGATGTGGTGGGGGTCATGCAAGTCTGTGCTGTCTCCTCCACAGGAAATTCAGCAGATGGGCTAATCAGTCGTAGTTTGTTTTTCTGGAATCCTTTATTTACAAATGTGCTTCTATATGGTGGTTTGTTTTTTTTTCAGTTGCCTTTTTAATAATATCAAGTTTTCCCTCCAGTCTTCTTCATCTCAGCTTGTGCTTTTTTCATTTCTGCTTGAACTGTTTGAAGTTTCTGGTGTTGCCTGTAGGAAAAAGAAGAGTAACTTGAGACTTCTATTTTACACAAGCAAGGGATATTGAAAGATACTCCTAGCATTGCATGCATCAGCAGATATGTGAACAGCACTTCCCAATTAAAACTCTTAAGAATTTCTATTGGTTGCTAAGGTCCTTACAAAAACAGTGTTACATAGCTTGAATCCATTGACACCCATCATGGAAAAGTGATCCAGCTATTTATATGGCAGTCGTTTTATTTATTTACATTCGGTTTCATAAGCTAAAATGAACCCGACTGTTGGAGGAAAACAATGTGAGGATGTTACAAATACCTTTAAAGCCTTGGACACGGTGAAGCAAATTAAACTAACTTACTGTGACTTTGGACAACTTTCAGTTCTGATAACTTTCCTTAATGTCTGTGCTACAGCTGCATCAACCCCTGTAAATTAAGTAAAGAAACAATTCAAGACATCTCTGATGTAGCTTGGTACTTAAATGATAATCAGCAGCTGGTGATTAAAACATCCATATGACTCAAATCACAAATCCAACGTCAGCATTCACATTCCACTAGCCTCATTAGCTAGGCACTTTAGTTAATTGGTACTCTAGTGCAAGTGTTATTAGTTGGCCTTCTGGGCCAGGGATGTAAAGTGCTGCTGCCTCCCTGTCTGTCTCTCCCTGGGGAGCTCTGTGCTGCCCTTGATCACTGCAGTGGTCTCTCTTCTCAGCACCCAGCATGGTTTGCAATGCTCGGGTAAAAGCAGGTTTGCCACCTACTAAAGGGAGCTCATACCCATGTTGGTGACTGGTGTGTGTTTCTCTCATCACAGCAACTCTTGCCCATCTCTGGTCCCACCTCTCATCACAATTGTTGCACATTCCTGGTCCCATTAGGTCTTGAGGAAGCCTTGAGGCTTGAGCCTCTGCTACATGAGGCACCTTCACACAGTGTCTGCAGGCTGCCCAGGTTTTACACCTCTTTGCTGTCTCAGGTGTTGTTCTGTGGTCCAGAGCAGCTTTTGTGTCTCCCCATGGAAAGTGGGTATGGTGGTGGTCCTGTGCCACAGTAACATGCACAGCTCTGCTGATGCTTCTACTTCTGGAGATGTTGTCAGGGAGTAGGGCAGGAGTGGTGTGGGGAGCAGGTGCTTGGCAGGGGCAGCACTGCCTCGATGTCCTCTCCAAGCCCAGACAGCTTCTGTTGGGAGCACCTGCTCAGCAGCACATCTCCTGAAAGGGCTTTCTCTTCTTGGCATTCTGGCTTTGGGAATGCTGCAGATTGTAGATTAACTGGAGATAGGTGACCACACAGCAGGCTGGGTGAACCTGGTTTTCCTTGTCGTTTGTCCTTCTGTCTTGAGTAATCCCATCTGATGGTTTTATTTATTTATTCTGACTGCCTGTGACAGGTGTCCCAGTTGGGAATTTGCCTGTTTGCCTCGTGTCAGCACAAAAGAGCGAATCTGTGTGTTCTTGGAATGGAACCTTGCTTTTATCATGCTGCATCTCCATTACTCCATATTAAACAATTGTTTTCTTCTTTGGGGTCTGTTGATTCTTATGCATATAGCACCTGTGCAGTAAAACCCACTGGGCTTCACAGACAAAAGAAATCATTCTGCTATTAGCATACAGATGTAATGAAATGTTGTCATGTTTGTACAACAGCAGTTTTGCAATATTACCTCAGCTGTTCCCCATTTATTTTTAAAGCACCACATGGGTCCAATCCTCATTATAAATCTAATTTTAAAGAATGCTGGAGGTAAAGCAACAAGACTAAGAAAGATGAAGCCTTTCTACTAAGTCTGGGGACTCTTGAGTGCCAGGTTCTGCCTGAAGTTGTTTTAGCATCAGGTGAAAGACAGAGGAACAAAGAAGAAGTTTTAATTGGAAAAGGCATGCTGTAGGCTCATTCCAGGCTGCATGCCAAGACCTTAGATGGTCTTTTTTGTGGGGAGTATGAATTCCTTGCTATCAGAAACCCCATGAATACAGTTCTGAGTTGCAGTATAACCCATCAGAGTTCTGCAGGCAGCACAAGGATCTATCTCTGTCCTTCACAAGTTTAAACTGAAGCATCTATTTTAGCAGAGTGCTTTATGAGGTTTTTTTCTCTGAAGTGACTGGAGAGTGAGAAGATGCTAGAGAAGAGAAACCTCCAGGGAGCAGATCAGGCTTGGATAAGGTGCTGCCCCGGGTGTATCCCACTCAGACCTACATGACCTGTCCTGATAGCCCATGGGAACATGCCCTTGCCTTTTGAGCCTGGGCTTCAAGTTTAATGGGATCACTCACAGTCACTACCACATTGCTGAGTCATGGAAAAGGTAGCTTAGGTGGATCATGTCTGTCTCCTTCGTTACTCCCTGAAGCCAGCACTGCTTTTAGGAAAGTGTATCAGCTGGACTGTGTGCTGCTCTTGCACTGAGGCTGCCACAGTGAGTGTGAAGGACCCATCACCATCATATGTCCTTCCTCTGCTATGGCAGGTGTAGTTTGCAGAGCCCAGGAGCAGAGCTGCTGGAATTGCTTCTGTTGTATAAAGCTGTAAGACTAGTGTGGTGTCACCTGTTTTAGCTTCCTATGTTTTTTTCTAGAAATGCTTAATCTAGCAATTTAAATAGATGAAAGACCTGTGGGACATGCAAAAATATAAAAGGAATTCACTGTGTTTCCCATGTTTATTAATGCTTTCTGGGCACCTCGAGTTAACCATGGTGAGGAAGTTTCACTGAACATGAAGGCACTGCTGTGTGGGATCAAGTTCATGGGTATCTGTGGATGAGCTCTTATTTTTATTAACATATCAGCAGTTATAGGTTTATGCTTTTGGTTAGTGGTTGGTTGTATGTCCTTCTTTTGGCATACAAGGCACCACAGTGATGTTTTTTGAGCATAGCGAATGTTGGCTCCTGTTCTGGATGGCCAGTGATATGAGCCTCTATAGGAACAGATTCTGCGTTAGGCATCCTCAGCAGCCCTTACTCGAAAGAAGGAACCTACTGAAGCTACATTCCCTGCTCCTAATACAAGCTTCTTTCAACAGGAAACAGGCTCTGACTTCCAGCTGTGGTGTGGCTCTCCACAGCAAGCAGTAAGCCCCACAATGTATAGGCATGTAATGTCTTGTAATTCTGAACCAAGGTGGCTCAAACATGCAAGGAGAAGTAGTGCCTAGTAAAATTGCAAAGCCATAAGGAATTTGAACGTTTACTGACTAGGGGATTTTTTTTTTCCTGCTGACTGAAGAGGGGCTTGTGGTAGAGCTGCCACCTCCATGTCTGGCAGAACCATCTCTTGTGTCTGAGCAGAGTGGAAGGAATGAACATCACTCCTCTGCTGGTGCTTTTTCTGGCCCAAATCCGAGGGACGAGATTTGGAAGGGGATATTTACTGTGCAGAGGGACTGGGCTTAATGTGTGCTTTGGACCCCTTGTCTGTGCCTCCTGAATGTTGCATGGCTCCTGTGCAGACAAAAGCCTAATTTCTTCCACTTGCCAACCCACCCCCCCCTCTAAATCACAGAGGTCTCTGAAGACAGGTGGGGAATCATGATAGACAGGGCCAAAAAGGACCCTGCCATCCATCTTGCTAAAGGCGCATTAAAAGGCTTTAATTCTTATTAGTTAGATGTATTTCTGTCGAGTTTTTAAAAAATGTTTCAACAGTACAATATGTCCTTAATAACTTTCTTTTAAACAGGTCGAAGCCATGAAAAGAGTATTAGAAAGCCTCAACCTTAATATAGTTGAGATGGTGGATGAAAATGCAACCTTGGATGGTGGAGATGTCTTATTTACAGGTATAATGGTAGTGAATTTGCTGTTTACATGTTCTGACTGCCTTAAAGACTGCATGTAATCTGGTACCAGCATAATAAAATGTCATTCCTGTGGTTTGCTAAACTGGTTGTTTACTAAATGTCACAAAGGTAGCCGAGAGATGAGTTCTCAGTGCAACCCTCAATGTCCTGCCTAATACCTGAATAAATGGAGTAACAGTACACACACTACAAAGAACAGCACTGTGCATACAGATTTTATTTTAGCTTGTAAAATGCCAATAAGAAAAATGTTTTCAGTAGTCAGCTGTCTGGGGCTGTTTCATATTTCTTATTACAAGCAGCTAACATTCACCAGACTCATTTTCAGGACTTGTAAAAGCTTGATGCAGACAATTGTCACTAGTTCAATGAATTAAATGCAAAAAAAAAAGGCATTTTTAGTTTATCAAGGATGTTGTGGAGCTGCCTGTCAGATGTCATGAGCCAGACACCTTACATGCATGGTTGACTTCAAAGATGAAGATGCTGCCTGTGTTTTTTATGTCATTATACCCATTAGGCATTTTCTGTGCACAGAGTTGCTCCCTGCCTGTGCTGAATAAGCCTGTTTGTTTTGATCAGCATCAGAGTAGACTGGCTGCTTGCCTCAGTGCACCACAGGAAAAGGAGAGTCTCCTCTAGAGGCAGACCAGAAAGGGAGGCCTTCTTAAGGCAGTGCAAATCCAGCACTGATTTTCTCTGGTGCTGGAGGATGCTGATGACTGCAGATCTGCCTTGAGACCAGAGGAAATCTCAAAGGGAGAGAGAAATAGTCAATCAGTGGTGCACTAATCCAGCCCAGCTGTTGTCTTTCCTGACCCAATGACCACTGCAGAGGTTTAGAAGAGGAAGCTATTTATGCTTCTGGTTAAATGTGTCTTCTGGAAAAGGATTGATTGCTTTAGGTTATCAGCTCACAATTGCAGGTTACATTCTTTTATGCTGAATTTTCAGTTTAACTACTCTGCTTGAGAACAGAATATAGAACATGAAAGTCCATGAAAGATTGTTTCAGAATGTCTCTAAAGCTAGTCTGTTTTTTCATTCCAGGCAGAGAATTTTTCGTAGGTCTTTCCAGGCGGACAAATCAACGTGGTGCAGAAATTCTGGCTGACACATTTAAGGTTTGTAGATTGCTTCATGGCACAGGAAATACAAGCTGTCATTCACTGAGCTAATTGAACAATTGTACTGGCTAAGATGTTTGTCATACTCATGTACTTTATTTAAGACCTAATTAAAAAACCCCAAAGGTACAAGTTGCTGAAAAGGTTTGAGCATCCTGTAAAGTGATAGATGCTGAAGCTGGATCTGAAATGTGAGATTGCTGCATAAAAATCAGTTGGATAGTGGGAGGCTGTTATTTTTTTGAGAGCATATAAGCACTCATGTTCTTCATGTTCTCATGTATCAGCCCCATGTTGTTATTGCCAGTCCCTGGAGAGGTTTTGTGTACCTACTGTTTAATTAAGTATTTTAATGTATTTCTTTTTGGATGCAACAATAGTAGTATTTGAAACATGTTCTGATTTTTATGCCAGTCTCCAGAAAAGACAAGCATGTCATTCTTAAACAGTTGACACTGTGCCCTGGGGTTAATAATTTGCAGAGAGTAAAATTAATTATGGAATGTCTCCATATAATTATGGAATTAGGACACTTTAAAAATATTTAAAGCACCATTCTTAACTCCCATACAGGATTATGCTGTCTCCACAGTCCCTGTTCATGATTCTTTGCATCTGAAGAGCTTTTGCAGCATGGCTGGACCAAACTTGATTGCTATTGGATCAAGTGAAGCTGCACAGAAAGCCCTCAAGGTAAAGCACCTAAGAGAATATTCTAAACAGCATATCTCTTTCTGATCTTTTTAAGATGTCTGCTTAAGGATGCTGGAATTTTAAAATACATATAGATCAGTGAAAGAAGAAACAACGAACTACATGTTTGGTTTGCACACACAAGAGAACCTTAGAGAATGTCTGTATCAGGCAAGAGAATGACGACATTGATTTAGTTATCTTAAGGAAATAAACAGAATATACAGGTTATTATTTACTGCTTTGTGACTTAAAATCTGATAATTTGGTGTTAAAATGGAGGAAGGAGATGTAGTCAGACCAGTGGAGATACTTACTTCAGATGTTGCCATGAGGAAACTTGTCTTTAAAATTCACAGAGGGGAAGTAAAAGTTTCGTCATGAGGGAGGAGGGAGAGGCCCTATACTTGTCTAGAGTGTTTATAAACGTGAGCAAAATTCAACTACAATACTGGTTACTCAGTGCTGCAATTTAAATTTGAGCCTGGGCTAATCTGAGAACTCAATCAGTTTGATTAAACCCTTCTGCACAGCTTGCCTAATCATGTTGCAGTGCATCAATTTAGCCGTTGTAACCAGAAACATTTTTTGTCTAACTTGATCAAATATTACTGGTAACTAACCCTTAAGTAAACACCAGCATTAATCATGGTAAAGTAATAAGCAGATTTATTTTTAAAATAACATGATAATTAGCAAGATAATCTAGCAGTTTCTGATTGTTGGTGGATACATTTTTAAAAATAAATCAACTGTGTCAGTTTTCAGTGTGTTTCTCTGCACTTTAACAGGACTTTTGCATGTGTCTGAGGGTAATGTTTGCTCACACTCTGCCAGCTGAGGTTAGGGAGTGTAGTTTGGAGCAAGGTTTTGTCCCATAGCATATGCTCTTCTTGTGCTCCTAGAGAGCTGACAGGTTACATCAGGCAGCCATGTCACAGCAACATACAGAGTTACCCAGAACATGTTCCAGTGGGCTGGACCTGGCTGTTTCTCCAGGAGTCTAAATCTCTTCAGAGAAATTATTGGCAAACAAATGGGTAAATTATCTGTCTTGGAAATGATGGCATTTACAGTGTGCTGATCACCAGTGTTCCCCAACATTTGAATTCTTGCTTTTTGACACTATATTTGTATTTGTTTACTTGCCACCAAAGCAAGAAAAAATTCAGTTGGAAATCAACTTCTTGCAGTCTTGTGGAAATGCAAGTGCAAGAGGATCTTGAGGTGCTGATATTTGGAATTAAAAGCCACTCCTTGGATTTCAGCAGATCAGCTGAGCTGTAGCAGTGCTGTCAGCTGTTCTCCTGTTACCCAGCAGAGTCTGTGGCAGTACAGTCCCCTGAGCTTCTGCCGAGTCTGTTGCTTGGCACAGCCCAGCATGCCACTCCTTTATTGTAATAGCTTGTTATTTTAAACCCTTCCTTCATGTTGCCATTTTTCATTACTGGAAATGCAATCATACAAGCAAGATGATTGAGTTGTCTTTAATCATCTCTGGTAATTGAGTTGTTTTTGTATGTCATGTTAGGCAACTGCTACAAGTGAACTGCTACATTAGGCTATGCCTAACATTTTACATTTAAAACAGGATTTATCTGCTTACAATCTTGTTTGAAATGGAGATTTTTCTTGATTGTTCTTACTGGTGCAACTTATATATCTTTACGATACTTCAAAAACAGAAAAAGAAATTGCAACTGGTGTTCACATATGGCCAAGTGCAATTGGTTGTGAGTTCAGTGCAGTATGTGTAATGTAAAGCACTGCAAGTGAGCTGGGAAATGAATCCACAGAGTTCAGGATAATAGACCACATGCTAGAAGCAGATATTAAATCAGAAATGACATTTTAGCCATTAAATCCTCTTCAGGCTTTGGCAAGTGTAGTGTATTTATTTGGACTGCAGCTGAAAAGTGGCACTTGAGGAAACTCGGTGAAAGAAAGAGACAGGTTAAGTGCAGAAAGTACTGGGGCCTCTGGTGACTATCACATCTGAAACTTTAACTTCCCTCTGCTGTTTTCAGCATACATTTAATTCCTTCTTGTAGTTAAACCTGTTTATAATTCCATACATGTAATTCCATGTTTGAACATTAGCCATGGCTGTTGAGATGATGAAGCCTGGGATTATGTTCCAATTCCCTTGGTGAGGCCAGGATTTCCTATAAATATGTCACCTTTGGGCTCTGATCATGCACTGTCAGAGTTGCTGATGTTTACTGTGAATGTGAATGAGGACAGATTTGGGCTGTGACAGTGCCAGTCCCAGTGTAGGGAGTTGATGTGGCAGTGCTGCAGGTGAACACTCTGCACCACTTTTTCCCCATCAAGGGACACAGCCCTGGGGTCTTGATGGTAGAGCCGAAGAGCAGGAACTGACCCAGGATATAATCCAGTGCAGGTTCCAGCAGCAAAGGCAAAAGCTAGGCAAGGTAACAATGGGAATTGTGACACAGCAACTGTTGCACATTCCTTTCTCTATTCTCTTGCTCTACACTAAATCCAGAGAAGCCACATTTGTGGCTGTTTGTGTAGGTTGATACAGAGCACAATTTCCCTCCACTTTGGGATGAGTGAAGACTTGCAAAGCAGCAAATGATTGTGGACACAATCCTTGATCAGACTATCACCCTTTGGATAACTCAGCAGTAATCCCAAGGGATCTGGGGGCTGCACATGATGTTCCCAGCTTAGACAAGCTCAACTATTCTCTTGCAAGCAGTATGGATTGTATCTGTAGCAAGTTCCTACTAATAAAGTTCTCTTGCCTGTTGAGAAATGAGTCTGTCCTTTGGGTAGGCTCTGATACCAGGCATTGACCAAAGGGAGCAGCCCTAGGGTCTCCCACAGGACTGGTAGAGAAAGCCTTGGTGTGAATCCACTGATCTGGGGTAATGCAGGGTGCATGGGGATTGCTGATGGATCTTGGAAGGGAGGACGCATCCCACCATATGGCCTGACCTCAGTCCTGCAGTCAGCTGAGTCTGGCATATTTCCTCTGAGATCTGGAATAATGGAGGGTCATGTGAAACATCTGGGGGTTCAGCTGGTCATTTGAGAGGAGTGTTTGCTAATTACAGAGGCAGTGGGGCCATGGCAGATGTCAGGACTGAGCAGTATTGCCAGTCAGGGTGCAAGGCAGAGCAGGTGATGCAGCTGATAGTGTAACTCTTCATGTCCCCTCACAGACTTGTCCCAGCAGGGCCCAGAGCGGTGGTGGCATCTGCACCTCGGTGCTGGTCTTTGGTATCTTGGAATTACTCAGTGGGAATTCTTTATGGTCAGGACTCTGTTGGAATATCTACAGTAGTGCAATGCCATGACTTTAGCAATATAACTTTTTTTTTTCCTCCTGCTTTCAATAAAAGCTTGGACATGATTGTCCTGCCTTGTTCTTGACTTTCTCATTCAATATCTTCTCTTGGGAGTGGAGCTCATTCATCCTCTGAATTATTCCCTGGAGGATGCTATTGCTAATGCAGCTATTTTGACAGTGGTCAAGGGAGGCTTATCAAAACGACATCTTAGGGATAATATAGAAAGGAGTCTCTTTTGGGTAACTATGCCCTTGGTCTGCATCCAAGCTATGATCAGAGCAGAGCTTTTAAAGACTTGAGCACAAGGAGTTGTTCTCGCATTGGCAGTTGCCCCCATTCCTTTGATTAAATGCCTTTTGTTTTTACTCCATCTTGTGTAACTGAAGTCTCTGCAACGTGCCAGCTTTTGAATAGCTGAGTACTGTTTCCCTGCATGGGAGGAGGGTTATAGTGCCTGGATAAAGCAGAGAGCTTCCTAGCTCTGCCACAGAAGTGCCTTCAGACACCTAAGGGAAAGCTTCATCTCTCTGGTGTTCTTAGAAAACAGCCTGTACTACCATGCAGCAGGAAAAGGCTTGGCTAAATCTGCTTTTCCTATTGTCTGTATAGCAACTGTCTTTTCTAGTAATGCACAAGTTTGCATGAAAACATTATCTCTTCCTTGAGAATTCATCACTTGTGCCTCTGCTTATTCCCCACATGAAGTCATAATCCTCTAGTTATGCTATCACAATGGGTTGCTGTGGAAATCATTACTAATATTAATAACCCAAAGAAGATGACATCAGGTAGGGAATTAGCAGAACGTGCAGATGAATGCTGACTTTTTTGTAATGTGGCAACAGAAAAAGGTTAGTGAAATACAAAGAACTGTTGAGAACTTTCCCCTTAAAGCTAAATAACAAAAAATGAGACTTTGCTTCTCTCAGCCTTGTAGAGAGGAAAATTAATCAATTTATGATCAAACAATAAATTAATCAACTTAGAAAATTCTATGTACTTTTCTTTATCTCCATCTGATTCTTCATTATTTTGTGAATCAGGGGTACACATCTCAGAGGATGTAAGTCTTCACTGAGTGCCAGATGACCTCCTACCTTCAAAAGTCAACTAGTGATGTTTTACTTTGAATTAATTTTAGATGATGTAATAGACACTGCACTTATCTGAGTGTTAATGCTGTTCACTTTGCATATGTGCAGAAGAATCTTTGGAAGATAAAGACTCAAAACTATATATTTATAGAGTAGAGATTATTGTATTAATCAGTTTTGTTTGTTTGTTTTTAAAGGGTGAGGAAAGTGTCCCTTTCAATACATGTTTTTCCTCACCAGTAAGGCTGTCAGCCACAGGAGCTGGGTCAGAGGCTGACTGAGAAGATGTCATTTGTTTTGCGTAAATGGGGACTCATGTTTCTATTCCTTTGCCTCTTATTTTTCCTTTTACTATTCTCTCCCTGGGTTCCTGTTCCAAAGACAGGATGTTCGTGCATTTGCCTTCTCTGCTGAAAACAACAGCCCACGTAATCCGCTTCCTTTTCTCCTTCTCAGGTCATGGTTTCCCTTAGCAGTGGTCCTGGGCAGGGCTGGCAGGCAGGTGACAGTGTGGCCTTGAGGGATGGTGGCTCAGAGGGGCAGAGCAGTGCAGGTGTGCACATGAAGGACACTCAGTGCCCATCACATCTGTGATGATGCGAAAGGCGTCCTGGGCCAGGAAAAGCCAAGGAGCAGGGTGGGAGAGGTTGTTTAAAAGCGCTCTTCTGGAAAACATGACTGAGAGGGTGCAGCAGGGAGGCAAAGCCCAAAGCCCAGCTGCTGAGACCGTGGGTGGTAGGTGGAAATTAAAGCAACACCCAGCTGTGGATGGACTGAGAAATTTGGCATACTGACCATGGCAAACCAGGGCACTGCTAGCTTCAGAGAGATCTGCAGTGTAGTTTGTGTCTATAGATCTGTGCTGTCCTATCCTATATCTCTATCCTATCCTATATCAGACTTCTCAGTGCCTGACAAGAAGGCTTAGATAATTCTCCTTTGATTTATGCCACTCACAGTGGCTGCGATGGCCCCTTCCTACTGTGCCTCCTACACTGTTGTCTCTTCTGACTGTCTGCATGTCAGGGGGACACTCCTGATAGATCTTGACATTCCAGCAAGGTTGCTGGCTTTTCCAGCTCTGCTCTTCTGTCCCCTCTGGCCAGCCTAGCCAAGTGTTTCATGGTCACTGCTTTGTTACAAGGAAACTCTGAGAGGCTAATGAGTCCCTGTACAAGGCACATGGCATTGTGGCACAGCTCATCAGCTCCACTCTGTCCTGCACTTTCTTGCATTGAGCCCAAAGGCTGCTCCTTTCTCTCTCCAGTGGCAATTGTTTCTCTAAATATGAAGAAATGAGGAAAGAACTTAAAGGGCACTCAGGGCAGTAAGTCAGTGAATGAATTTCGGTTTCAGTGTAAAGCGATGTGCAGCCAGAACAGACAGAATGACAGCTCTGAATACTACTCTGATGTTATTCTGAACATCACATATAAAATGTGGTCTGACTGATCATTACTGCATAAATGAGATCCTGAGCTTGTTGAAATTTCTAGCTCAGCTGAAAACCAAACAGAGAACATCATTTTGCCGCTGATAAAGCCGTGGTGCATCTGCATGTTGTCTGTTGTGTGCACTTTGCATGCACAGACCCTTCATTTCAAAAAAGGTGAAGCATAACTGGAAAGATTCAGAAAAGTTTCATAAGGGCTGAGAGATGCCTGGACAGCTTGTCTAAGAAGACAAACTAAGCAAGCTATGACTACAACCTGGAAAAAAGACAACTAGGATAGGATCATAGATGCCTAAAAAGTCAGGAATGATGTGGGAAAGTTGACCGGGGATCAACTGTGTCTTCCAGTGCAAGTATCAAAGGAGCTCTAAAAGTATGTAAAGGTAAGCTCTAAAGGGGCAAATTGAAAATTAAAAAAAAAAAAAAAAAAAAAAAGAAAAGAAATGTTTCCTTCCACAGTACCTGTCTGAACTCTGCAGCTGACTTGCTACATGTTCCAAAGCAAACTGGGCAGATGCCTGGGACAGTGCTGAGCTGGTATCACTCTGTATGACAGCTGATGAGTTGGGGTTCCTGGAAACCATGCACCAAATCTTGGTCACCTCCTCTCCCTATCTTGGGATGCAAAAGTGGGTACCATTACCTCTCACCTGAGATTGGAGACACCCTACCATGCAGCACTAAAAAGCAGCTCTTCTGAATGCTGCAAGAATTTTAAAAAAGCAGATTTGGCACTCAGCAGTATTTTCCACGTGGCAAGCACTAATTTACCTTTCTCAGCTGTCCCTCCAGATGGCAGTGGATGGCCAGGTGCCTGTCCTCATCTTCTATCTTTGCTGCATAATAGCATAGCCCGACATTGTTCCCACACAAGTGGTCTTACCTCCAAGCAGAAAAGAAACATTGACCTTACAAACTCCTATCCAGCCTGGGGGCATGTGACTGCCTATTGCTGTTACTCTTCTCATCAGTCTTAGTTGCCCTGCACCACAAAAATACTTGGTTTTGTCATTGTAGGCAAAACCTTGATGTAGTTTAATCTTTTCTCACACCTTTCACTCTCTTGGATCCCAGGCCAAAGGTTGATTAAGCATCAGTGTCAAGCAGGCCAAGGTTTAATGTGCTTGGGAAGAAAGAAAAGAGGTGGGATAAAAAAAAATCTTAAATACTTTGACGTGACTAGTTTTCTTTTAAAAATACTTTGACTTGAAGGATTTAAGAAAGGATAGATGAAAGCTGGTGAGGGAATGATCTCATGGGTGTGGGGTTACACACACTTGACTTGAGCTTAGATTTGATTTTTCTTTTTCCACTGTTCCCACAGGGGAACAGTGGTTAATCAATACAAACATCAAACCCTGGAAATCTGGGCTTCTCTGTCAGCATCACACAGGCATTTTTAAGTGTGGTGCTCAATGCCCTGTTAGCAAGAGGAACATTCAATTTATGTTTGGTTTTGCTTGTGAGGAGTTGGAGATAAAATGTGCATTGCAGGTGGGTTTGGTTGCTCTCTGTCCTGCAGCAATCTCACAATGTGAGTAGACCCCAGAGTGAGTAGGCAGCAGGGCTCAGACTGGAGCCTTCCTCATGGAGGGGGAAAAATTTGTAGCTAGGCTTGGCCTCTTTTAAAAATGCATGCAGTCATCTTAGTTCTGTCAGTGATAATAGACTAGAAACTCATACACATTTTTCCTTCACGCATAATGCTGCTTCATAGTTAGCAATATTTAGCTTATCCATTACCTCAGTTGTCTGAGGACACACTGTAAAAAAACTATAGAAAAGGCATTTTAGGCTATGTGAATGACTTCAACATAAGGAAAGCATGACTAAGGGCTGAGAGAATGTGCAGTCAAAATTACCCTCTTTAAGCTGAAGAAAATTCCCAGAAAAACTAGGCACGTGGGAAATGCCTGGCACTTAATGTAGCTGGTTGTACAACATTTGTGGACAGAAAGCCTCTGTAAATGCATCATATTTTGGGATGTGTCTGACAGAAAATACAATCAAAAGACCTTGCTTTTATCTCCTTTTCTCTGCCCTGGAGTCTGTCTGGCCAGGCACATGTACTTAATGACTTCACATAATAGAAATACAGAAACCACATGGTTTTGGAAAGTACCCTGATCATATTGGTGCATTTCTGCTGCATCCAGAGCCTCCCTGTGGGGCAGGCTTGGGGTGTTATTGCCTGGGCACTCTCTCAAGTAAGTGGTTTTTGAGATTTTACTGCAACAGTCAGGCGTAGTTATAGCAGCGATGAAAGCTTACAAATATGATTTCCTTTTTTATCTTAAGAGCTGAGGAAGAGAGTAATCTTGTATTGTCAAACCTCCAGTTGGTAATAAAAGCTTTCTTGTGGTGTCGTTCTGGCTAGCTGAGATCCCTGTCCCACTATCACAGCTGTGTCCTCAAACTCCTGTGCTGCTTTGTCTCACTTTCTCACTCAGATTTTCTCATTTGTTTCTGAACTAATTCAGCCACCGTTTGTGTGCTTTTTAATATTGAAAACAGTGCTCTTAACGTGCCCTTGGCATTGTCTCCCGGGCTCCCCAAAGCCGGTCCTTGAGGCACTAGAGCCCTGCCACTTGTCCTTTATTTCTGCTTGCTGCTGTAGTTCCCACTTCAGCATTTTGCAGAAGCAAATGAATGGGAGACTTGTCTTCACCCTTCTGCTAAAGAATTCTCTCATAAGTTCATATGGAAGTGTTTCACAGTGATTCACAGTATATTTCTGACATTCCTACAGAAAACCTACAATATCAGAATTCTGTTTCCCACAAAGAGAAAGAGCAACTGTTTAGGAGCTTAGTAAAATCCAGACATAGTCCCTTCTCTTCTACTCATACATGTATTTTAGTACAGATTTAATGTATGTTTCCTTAGTCAAGACTTTAAAACATTGTATAGGAGGGAAAAGGGAAGCTACAGGTAGAGGACATGATGCTGCCTCTGGTTACCAGGTGCAAGAGCCACACTAGGTGCAGGATGTCTGCAGCATCAAGGAAAGCAGAATAAAAGGCATCTTGGCAACATAGCAAAAACAAAATTATAAGAAAGAAAATTACTATGCTAAGCATATCAAAATACAAATTACATCTGGTGAAGTGAAGGTGCAAGAATTTTTGCCCAGAACAACACATTAACCTTTTAAGGAGGTAGATGTGTCCTTGGGAACTTGGGAGAGTTCATAACATGAGAGGGAACAAGAAATGACAATCTGATAACACTTCCTCAAGAATGCGTGGCATTCTTTGTTATGAGTTTCATGTTCTCCACGGGATGTGGATGACTCAGGCTAGAACATGAAAAATGTAGACCCATAAAAGAATTACTTACCATAGGTGTGGGCAAGCATGAGTTCTTTGTTGCTTCCCAGTATGTTGTAGACCCTGTTATAAATCAGTTATATGTAGTATTTCTTTAATGAATGAGAAGTAGTACAGATGAATGACCTTGGAATGAACTTAATGACAAACTTAATTGTGCCTAAAATTGAAGTCTGCTTTCTGCTATGTGATGTAAATGTCTGGGTTCTCTCTGAGAAGGGAGTTTAGTTGAAAAATCTTGTTAACAAAAGCCCTGATTTTTCTAAAGATGAATGTGAATATTTTAAGCTGAAAAAAAAAGTGCCTTTTCTTTCTGTTTGCAATGTATATGGGGGAACACAGGTGGGCTGGGGGAGAAAGGGAAGCACTTGCATTTGCTTAGGCTTTCAGTAGGACCAAAGATTTGGACTTTGAGCCTTGTTCAGTTCTGTGTTATTCTTGGTCTCTGTGAGGCTGAAGCTGATGTAAAGCTGGAATGCTACAACTGGGAGTCAGGCATCTTGTCTTCAGGCTTTTCCCATCCTTACTAAAACAGATCTGATCCAAAACATGGGATTGCATGCTTGTCGTGTCCTGAGAGTCTCTGTCTCTGAAATTCCAGCCAGCCAGGGTCTACATTTGTGTTTGAGCCTTATATTTATAACCCAAACCTCTGAAACCCAGCAGCTCTTCTGTTGCAAGGCGGGTATTGTGTTGTCCCCTTGGGAACGAGGATTAGCACAGACGTGCCTGCTGGCTCCCCAGCACAGGTGCTTAGTGAAAGAGTAACTGCTTGCAAAGCAGAAGGGAGGTCCTTGAAAAGAATTAAGATTGGGCTGATATCCAAGCTGGGAACCGTTCCTGTCCTGTTTGGTTTAATTCATACTCATTATATAAATATTGAACAATGGTTGCTTTTTTGTTTTTTGTTTTTTTTTTTAAGGTGCTGAGCACCTATAGTCTCAATCAGTGTCAGGAGCAGTTTTGCATACTCAGTGTGCAATCCTTGAGGAAAAGACCCCACAGATGCTTACCAAGTGCCCTGCTTAATCCTGCTGCTTGCAAGAAGCATTGCACAAAAGTTTTCTACTGCTCCTTTCAGTTAGGTTTAGTAGATTCTTCCATAAAGGCAGAGGTAAAAGGAGATATCTGTACTTGCTGCATAGCAAAATGGTCCTTGGCAATCACAATTAGCTGTTTCTGAAGATTCTGTTCTCCCATTACTTTGGGACTGCTAAGGTGTTTGATATAAATAGCTGCATTTTCCATCTCCTGGCAGACCATGCAGCAGATGAGTGACCACCGCTACGACAAGCTGACAGTGCCTGACGATGCCGCAGCAAACTGCATCTACCTAAACATTCCCAGCAAAGGGCACGTGCTGCTGCACCGAGCCCCCGAGGAGTACCCGGAGAGTGCCAAGGTGAGAGCCACCCCAGGGTGCCAGCGAGGCCTCCAGCAGCTCCCCTGCTGCACTTTGGTGTGTGAGTCCCACGGCCAGCCACGCGCACTGTGAATGTTTGTGTTGGTTTACAGTGATGGGATGGCTTGGCACCCGCTGGCAAATCCATGTCTGTTTGTTCTGTAAAGGCTTAGAGAAAAGGGAAAACAGAGGTGTAAAGTGTAATGATTTTCCCTTACGTTTTCTTTCCTGAACAGGTGTTTGAAAAGCTGAAGGACCACATGCTGATCCCAATAGCCAACACAGAACTGGAGAAAGTAGATGGGGCACTCAGCTGTTGCTCTGTGCTTATTAACAAAGCTTCAGAATTATGAGTTTACAGAGTTCCTCCCTTGTAACTGGCAATAATGTTACACACAAGGTAGACGAATCTGTATCCACACTTTTATTGTTTTTATTGACAATCTACTGTACCACTGTGCTACTAACCCTTGTTTACAAATTTTTTGCATTGTGAATTTTTATTGTGTCCTTGCAGATGGTATTTAAGGCGGATGATGTAGGGTTTGTTGGGAGCACATAACTCTGAAGTAAGTTAGTCCCATGGGCTAGCAGAAGACAATTATAATGGCTAACCCTTAGCTTTAGTGATTTAACATAGCTGTGTGAAAATTTTATGAAACCCAGCTAATTCTTAATATTTCAAGCACCTCTGTTGTCTTTACACTGTTCCCTTCTGTCTTCTTTCCTCTTGCTTCCTTTCTCTACATGTTTTTTTCCTTCCTCAGTCTTCTGCTTTCAGTGGTGCAGAATATTAGGGGACTGAAGGAAACTCTGGGCTCATGATCCAAGTACTTTTTGTGGCAGGGAAGCTTTCCATACACTAGCTGGAACAGTGGGCAGTGGATTGTGCTCACTGTCCTGGCCACATCACGGTGCTGCTGCTGGGCAGAGTTGTGGCTGGAATCCATTTCAGACATCAGGTCTTTGGAAAAGCTTCCTCTGACAGGGATGTTCATGTGCAGTGACTGCCTGGGAAACTTGAATGACAAAAGAAGAGAGTAGTGCAGCCATACAAGTTGTCTCCTGCAAATTCAGGTCCCAGTTTTCTGCTAAGACCATGACTTTCAGTGTGGTGAGAATTGGAGAAGAGTTTTTTAGAAGGCAGATCCTAGGAATCCTCTGGACCACAAAAATTAAATGCAGAGATGCAAAAGAAATCTGAAGTATGGGGGAGTGAAATCTCTTTGTTTACATCCTAAAATCTGTTTCTCCTATCTGTTTTCTCCTCTTTTGGAGGCCACTTACTAGCAAAATTCAAAAGAAAAGGGTAATAGAAGGAGTTGAAGGACAGCTATTCCTGGATTATGCCCATGAATAAGGGAAGCTGTTTTTTCCTGGAAGATTATAATTTTTTTCTTTATCTGCCCTTGGGACAGTTTTCCTTGGAACAATAACCATCTTATATTTTTTTAGTAGCATGAATATTCACTGTGGTATTCAGTTAAGGCAAATACAATTTTTGTAGCAAATTCCTCAACATGTTTACCCACTGAGTCATAGCTTTTTTTTTTTTCCACCACTGCAAAGTGAAGCATACACCATTGTATTCCCATGCTTCTTGTTAAATCACTTGTAAACTAAGGATGGGAGCAATTCCCAAACAGAAGCAGTAGTGGGAAATCTCCAGAGACTGACAAATAGTCTGAACATGTTATCAGCTTCCTAGACATCTCTTCCACCTTTTCTGAATCACTTGTGGCACGTTGCTGAGGTACAGTAGGAAGTGCGTGAGGGGGCTTGGGCAGTGTGGTGTGCAGGAAAGCAAACAGTACTAACCAAATGCCCACTGGGATATCCTTTGGAAACCTGCATGCTGTTTTGTGTGGTCATAAGGGAGGAAACACAAGTACTCATACTTGTAGGTTCTCTCTGGCATATTTCACACTGCATCTCAGTGGTAATGAGAGGAAAACCTGCTGGCAGCTACCAGAGTACACCTGATGCTTCATGGGTGCACTGTTTGTTGTGATGACACGAGGTATCATGGGGAAGGAGAGCAGTGATGAGGAAATATACTGTATGTGAAAAGAACATGTCTCAAAGGAAGCTATTCAGCCAGCCAAACAGCCAGTTCAGGGGCTTTTTCTATTTATGACTTTTCTGTCCCAAAGATTTGTCCTAATATTTCCCCTTTGTCTCCTCCATTCCTGTGCACCATCATTTAAACCTGAGCCAGGTGATCAGGCTCTAAGGATGTAAATGTTGCAGTGGGGAATCTTTTTCTGCCTTCCCTTGGTGCTTTTTAAATATTTGATAAAGTATCATGCATTTCAAAATAACTTGACATTAAACAGAGATTTTTGTGCCAAAAAGTGGCCCTGCAGTATTGAGCTGTGAGCTCCTAAAGGCAAGCTGTGCTCTGTTAAAAACCTTGCAGCCATGGGAGCTGTCAAAGCTGAAACAGCCCCCCCACCCGACTTGTCCATGTACCTCCAGGGGCCTGAGCCCATCCATGTCCTTCAGTCCCTCTTCCCTCCTCTTGCTAGGGAGCCAGAGCATCCAGCTACACTGAGAGTGTTAGGCTGTAGGATTTCTATTTTATTTATCATTAAATATTCCTGTAGTGGTTTGGTTTTGTTTTTTTTTTCTTCTACCATCTCTTACCTCTCAGCTGTCTCCTTCCTCAGCCTCTCATTTCCAGTTTGCTCATCAAGGCATGATGAGCACTTTTCTCTTTTGTCTTCTGTTGCCTCAGTTCTTACCTGAGTCTTTTTCTTCACTTCTCCTTCTTCACTGTTCCCTCCACAGTATCCTAAGCCATGATGGCCTATCCCAAACTCACTCCCTCCTTGAGTAGGTGCAAGGAGAGAGGAAAAACAGAGGGGTCTGCTTTGGGTCTGAGAAAACTTCTTTGGAGCTGGAAGGATGACAGTCAGCAGAAGCTGTAGATCCAGAGAGTAAGAAGGGTGACTCCTCTTTTTAAGATTTCTCCAGAAAAAAAAGAACCATTTCTGGTGACACTGCTGTTACCTTGTGTCCCTGAAAGCCCTAGAATGGGTGACAGTGAATTCCCCTGGCTCCCTAGGGGAAGGAGAGGAGGAGTTGGGATTTCAGAGCTGAGAAACAGCTGTGTAGACAGAGAGGTTGGTTCTTCATCTCTCATCATTTAGATTTCCTTGGCTTCAGGGCTGCATTTTGGTATACAGAAAGCAAGGGAGCTGCTGAGAGACCTGAATTCCTTCAGTTGTTTAGTTCAAACAGTCTCACTTCAGGCACAAAATTTAGGTGCTCTAAAACCACACTTGCTTTCTCTCCCTTGGCCTCAGTAGGAATCACAGCCTCTTAACATAGATGCTTTAAATGATGTCTTAGTCTGATGCCAAAAGTTACCTAAACTGATTAGTGGGATCACCCTCACCTCACAGCTTCTCCTGTTAATCTTTATTCTGGCATTAGAGAGAAAAATATCATGAACACTTCAGTTTATGTATTTGCAGTATGGTACTAAAAACTAAAATCACGCCAAATGCTTCTTGGTCTTGCTGTTTGCTGTTTATTTTTCTGTTGCCCAAACAAAGAATTCAGTTGTGAGGACACTTCTGCAGTGACACATGTGCATCTAGTGCATGTCCTGTACATTTGGTCACCAAACATTTCTCAGATGCCTGATATAAATCATCATTCTTGATTAATATAAATAATAAAATCCCAAACCAAAAAAGGAGATGAGACACTGAACACACTGATAGTTGCCCACATAAAACTCTTGATAATAACTGTCAGGCTGTATGACAGAGCAGACCAGTACAGAAGTTCTTGTGGTAATAGCTCAGCAACAGGGCTTGAATTACTCATCAAAGGATTTTTCCTTTCAGCAATCAGTTTAGCTCAGTTGAAATGAAAGAGCCAGAATGTGCATTATAGATATTTCCTGGATGTTATCTTTGCTGAGAGTTTAGGGAGATCTCTGATACGTGGGTTTCTTTCTTCAACAGAATGTGAATACAGTGTCTCTCTCTGTAATGAAAATGTGAATGCATACTGTACCTTATGAGATAAACTTGAATTCTTCTATTTATGTATTTTTGTGTTTACCATGCTAATACTCAATTTTCAATAGACACCACTGTGTGAAGCTATGCTCTGATTTTTTTGGTGATTTCCGTGTGATACAAATAGAGCTCGTAGGCACCACTATGTCCAGTTTTGAAAACAAAAAGGCAGTATACAGAATGCTGTTTGTTCACAGCAAAATACAGGGCAAAAATGAGCTTTTGATTTGTTCAGCTTCATATATGCTTTATCAATGAAGTCAGAGCCAAATTAATAGAAAACATCAATATCCACATAGAATCATTTGAGGAAAATAATTTACTATTTAAGATTGTCTATTTTTGCTTTTATCAATAAGGAAGCTGAAAAGATAAGCCTGCTAAAAGAATGGCATTTGTTAAGTGATTGTGAACAAAGTATCAGTGGACCTCATGTATTTTCAGAGAAGTTTTAACTGGATGTGTGATGTAAATTGTATAGAGTTGTATGTGAATTGTGTTAGTCACTGTTTTACATTGTATTGTTCTGCAGTGCACAAATGTGACTACTGAGCACGGAAGCATTACATTCATTAAACTGAAAATCTTGTTGCAGTATATAATTCCCCACTTTTTGTGCCAAAAACATCAATACATTCCATAATCAGTTCTAATAGAAGTTTGCACTTTAATTTTTTTTTTTTTTTGTGACTCTTGCAGTTTCAATACTATATATCTCCATCACGAAGGAATAAAGTGTCAGCTGTACCGTGCCCTGTGTACTTTCTGCTTCTTATTTTGGAACTGAAAGTGTATGTATTTACCTCAATACTGTTTCATGCTGTCTTTTTATTTCCAAGCTTATTACATACCTCTGAGTAAAGCCAGTTATAGACACTAGCACTAAAAACCTTAATTCTGTTAGAGAAAATGTTGACTTTTTTAAAACAATTTATCATTTTAGACTCTACATTTAAGAATAAGGTGTAGAGAGAAGATACTGCCTGTGAGTGGTCATGATTAATTTTATTGCTGTCAAAGGTAACCAGACAGATGTTAACATAGTACAATATGTTTCTCTGTAGTGCCTGTGTTTACTGTAACTTACAAAAGGTGAAACTACAAAGGTTTAGTGGCATTGCCATTATGGTTCAATTATTCACACAGCTCTTGTGTCTTTTCTCCCCCACAATCTCAGGAGAGGTGACTGCACTCCAGACATTGCTTCGAGGTAATGCGACAGAGAACTGCGTGTCTTGTACCTAAAGACTCCCTGTTGTGTGCTACAGATAGTGCACCTGGGGCTCCTCTCTGCTTGCACCCTTGGGCTGCAATGCCCGTAGTTACAATAGCAGGATCCAGGAGCGGGGGACACCGTGCAGTTACTGCAGGCTCCCTGTGTGTGTGAGGGCTGGTGGGCCATCAGTGCCATCTCCTGGCAGGAGTCAGTCGTTCCAGGCCTTAGTATTGTTCTTTCAGCTTGTCAAGGAACCCAAAATAATTTAACAGAGTAGGAATTCATTGATAAACTATAGCAAAATAATTACATCACTTTAATAGGACTTTAAACAAACCATAAGCTATTATTCTCCTTGTCAGAGAAGTAGGGACAAAGGATCTAAATACAGCCTTTATACTGATTTTACAACACTGGTTAAAAGTTTGATTTTTCTACTAATATATTTAAATCAGTGCTGTGCCTAATGTGAATACATTTAGTGCGATGCAATTAATATTCTAAACTACTTTGTTTACATGTGTACCCGTGTCTGCAGGAGAGAGTTGGTACCAATTTACTTGAATTTGTTTCTAAATGGCAATGATGAAAAATGAGAAAATATAGACAAGCCACACCCACTTGCCACATTAAGAAGTTTCTCACAGAATATCAAACCTGAAAAAAGGCAAAATCATAGTAATTTAACAAGGAGTGTTCTTTGTAAAACTTAGCTGTAGGATATTGCTTCATCAAGTAGAGACTTTTACACTTGAGTATACAGATTCTGTCTCCACTCTTAAGTACATGCTGTGTAAAAAACATCAGTCACTGTCTGCTGCATTATAAAGCCCAGACATTCTGATGCTCTCAACAACCTCACCCCCCAAAATTCATGGCCTGTAGGTTTACTGCTGTGGTTTAGTAGCTGAAACATGTCATTGGTTGCTGCAGGTATCTGCTGAGTTTGGGAAGGGCCCTCGATCTGTCACCAAACCAAACTCCTGCCATTCTCTCTCCCTGGCAGCTTTCCTCTTCCTCCACCCCAAGGAGTGGTGGTGTAGAGTCCTACAGCTCTCACAGGGGCTGGGCTGTCCTGCCAGCTCCAGAAGGGCTTGTCTTGAGGACCAGACCCCTGAGCAAAGATCAGGAGAATGGGATGGGAGCACATTAAACTTCCAGGGAGAGGCCCCTGCTCAGCAGTAAGGAGACTGGAGAGGGCTTGATCAGTGAGGGCAGAGGGGGAAGAAAACCTGGAGCCAGTCATAGCTCTGAAAAGCTGACCAACCTCTTAGAAACTGTGACAGTGTTAGAACATTTTCTTTGCCTTCACAGGGAATTTTGTAAAAACCTCTTGGTTGTAAACAGTTTTCAAATTTTATTTTGGAAATCTACTCTAGAAATTTATGCTAGATGGACATTACATATGTGTACATACTCCTAAAACACTGTAATGTCCAGAGTCTTCCCAGCTGCTTTGAAGGAAATGATCCCTACCTCACTCTACATTGAGGCTCACTTCTGAACATCAAGTGGCTGTTACTCTCCTGAAATGAGTTTCATGCAGAGTAGCCTTCTTCCTGCTGCTTGGACCATTAAATCCTGGAAGGGTGTTTTGGCATTAAGTCTGCTAAAGTATATTCTGTTCTTGTGTTTTCTAACCACATGCTCTCTTCCTGACTGCTGAAGTTAAATCATTCTAGTTTTTCTCCTACACGGCTCAGGAATCAGCAGCCTAAACCTCCAGACATCACATGGCTTTGAACTGCACCTCTTGCTGAGCAAGGTTATTAACAAATATTCTAAATCCAGAATGCATGATAATGTTTTTATCAGCAGTGTTGTATGGAGCCAGCAAAGCTCACACTATAATTCACCTTGAAGAAAGGCATGTGATTTAATAAACAAGGGTGAGAGTCAGGGGCTGGGAAGATGCCTGGCTCTGTTTCAGAAGTGCCACAATCAGTTCTCTTGGAAGCATCAGAGAAGCTGAAAGCTTTCCCTGTATTTTGGGTGCATAGTACAGATTAGGGAGGATCAACATAGGCACTTGAACTTGGAAAGAAATGCCCTGCACCCCTCTGAGCGGGAAAATGGGAGGTAAATCGTTTACTTTGCAGAGATACACAGCTTTGAGAAATTCAGACGCACTAGAGCAAAGAAAGGCTTCTTGGGCTGGGACTAACACACAGGAGGCCCTGGGCTGTGAGCAGAGCTGTGCCCCCCAAATGAGCAGCAATCAGGGCTGCATGGCCAGCGTGGGCCTGAGTTTTTCCTGGGCAGAGGTGACCTTCACAGCAGCGGCAGGGAACGGAGGGCTGGGTGTTCCTGGCAACCAGTTTGGGGACTGGCCCTGGTTTTAACACCCAGCTCTGCAGAAATCAGCCTTGTCACCAGGCTCCCAGTCCTTTGTTTTTTCAGTTGTTCTTGGCAGGATCTTCGTGTTTATTTTAAGCTGGGACTGCTAGCACTGTAAAATAGGTATTGTCACAATTAATATTTCAAGTACTACTGCATTAACAAAGCACGTAAATCAAAAAACCTTGCAAAGCTCTAAAACTACCATAAAACTGACAGTTTTTCCTTACTGACAGCAAACCTTAGCGTTGATCGCTTCTACTTTATGTTCATGTTTATCAGGTCAAACGAAAATGTTTAGGAGTGCATAAATAGCCCGAGTTCCACCCGTGTCAGCTGCAAGAATACCGATTACTGGAGTTCCAGGCGCTCCTTTTTCCCGGGGAGGCGGCGCCGTGTCCCGGCGGGGCAGCGCCTCCCTCTGCTGCTGCCTTGGAGCACAACCCTGAGCAGCGGAGGGGCTTCAACACCGGCAGTGCCCAGACCCCGCGGGCCGCCCGCACCGCCCGGCCCCTGAAGCCGCTGTCACGACGTGCCGGCACCGCGCGAGCCGCGGCCGCTCGCGCCGGGGGCTGCGGGCCTCGACACCGCTCCGCACGCTCAAGACCCTTCAGCGGCGGGGCCGCTACACGTCCCCGGAGAGGGGCAGCTCCAGCCCGTGGCCGGCGGCACGGCGCTCCGCGGTGAGGGAACCGAGCCTGCCCCAGCCCGTGCGGCCGGACGCGCCGGAGCACACCGCTCCCGGGGCCGGTGCGCACGCGCCACTGGGCGGGGCAGGGTGGAGCCCTGATCCTGAGAGCCCATTGGCGGGCGGGCTGGGGGCGGAGCGGAGCGCAGACCCTGAGCGCCCATTTCGCGGACCGGGATCGGGGCGGGGCCGAGATGGGGCGGAGCCGCGGTTTATCCCGGCTGAGGGCGGGGCGGGGATCCGGCCCTGAGCGCCCATTGGCGGAGGCGGGCGGGGGCGGGGCCCGGGCGGAAGCGCCGCCCCGCGCGGGTTTCCCCAGCGGCGCCGCGGACGGTTCCGCCATGGAGGGCCCGGGGTCGTGGTCGAGCTCGGGGGGCGCGGGGCGGCCGCTGACGGAGGACGAGATGGCGGAGGTGAAGAAGGATGTAAGTGGCGGGCGGGACCGGGGGCCGCGCGCCTGGGCCGGGCGCGGAGCGGCGAGTGGGGCCCGTGCGCGGGCGGAGGAGCGGAAGCGCCGTGGGAGCGGGCGGGGGGGCGCGGCGCGGGGGCGGCGGGAGGAACGGGAGCGGCGCGTCCGGGGAGGCGGCGGGGGATTTCAGCTCGGCTCTGCCCTCCGGCGCCCCCCGGTGTGAGGCTGAACACGAGCGGCGAACACTCGTCCCGGGGCCCGGCTGTGCTCTGTGCGGCCTGCGCTGCACGGGCAGAGCTGCCGGGGCTCCGTTCGCCCACAGCGCTGTCTGTGCGCCGCGGGAGGCGGCAGAAGGGATGGGTGATGTGGTCCCCAAAGCTTGGCTGAAAATGTATGTGCTGCTCCTCGTGCCAATAAAATTCTTTCTTAGAAAGCGTGGATATCTTTGTTTAGTATACTTAGATACTTAGATATGTATATTATACTTAGATAGCTTTTATGGAGGCTTATTGTTTTATATTTTCCTTGTGTTTCCCCTATATTTTTTTCACTGATGTCTGGAATCTGAGGGAAGACTTCATCCTGATTCATTCTGGATTAATTTATATCATTGTGCTGACCAACCTCAAGAAGTGACTGCTTAATTAAAAAAAAAAAAAAAAAGTAAAATCACAGTTCATAATTTATTTATTGCCTATGCATGGCTTTGTTCGTAATTTACCGTGTCTGACGTTTGACTCATTGGGGGTTTTAAATGTTCTTTAAAAGTACAGTGAAGACTCCTTGCAGTTTGGTTTTTGTTTCTTTCTAGCTTTATGCTTAAGTGATTTCCTTTAAATGCTTTGTCATAGTTCTGTGAGACATGCTTTTCAAGCTAGTACTCGTTTCTGTGGAACCACAGGCTAATGCTGCAATAGGTGGCCCAGGGTAGTTACACAAAAAAGGATAAAAACTACCTGAGTCAGACAATATAGGTATATGAGAGATATGTTAGTCTGGTCAGTGTCTGAACCCACAGCTGCATCTCACAGAAGTGCACAGTTGTCACTTCAGCCCTTGATCTTAGAGGTTCTCCCATAGTACTTGGAAGAGAGAGAGGATGGAAACCTTAGGTAGAAATTAATAGCATACATTTTATCATCAAAATGCAGTCCTGTAAATCTGACTTTCGAGCTTCTGCAGTCAGATTTTAAAATGCGGCTTCACCATCCAACGTGCTGGTGCAGTGTAAATTTGCGTGGCTCTCTCAGAGCTGTTCAGGTAACTTCCATGGGCTCTCTGCAAGGCAGGCTGCTGTGTTAGCAGAAGCACTGTGTGATAGGGGACAGCACACCTCAGGAAGCTACAACTGGCAAGGATATCTTGGTCTGGGCAAGCTTGTCTGGAGGAGGAGTTACAAAGGTTGGAGTCTTGCAGCTGAGAGCTGAGAAGAGTGAGGGTGAGCCATCTAAAATCACTCATACAATAGAGTAGGGTTGCAAAAGACGAAAAACAGCTACTAATGTTGTTGAGAGTATGTACATTTATAGATGAAAGTGCATATATTTTGGATGTCAGTAGTTTGTTGAACTTGTCAGTAGTGGGGTTTATTTTACAAACCTTGTGAACTGTGAGTATATTCATGCTACTGCTCTGAGACTGCTTTTGCTCAATGTACAGAAAACATCAGTAACTGCAGTATTTTGGAGTTGTGCCTCAAGGATACAAATAGTATGGAAGTGTGGCAATCAGATGATCAGTGAAAATGGGTGTATCTGTAGACAAGAGTGAGTAGGTGCTGTTTTTACTTGACTGTTTTGAAATGTGCTGACCTCAGGCTTTATGTAATCACATTTTGTATAAGTAGTCACCTTATTTCTTAGCAAGCATTTGAACTCCCGAGTTCAGTCAGAGTTAATGAAAGAGATAATTAGGTAACAGGGTTTTTTTTTAAAAAAAGTTTATGCTGAGAAAAATCTCAACTAAGAAACAGAGTGGCAGCCTTAAAAATTTTTTTGCTAACCTGTATCAAAATCATATGGGTTCCAATTACAGGCTTCTAAATAATTTGAAACGTTGGCTAACACTAGTTTGTTTTGTTTTTCAGGCTTTAGAAAGGATGCGTCCTTACCTGTGTGATAAAATCATAGCTGAGAGACACTTTGATTACCTCCGTTCTAAGAAAATACTCACTAGGGAGGACACAGAAGAAATTTCTGCTCGATCTTCCAGTAGGAAGAAAACTGGGAAGTTACTGGACTACTTAGCAGAAAATCCAAAGGGACTAGATACTTTGATTGAATCTATCAGACGAGAAAGAACACAAAACTTCCTGTTAGAAAAGATAACTGATGTAGTGTTGAAAGTCAAAAATGAAAAGCTTGAAGCTCTTAAAGGTAACAAATTTTTAATAATGTTATGTAAGGCATGGATTTTATTTTGAGGGTATGCAAAATTAAAATCTTCCTCTTGTATTTGCAACAACAGATTTGGAAATATCACCAGTTTGTGTTTAAGATCCTAGTGTATGTATCCTGGCTCTACTTTTTTACTACCTGAACACATCCATCATAAGTAATAAGTTGGGAAAAAACTCTATTGTGTTGTTATGGTGGATAAATCTGTCTTCACATTTCAGTTTTGCTTTTCAAAAATTGGTGGTTGTCTTCCATCTTGCATTTCTCTTCAAGCTATTTGCTGCAGTGGCAGGATGCTCTGGCTTAGTTAAACTTTGTCTCTCAGCAGAAGATATGCTAGCAAATGCAGCTTGAGGGGAGTTCCCCTGTATGCCTTCAATGCCACAGCTTAAAAGTAGACACTGTAAATACATGTTTTTTCATACAGGCTTAGAGATTTTGTTGACAGCCAAAGCTTGCAGTGACTATGTGTACTCATATTTTAAGGCAGAGGAAGAAAGTATAGGCTTTTACACCAAAAGCATTACTTCCCCTTCTGCACCCATCAAAAGGCAAATAAGGAAGAAGTATCTTTTAACTGTAGAGATGAAGGGCTGAGGTTTTCTCTGGCTTCAGGTAAAATAGCCTTCAAATGCTGTCCACTTCTGCTGGAGCAGAACCATCAGGTGAAGCTCTTAAAAGTTTGAAGAACACAGTAAGAAAAATGTAAAACTAGTTGGGTCAGGGGACTAAAGTGACTTTCTAATGAACTTTAAGTTATGGTGCATCTTTATCATGTATTATCTGGTACTGAGTACAGAGAAACCATTCACATCAGACTAGATAATCTGCATCTTTGTTCTTTAATTTGTCAGGAGTCTTGGATGTCACAGGTGAGATCAAGGGGGGTTAGTCTGTTAAAAATATGGACAATTGATTTTTGACAGTCTTATTGATATTAAATCAGAGCACAGTTTTAACATGTCCCATACTGTAATCAAATCCAGTATCTGTTTTTTTATCTTAGGTTTAAGCTGCAGCACCTGTATGACCTCACTGTATGGAGGAACAAATAATCTTTCTAGATCATTTTCTGATGAATCAAATTTTTTGGATAAAACCAAAGACAAAGAATCTACCCAGATACATCACCCAGAAGAAGATTATAGCACCGCTGCATTTGTGTCTGCTGTCTCTCTTCATTCAATGAATTTACCAATTGCAGAGATGGGAAATTCACAGTGCAGTGTTTTCTCAGCCACCCTCCCAGGGCCTGGAGACCCTGGTGCACCCCCACTGCCCCCAGAGCTCCAAGACCAGCAAGAGTCATGTACTAGTTCAAGTGACAATTGCTTTTTGCCTTTAAGATCACGTTCTGTTCAACCACAGTGAATGCAGTGACTTTCATCTGTTCATCCAAATGGTACTGAAACCTTGTGTGATGTCTCAGAAAGGCTAAAAATGTTTTCAAACTGTTAGAAAAATTGGAGGAAATAATCTATGCAATTTCTGTTTTGATTTTGTAATTGTGGGATGCTGGAGCTGCTTGACTTTGTGTTTTGTTCTTTAGGGAGCTTTTTTCAAAAGATTGTGGTGTTACACCAGCAAATGTTTGTTTTTTAAACCAATGTCTATAAGAGTTCACATTTAGTTGCAGATACTTTAGCTGGAATTATAGAACAAATGGATTTTTTCTTTCTACAGAAACTAACATATCAGCTTTTCTTAATGTTTCTGTGATGGGTGAACTTGGAAGGAGGGTTAGGAAAAGTACTGAGTATGGAAAAAAATCTGAACTGAAAGCTTAAGCTTACTTACTACAAAGCTTAAACTCAGTTATTAAGTGAAATGTTTCTGACTAAGATAAATTCTGCTCTCCATGTATGTGTGTGCTGCTCCATTTGCAAAAAAACCTCACAAATCTGACCAAATCCGTGCTTATTAGTGAGGAGTCTCTTCCTTGTGTGAACTTTGTCCTGCTGGAAAATCAAAAGGCATCACTGTTGCAAATATATTTCTGCAGGCCTTGGCATATTCTTGTATATTAGTTAAAGATTCCTGATTTGAGATGCACTTTAAATATAAATTCTCTTTAGTAGTGGAAAAGGAATGTAAACTGCTCTAATGGCATCATGAGGGCTGTAAGAAAACATCGTCGTAGGATGCTATTAAGGAACAGTGCTTGTATGCTTTGTCCCACTAGGGAAGTGGAGGAGAAGTTGTGTGACAAGAAAGTATCTGTACCTGAAGGGCTCTTGCAAATATGGTACTTCAAATACCTCCTCTTCAAAGCAGACAGACAGGTTTACATTTCAAATTGTTAAGAGTCAAATGCATTTTAAACTGTTTCAGCATGGGAAGGTTCTCATTTCTTTCCACCATGTAACATACTGTATTCCTCTCATACTCGAATTGTAGCCTACCTTTTGTGCAGGTGCCTATAATCATTTCAGAATGACCTGGTGGATTCTTAATTTGACATGTGTGCAGTTGTGTTCTGCAGTACTACACTTTAAAGTGATGGGATGTTTTTAGTGTATCGAAGGGTAGGTTTGTATTTAAGGCCCTGAATTGTTTTGGCTCTCATACTGTGTATAGCCCTGTAATGCCATTCCAATGCACACACGGGTAATGTTACTAAACTGTTCTTCTTTTGTCTGTCTCCTTTTGTGGAGACAGGCCACCTGCAGGTCCTCAGTATCGTGCCTATTAATTGTTTTTCATTATTATTCTGGTTTTGGTTTTGGATGTAGATTAAAATAAAATGCAATGTTCAACTACATTCCGAGTATATGAACGTTATACATGTGAGAAAGATGTAGACAAGAAAAACAGGGATTTTTGTAAACATGTCTACAATCACAGACTGTCTGGACAGTGAAAATGCTTTTCAGTGAAACTGCTTCAATTAGATGGCACTCTGGAAATTAGGTGCCTAAATATGCAAGCCAAACTTTGCTCTTTAACATGAAACTAAGGATAGGATGAACTCCCTCTCTTCCATTAACTTGAATTGTAGTTGCATGATACTTGAGACATCTAAAAAGTGATTTGTCTAAATGCCCACTGTAACCACTTAAAGAGCTGTGCTTAGGCTTGAGTCCCTTCCTGGTTTCTTGTAAAGAGAAGGGTTGGCCTTACCACAGAAAATGCATCAGCTCAGGGTGGAGGCTGCCTTGCTCCTCCCCATCCTGCCCCGTGCAATGTGCAGCCTGCAAGGAGCCAACTCTGCAGGGACCACTCCAGTGGAGCCTACAAACCTGAGACCTTGAATGAATGTATTATCCTACCAAATGTTTATAATGTGTGTTTTTTAAACGTATTTTTATCACAACTTTTGGAATAAATTCTTTTGTATAATTGCCTGTTTTTCTGTCTGCCTCTCTCATTTTTAAAATGTACAGGTTGCAAGAGCAGTTCATGCCATTACCTTGATGTGTGGTTTTGGTTTTGTGTGTGCGGGAGGCTTTTGTTCTCCTTGTCTTTTTAGAGAGGTTTGTCTTTGGTGGAAAGACTGACTTAATGTGAAACGCCTGTGCCCGTAGAACTGCACTCAAGAGCAGCCTGTAAGGAAAATATGCATGTGAAATCAAGAGTTCTGCTGCTTAAATAGTTTCTGCAGTTCATGACTACTATTACTAAGCTGATTCTTGGTTTTTTTTTTTTTTTTCAAATGACTCTATTGCTCAACTTCCTACGGATGTGAGACGGGTTGCTTCCAGCCACACGTATCTTAATTTCATTCTTAAATTAAGATTTTTATATTTATTAATAGCAGGGGTGAAACAAAAACTGAGTGCTGAGAAGTATGACTCAAAAAAAGGATTTGCAAATCTGCAGGCACTGTGGTGTCTCACTTTAGTGGTTGTTTTCATTGTATTTTGTGTATAGGGCTAACTTCAAAATAATGATCATGGTTTTTTGAGAGATCATGATCATAGTATAATCAAAACCCCTTCCTCAGATCTTATCCTTCTTCTGGTAGTATAAGTAATCCGAACATAGAATCATACAATCTGCTCAGTTGGAAGGGGCTCTCAGAGAGCCCCGAGTCCAGTTCCCAGCCCTGCACAGGGCAGCCGCAGGAGTCACACCCTGTGCCTGGGAGCGTTCTCCAAACACATCTTGAGCTCTGTCAGGCTGGTGCTGTGACCACTGCCCCGGGGAGCTGCTCCAGTGCCCAGCCACCCTCTGGTGAAGTCTTCTCATATCCAACCTCAACCTCCCCTGGCTCAGCTTCATCCCGTTTGAACAGCACCACTGTTTTAGCTGATGCATTAATGTATGTATGAGTCAATCACAAGGGAGGTCTAGTACAAACTTTGTCCAACAAATTTGAAAAATCTGTTTTGGTAAAGATACCTCCTGGACAGGTGATGATCAACGCTAGGTTAGGCGGTGATCAGACATTAGGGAAAACGTGTTTTCCCTCCGCTTAGGCCCGCAGATGTGAAAAAGGAGAAAAGAAGGTTGGCTCGGTTTCGCGTGTGATTTTCGGTGTCTGGTCACTCGAAGGGCAGCCCCCCGGCTCCGGGATGAGCCCTCCCGGCGGCGGCCCGTGCCCCGGCCGCCCTCGCCATCCCCGCCGGGCCCTGTGCCGGGGCAGCCGCGGGCCGGAACCCTCGGCGCGGGCGCGGTTTCCGCGGGCGGTGCGAGGCGCGGCCCCGCCATGGCGGCGCAGGGGGAGGACCCGCTGGGCTATTTCGCGGCCTACGGCAGCTCCAGCTCCGACTCGGAGCCCGAAGAGCCGCAGCCCGACGAGAGCCCGGCGGGAGCCGGCGCGGCCTCGGGGGGCAGCCCGGGGCGGCCGCGGCTGCCGCCGCCCGACGAGCTCTTCCGTCGGGTGTCGCAGCCGCCCGCCTTCCTCTACAACCCTCTGAACAAGGAGATCGACTGGGAGAGCCGCGTCCTGCGGGCGCCCGAGGAGGTGCGTGGGGCGCGGGGTGAACCGAGGCGCTGCGGCCGCCCCGAGGCCCCCGGCCCGGTGTGACGGGCGCTCTGCTCTCTCCCGCAGCCCCCCAGGGAGTTCAAGGTGTGGAGGAGCAACGCCGTGCCCCCGCCGGAGACCTACAGCCCGCCCGAGAAGCCGCCGCCGCCGGCCCCCGCCGTCGACATGGCGATAAAGTGGTCCAACATCTACGAGGACAACGGCGACGACGCGCCCCGCCAGGCCGGCAGAGCCAAGTTCCTGCCGGACGAGGAGCAGGAGCCCCTGGAGTCGGGTGAGGCCCTGGCTCGGGGCGGCGGTGCCTGGCACGGGCCGTGTGCGCTTCCAGAGCCCAGCGGGCGGGCGGGCTCGCTGCGGCCGGAGCCGCCCTGGGCCCGGAGGGAGCTGTGCTGGCTTCTCCTGCATCCTCTGCCGCCCAAGGGCACAGCGCTCCGGCTGCAGGGATGGGGGGCTGCAGTGCCGATGTTTTGGCTTTCCTGGAATCAGCACAGACCCTCGGGCAGTCTCGCTGCTCCTCTCCCCCGCTGTCATTAGCAGGGAACCATTAGAGTCTGTAGCACTGTAGTTCTGTGAAACCAGCAAGTTCGGTCATGGTGGTACTAAAACAGAAGGTGGTGTGAGAGCTTCGGGTGCTGCTGTGTTGACCTTAGTTGTAGATGTAGGTCAGATTATTTTTATAACGTTTGCAGAATTCGGGGTCCAAAAGAGGAATCAAATAGGATGTCCGTGGGACAGATCACTGAAGAAAATACTATCCTTTTCACCTTCAATGATGGTACAAGCTGTAATGGTAATTTAGGAAGTAAAGAAATATTTGATAGGTAGGAGGAATTTTTTTTTCCTTTAAATTGCTGGAGAAAGAGAATAGCCAGCAACAACCAAGAGAACAGAACCAGAAAAAGAAATTCTGGGCCTTTGGAACACACAGTGTTTTCATTCATTGGTAAAGTTGTCAACAAAGCTTTTCCAAAAAAAGGATTTTTTTTTTGTTGTTGTCTTGCATGTTTTTTGGTTCTGGGTGTTCTTTCCCAGTAGCAGTTTTTTATGTCTTGCTTCATGTCTTCTATATGTTTGCCCTGTCCATGCATTTCTCTTAGTCAGCTTTCATCCAAAGGAAGAAGATAAAAGATAATTGATCTTGACATTATTTCCTGCTTCAAAAATGTAATTTTCTAGCTTCTTCTATTATTTAGTCAAATAATATTCTTTTTAGAGCAGGAACTGTACAGTACCATAAAGCCTCTTTTTAGTTAACCTGCAGTGGTTTGTGGCAGTAATAAGAAGTAACCATTCCTGCTTTGTCCACATATTGTCTGCATTCCATAAATGAGAATATTGTCAGTTAATGCTACATTGTCTTTTTTCCAGCCATCTCAGATGTGGTTAAGTCAGTTGTTTTGAGACAGGATGGTGTTTAAAAAACTGCCTCTGCTGACTTTGTTAACTGTTTCTTTTATTTAAAGATGATGAAAAAGATGATGAACCAGCTTCTGCTAAGAAACGTAAAGTGGAGTCTGGAGAGCAGGCGAAGAAGAAGAAGAAGGTATAAACAGGGCATTTTGGATTTAGACATAATGAGAATTTCAAGGAACTTGGATTCCACTGCTGGAGTGGGAAACAAATACATGTTTACTACACTTCTCTCTCGTATTGGGTAGGGAATTTTATTTCTGTAGTATGCTTGCCTTTTGGAAAGCACAAAATTAAGTGGACAGTGTTGTGGTAGAACTCATTTACTGAACAAAATCTAAACCTGTTTATTTGAAACAAGGATTTAAAGGAGAGATCCATTGCCATGGATACTTGTGCTCGTGCAGGTTACAGGGCTTCACAGTATTTTTGTTTATCAAGAAAACATGGTAACATGCATTTTTCTGGACTGACTTTTCCATTGTGTCAAAACCTTTTATAAAGGAGTATATACTAAAGATTTTTTAGGTACTGGTCTGTGATATGTTCACATATTGTTGTTTTTAAATGTATGTATAGACTGCAGATAGTCACTGGAATAAAACTACATTTGAAAACATCTGTGGTATAAATACTGCATTGCATGCTTGGTGAATAGGAACCATGAATTCTGTATTATATGCCATTCACTGATGTGTGACTTAACAGATTCCTCAGGGCTTTTTTGTTTAAATAAATACACAACTACAAACTGAAAAAAATGGACCTAAAAATGGAGTTAAATATTTTATAATTATTTTGATGTTATGGGATCTTCATTAGTGCAACATGAGACTAACTGATGGAGAGATAATTGAAGCATGTAATATATTCCTGAAACAGAAAATAGAATCAAGATATTTATGTGGACAAGAATTCTGACAAAGCTGTGATAGAGTCTTTGCTGCCAAATCATATTTATTTCAGTACAAACAGTTGGTAGTCGTCTTAAAGTGCTAGTCAGTATATGTTGCATTTGTGGTATGCTGCTGAATGGGTTTTTGGGTCTGTGTATGACTAGGTACCAGCAGGTACCCACTTGTACTGGATTGGAGAAAAGGTTGCTGTGTATTTTCAGATAAAGATTCTGTGCCTTAGAAAATCTGCAGTGAATTTAGCTAACTAATAGAGGTTTATGTAATTAAATTTTTAATGTAAAAATTTGTGTTTTCTATTTTCTTCTGTCTTGGACTAGCTTTACTTCAGCAGAACAGATTCTGTATACACATGTGCTAATATGATGTTAATATTTTTAAAGTGATTTTAAGAGATTTTTTTTAACCTCAATATATAGAAAAGTGTATTCATTTTTAGTGAATATATGAAGTTGTTAAGAAGTTACAGAATTCTAGCCTTGGCAGTGTGATAATCCTTTCTCTGGATCCTTGTCTACCTGCAGACTCTGCAACTGCTCCTTGCCAGTTTCCCAGGCCAAGGGAAAGTGGGGCCAAGTTTGTGATAGATTTCACCCCTTCTGTGCTCTTAGTCTGGAAACAGTTCAGAAAATGGTACTTGACACAGCTGGGGGCCTCCCTGTGCCAACCTTTCCTAGCACAAACCCAGGTACCAGACACTGTCCTAGCAAGCTCCAGGATGAGGGATACTGTCAGGGCAAAGCTTATGGAGTGCCAGCCCTCTGTAGGCTTTCTTAAAATACAAGAGTCTTACAATAGTTCTGTTTGTTAGTGCAGTGCTCCTTGAAGTGTGTTACAGTTGAAGGTTAATGTCAGCAGCTCTGGAAATAGGATGCATTCTGATGACTGCTGTGACCAAGGAGACTTTCGTGCCTTTATTTTTTGCTCTGCTTTTCCACAGGGCAGCTCAGGAGGTTACTGTGCCAGTTGCTCCTTTTGTTTTCAGACCATATGATATAGGTAGTTATCTACTGGATAAATTTTCTTGAAGTTAACACTGTGTGATACTCACTTTCCAAGGAGAAAACCAGCCTGGGAGAAGAACAATTAATTGTATTATTTGTAGGTTGAGGGAATCTTCATGGTAAGCAGTGACCATGGCAGGTTTCCTGTTCAAGAGAAATGGCATAAACAACTCTTCACCTTTTTCTGAAGACATTTAAAACAAGGGTGTGAGAGCCTCTGTGAAGCTGAATTATCTGGGTAGATTTGGTTCTGTAGCTGGAAGTTTTTTTGGTAGAGATGCTTCAGTGCATTGTCTTTAGAAAGAGATGATGAGAGAAGTGGTACAATGCTGCAGATGTTCAGAGATCTCTAACTATAGAACAGTTTATCCTGGATTGTCTTTCCAGAGAAGACAGTGACGGTGAATATACACCCCTGCTGACAAATGGGGAAGATTGCCTCTGAAAATTAGTGCTCTATTAACTCATCATTCTACTGTTTTTATGATGAATCAATTTTGATTGCAATCATTGTGTGTAGTGGGGGGGGAAAAGGCAGTAAAAATGCATATACGTTTGATTTGATGAAATTCTCTTAAAAATTTGTCAAAATCAGAAAAACAATTTCTAGAAGGCAATTAATTAGCAATCAGCACATTGTGTTGCTTCAGATGCTGCCACAATAGCAGCTGCAGTACTTGGCTTTCCAAGAGGCACAGGATGATCTGGAAAAGGAGAATTCATGTCAGTATAAAAGTGCAGCTGTTGATGGTAATGGCAGGCAGTGCTTCTTCCCAGAGGAGCTGACAGGGAGGTTGTAGAGAAGCATCCCTCTGTTACTGTGCTGTTCCTCTTCATGATGCAGACTGCTGCTCTTGAAGCGTTTACAAATAGTTTGTGATAGGCTTAGTGCTGCCAATATAAAAGTAAATCCAGAGAAATGCAGTGTGTTTCATAAAGACTAATTTATTGTGAACCTGGAGTAAGCACAGGAAGAGGTGTTTTTATCATTGGAGGGAAAGAGAAGCTGTGTAGTGCTAGCTCAGTCCAGTGATAGGAAGCTCCTTTGCTGGCTTGCTAATTGTGGAGAATCATGGCAGAATCAGGACAAGAAGATGCAATGCTTTAGTCACCAGCACAATAATATTGGGATTTTCTTTTCAGGCTTGAAGGGTTCTTATTCATGTTTGTGTGTTAGCTTGCTAATTTTATCCAGGCCTTTGGCCACTGGTCACAGATGTTTGTGCTTTTGCTTTGGGTGTGGATTGGATGTGAGAACAGTGCAGGACAGTCTTAAAAGTATGGAAGATGATTACTGCTGAACTGTGTGTTCTTGTAGGATAAATGGTTGTACCAGTTGAAAAGGATGCTGACAATGGCTATAACTGTGCAGCATTTCCATTTTGAGAAATGTTGTTTAAGGACACCCACAATTCCTTGTTAGACTGGAAAAATCTGAAAAGTTGTTTTCCCAATAACTGGACAAATCCCAGGACCCTCGGGCCTGGGCACAGACATGGTGGTACCAGTGCCCTACAGAGATCAACTTGCTGACAGGCCAGGTGCTCTTGCAGCAGCTGAGTGGGAATGACTGTCCAGGCATGGTCAGGAGGAGATGCCAACCCCTCTGTAATTCACAATGTTACAGAGGAAAAGAATTCTCAAAAACACTAGCATAAGATGTGATTAGAAATCCCTTGGGCAAATAGAGGCACCTTGCTAAGAAGTCTGCTTCCATTACTGCCAAAGGCATTTTCTGGCTGCACTGACTGAGGTGAAGTTGAACAAATGATGTAGCAAGAGGCAATGATTAGCTGAGCAGGCTGTGGCTGTCTCAGAATGTCAAGAGGCAAAAGCAGGATTTCTGTACAACAAATGTTGGCAGAATATAGAAAACTGCTGAAAAGAAATACTGTGTTTTCATTACATAGGAGGCTTCTTGTGAGACGTGCCAATCTCAGGGAGTAGTTCTGTTCTGAGACAAACACGTTGGTAGCAGTAGGCTGCTTTTTAAAACTTTAAAAGTCATATAATTAGGAACCAAGAAATAGCAGGAATAATGGAGGGATAAAGATTGCAATGAGCTAGTTCTTTTTCTTGAGAGTATCACAGACCAAAAAGAGCATCATCTTCAGAGGAATCCACAGAATCTATGTCACTCCTAGAAATGTGCAAAGATCAGTTGGGGCTGGAAGGCAGAGTCACAGCAGAGATTGGAATGGGTTTGTCCTTTGAACAATTTTCTTCAGGGCACTTCTGAAAAAAGCAGGAATTTTCAGGGAAGCCAGTGCCTGTGTAGCTGGATTGACAGAAGAATGCAATGAATTCAATGAATGGAGATAAGCATTTTTAGTCCTTATCAAATAATTTTATCAGGGCTCTTCATTTAGAAGATGAAGTGGTCTTCATCTTTAGAATGCTTTAGTCTTGGTAGCTTCAGAAGACAAAGACATACTTGCTTTGCTGTAGCTGTGAGCAGCCGCACAAGAACTCTGTATTTTCTTGTCTTCTAACTAAGTAAACTTGTCTTTTTGGGGCAAACCCTGATTTTCCATCCCTTTCTGTAACTTCTCCCACCATGTTTCTTGCTGCAGATGGACTGATGTGAAAACAAATACAGGATTAATGCAGGAAAATGTAATGGGGAGTTAAACGTAAACCACAGAACTTCTCAGGGGAGGATTAACACACTCTTCTCAAACCAAACCACCAAACAAACAAGAACCCTGCCAGCAGCAGGCTCACAGCAAAAGTCATTGGGGAGTTTTTCTGTTGGAAGCAGAACATGATCCAGTTTTGTAAAAAAAGTAACCTCTCTGACACAGGCTGGTGAGGGATGCTTTGAGGAACCCAGCCAGGTAATGTGAGAGACTAATTTCACTTCTGTTGCAGAAAGGATCACTACTACTTAATGAAGATTTAAAGAAGGGGGGGGTTTTACACACACAAAAAGGTTTCTCTGTTGGGCCTCTGATCTAGAAATGTGTCTGTGGTAATCCCTTCCTTAGGACTGATAAAATGATGTTTTGTGAGGCTAAGAGCTTATACATTGTCTGAAATGTTTCAGAGTTGTATTATTTAATGCAATTACAAGGTTGGTAATGGCAAGGACTAGTTTAAAACATACTGTTCTAATAGTTAGGAATACTGGGATTTGTACAAGATCCAAAGTTTATTTACCATTAGTGACTTGTTCTCACAGGAACCTTTGTGCATGGCTCTTGGATCCTCGTAAAGAAGCTGTATCAATGGCAACTCTGTCACCATAATCTTTGACAATAGTAATGAAATACTGCTTGCCCCTTGAAAGCTTTCTCTTTTTAAAGTATCTCTATAAAGGCTGTTTGCAGGTTTTCCAGCTGTGCTGCTCCAGCAGAGAGCGCTTTTGTTACTGTTGGCACAGAGCCTGTTCAATCATCTGCTCTACTCTGCAGAACCCAATTCCCTTCTAATTTTCTTTCTAGTGCTTGATTAAGTGTCTCTTGAAACAGTACACATCTATTTTGTATTTTCTTGATATCTTGCTCTAGACAAAAGCGTTTTAAACAGCTTTTGCCCTGTGAATTTCACATGATTTTTAAATGCTGTATGGGGAGAGTTAGCATAATCCTTTCTCTTTAGAAAAAATAGTTCTTATATTGATGGATCATGGTGAAAAAAATTATTTGGCATTAAATTTTAGTCAAATGTATTTGTCTCAACAAAGCAGTGAAAATCGGTATGAAAATAATGACTGGTTAAATGTCATGCTAAATGTCTATTTCAGACAAACTACTGAGTTTCAAAGTTTCTAACTTACAACAGAAAAACCCAAAAAGGAGTTTTTGATCTTGTGCTTGAAAAAGGTGTAGTTGGTTTAAATTTAAGAATACTCAAGAAAAACTCTTCCTTCTGTAAAATAAGAAAGTGAGGAAGAACTGGCTTTGAAAAGTTGCATTTTTCTTATAATAGCATGGACTCCTAACCTTCTTTCATAGAAGGTTACAAAAATAAGGCTGGAATGTGCCTTCCCAAGGTGACCCAGCCCATTGGCTGCCCCAGGCCAGCCAGGCCCACACCATTCCTGTCTTGGCTTTAAAACAGCGCTGGAAGGAGGGACAGTGATGCAATCAGCCCCACCAGCCCTTCTGCCTGTGCTGGCAGCTTAGTGCTTTAGTGAATCAGTAAAAATCAGCAAAAACATGCAGTTAAACAATAGGGTTTAACTTCCTTAATTTTGGGGAAGCATATTACCCTCTCTAGCAGGTCCATGGTCTATAGTTTTGTGTTCACACAGAGCAAAGACTCCTGTGTAAGCACATGTGTACATGGCTCAGGATGACATTTTCATGGTTACAAAATGTGATTTACCTCAGGATTTGCCTTGGTTCTTTGGTTGTGGCATAGTCAAGAGAATATTAAAACATTTATTGCATTTTTTCAAAATATTAACTAATTCTAGACCAAATGACAGAATTATAGCAAAAGACATAATTTCTGAGGCCAATTTGTCTGGTCACAGAACCCGCTACAGTGCACTGCATCCAAGTTTCCTTGGAACAGATTTATGCTGAGGATTGTTAAGTGCTGCTGAATGACAGCATTTAACACTCAGGCCCTGCAGTTCGCTCAGAAGTTAAATTTTCCCCTAAAACTAATATTTTTTTTTCTCAAGCCTATTCAAAAGGGATGAAAATACCATTATACTCGAGAGAAGTAATGGGGGTCCTAGAGATGGAATGGACCCACTGTATGTGTTTAGGATTTTAATTAAAAAGAGCTCATTTAATTTTTCACAACATACAAACCTGAAAGATAATAGTCTTACTGTGAAAATACCTAATGTGATTTGTTTATAGGGCAAATGTTTTCAGGGCTGGATATACCACATGGTAGTAAACTTGACTTGATGCCTGCTTTGGCTGCAGCAGGACAGTAATGCTGGGGGTGACACAGCTGTCTTCATGGATTGCTCTGAAATTCAGAGTTTAATAAATAATGTGAAGGGGCTTAAATTAATCAGTCAGTTTATATTGGGAATATATAGCAGACCCTGATTTTTTATTTTCCTTCTCATGCTGGGAAAATCTCTTAGACTTTAATAGCATTCTGCTGAAGTTAACCTGAAAAACAATCCCATTTAATAACACCACTAATTCCCATGAAACTTTCCCTGATTTTCCATCAGAACTGTGTTTATATCCCAGATTGTGCATACACACTTGAGCATTAAGAACCAGAAATACTAGCAACTGGGAAATCTGCTTCCCTGGCACTTGGGAAGTAATCCATTTCAGGTGATCAGTTTCATCTTGAACATTTGTTTGTTCTTCCAACTATATTGCATATGGCTTTTGTTTGCTAAATTAGTAGCTCTTCTGTTTTTATAAGAATAAGGTTTACTGACTCTCCTGGTTAATGCTGTAGGGTTTTGGGGAAGCTCTGTGTGACCAGTCCTATTTCTGATACCATGCTAAAGGATGCTCTTTAATCTGTGGCTCCATCTGCATTAATAAGTCATTCAGCACCAAAGGACAGTGCCTGTAATGTGACCTAGGCCGTGCTGAGGGCTTGCTCGGCTTTGCTCCCACAGGAGACACACCCAGCAGCAGTCCAAGTGCATTCAGTGCACTCCTAGAGTACATCCTCTGATTTGAGTTTCATCTGAAAGGAATCCAGCTGGTGCACTCTGGAAACCGAAGTGGAGTCTGCCAGGCTGATGGGGAGAGTCACTTCAAAAGGCGCCTCCTGCTCCAAGCCGAAATACCTGGGCAGGCACACCCTGCCCGTGCGAGGGCCCTGCTCACTCAGCACCCCAGCCCCTCCAGCACACCCCTTTGCCCCCGCAAGACACCCTGCTGGGGAAAACACTGTGTCTTCAATGCTTCTGCTCTTGGTAGCATGCCAGTATTGCCTTCTAAAGTCAGCTCTTTCATATTAATTGATTCACTGCTTCTTATATAACAAAGGGTGGTGGAGGAGAGTAAATTGCAGCACTGATCACTGCTTGTGGGTTCCTCAAATGGTAACGTTTCTCCTTAGAGATGCTGTGTTCGTTCCTCCCAGAATCTACACATGTGGAGGAAATTCAGCTACATATTAATCCCACCACAGGCAATGGAAAGTGCTGTCTATGAGCTAATTGCACATGAGAATTTACAGTGCCAGGACAATAGAAGTGAGCCTCTGTTTCTTGATGGGGACTTGTTGTGCATCTTGCAGCAGAGTAAGGAAAGGGATTTGTGATTTTTTACTCCTAGAAAGAATGGATTCTTTAAACTTCTATGCTTTTTTCTCAGGAAAACTTAACTGAATTTTGCAAGCTTAAATATACCTTTTTCATTTTCATATAGATGTCTTAAAAGATTAATTTCTCCCTGAAGACATTTGGGCAAGGTGGAGAGAGATTGATCATTTCCAGATGTTCTTTGCTGACAGGCAAGAAAAAATCTGCTTTGGGTTAACACTTGTGAATTTACTTTAAAAATATACATTTTGTATACAAACCTGCCAGGGAGAGCACAAGCCAGTGCAGCAAGGGCTGAGATGCACAGATTTGCAGTGTCATAGCTGCATTAATAAGGTTGGGCTTGCCCTGCTGACTGGGCTAAAAGCCTTGGGAACTTCCCTTCCTGTAATCTCTTGTGGACAGGCAGTAGAGATGGATGTGTTTTTCAGACAGAAATACCATGTGAAGTGTGCTTTGAGGTAGACACTTGGCTCCACGGTGTTTGCTGAATCAAATATATTAAAGTAAATAATTCACTGTTTCTTTGATGTTTTGGGAGCATTTCATACTAGGATTCCTAAACATTGCACACTAAATTCTGGCAAGACTTGGCACAGTGAATGACAAGTAGTTTGACTTCAGACTTCTGGGAATCCCCCAAATTAGCAAAGCAGGGGAAGCTGCTGTCCTACATGTCACCTGGGAGGACATCCAGGCCCATGGGTCAGCTGGGCACTGCCATCCTGCTCCCTGTGTGTCCATCTTGCTTCCTGCAGCACACGAACAGCACCCCAGCATCACACCTGCAGTTCTACCCCTCTTGCCTCTGCACGAGCAGTGGAGGCTCCCTCTGATACTGGGTGTCTTGCCTTGCAGTAATCTCCAGTGGCTACATGAGGACTTCTTAGTGGTTAAAGGATAAACATCAATCAGTTCTGTAGGAAACCCTGATGCCTTGGAAGTGCAGATTCTTTTTCAGGTGGTTCTGGTCTCTAAGGCAACAGCAGCCTGAGCATGAGAAGTAACGGATCTCATGCCTGTCAGCAGCAAAGGAAATGCCTCCTTGGGAAGCAGTCCTTTGTAACAACAGTTGTCCTTCTCAAATGGTGTGTGGAACCAGAAATGCCACTGGAGACCAGGATGCCTTTGTGAGTCACAAGCTGGTTTTCACTGGGTGGACAGAGGAGGTGAGGGTAGTTAGTGGAACCAGCCCTGCGTGGTGCCTCCTTGTGCACATTGAATCCTGAAGGTTTCCATTGGAATGGTCTGTCTGCTTTCAGAGGTTGCTGACTGCTAAGAATGTTTTAAGTAACTGACAGACAAAATACTGATAAACCCATTTTCTTATCTAGAGAGGACTCTGCCCCTGTGAGTGGCAAAGCTCAGGGCCCTGGGGATGTTATGGGCAAAGCCCCTCTGAAGGGCCAAGGAACAGGTGTTGGACAACTGCAGTGGATGTGAGGTGTAGAGATGGTGAAGGTCCACTTTAAGAAATGAATCTTACATGGAGCTGTGTCCCAATGTCTCACCTCACCTATGACAGAGAAGGAGAGGGGAAGACAGGAGGTAAAACTAGGAGGGCATCATTCTCTGGGTTTTTTCAGACAAAGCACGTAAATATCTAAGGGTCTTCATTGAGCCCCTGTATTCTTTAGAAAGGAAAAATACACTAGCTTAGAGCTTTAATTGATTTCTTGTGTTTCAGAAGCAAAGTGGAGGGGGAAGATGACTGAAGTCAAATTTTGGAGTGTTTTCTATCAGAGAAAGATATTGATAGGAGGAGGGGGCAGGACTGGGGAAGAAAAAGGGATGTTCCAGGTTTTGTCCATAACGAAGGACAATGTGCTGTGCAAAAGAGGGCTTTGAATCCTGAGACAAGGTGTTGATGATATTTAGGTATTAAAGCTCTGAGACTTGATACAGTAGTTAACATCCACTTTACTACCTCAGTAGTGTTGCTGAACTGATCTGTCAGTTTGTGAACAATTTGGGATTGTTCATGGAGCTGTGCAGGAGGCAGTCTCTGGTGTTTGCTTATGGTTCCTTGTTTTCCTGAAGTACATATATGAAGATCTAAAGAAGCACATTCAGGGTATGTTTCCTCAGGGTTTTCCTTTCTCAGCCTGCTGTGCCACACCAGTTGCTGCCCAGGTGGGGTCCTGCCTGACACACGTGTGTGCAAGGTGCCAGCTCAGAAAGGTTAACTGGTATTGAGGTCTCAGTGCATCATTTAGCCTGTGACACCTGATGAACTCGATGCATGTGTTTTTTGGGGATACATCTACCAAAGGGATGTTAAAATTGGCAGCTTTACAATTTAACCTGATTTTCTTTTGTTGCTGGTTATGAAGACAGAAGCCACTACACAGTTAAAATGTGTTTTGTTGTGTTGGTTGGGTTTTATTTTGGAAAGAAGTGGGATAATTTTAGTTCTTCAGCACTAAAAATTAGATCAAAATCCTGGCAACTGTACAACATAAACGAGCAACCTTGCAATAAGGGCGCTTTTGTCACCTTGGAAACACAGTCTGAATAAGCTAGTTGGAGTAATTTTAGTTTCAGACTTCCCTCTGCCCTTGTCCCTCCCATGCAAATTCTGTTTTTACACTCAGTATATCCGGTTTAAATGTTTCTTTCATATATAGACAACAGGGAAAATTGCCAGACAGAAGTGGAAGAACACTGAAAATGACCTTGCACATGATATTTCAGAGCAGAAACTGGTGTTTGGAAATATACAAAGTTAAATACATCCAAAAATAGATTTTAAATTCTATCATTTTAGATCTCAGAGCTCAATGTAAACAACCCAGAAGCTTACCTTTAAATTACTGTTTTTTATATACCAGTGAGTCTTGTTGTACTGGAAAAGAATATGGCATTTAGGAAACAAGTTTTAGCACTAAGAAGCGAAGTTAAGGGGTTAAATAAGGAGAAATGTACATTGAAAAGTTGATGTAATCTATTAGATACACATGGTCTTTCAGAATCCCCACTATTGTGATATCTATGTGAAATTTGTTGTATTAAAATGCTGTGGGTCTTTGTTGTGAACATTACACCGATTATGCCGTGGCATAGCTGGAAACACAAGTAATTAGAGAAGAGATTAGGATAAAGTAGTGCTTCTATCCACTAAAGAATGTAAATATTTTGAATATTTTCAATAGCTCACACTTCTCTAACAGGTCTCACCTGAAGAGTGCCCTTACTGTGAGTGCCCACTAGAGAAAGCAGAGAAGCCTTTGTAGCCTTTGCTGAATACTTGGTCAGCTGAGACACATTGACTTTCCACTCCCATGGAGACAATATTTCAAAGTGAAAAGTAAATTGATTTTCAGTTATTTAAAAAAGTAAATTGCATTTGAATGTATATTTTATTGCCCAGGTAGTATTCCTGGAAGCTCAGAGGAACCCATGCAGGACTGGCTGGTAGTCCCTGTACTGGTGCCTGGTGTCACTTCAGCCTCCAGCAGTGTGGTTTGCTTGGCTGGACAGGGAAAGGTGCCACCCAGGACCTTGTGCCATGGTCTGGGCAGCCACAGAAGACCAGTAGCAAATGACACCAAGACATCACAAGACATGATGAGATAGAACAGCTGACTAACATTTGGGTTAAATACTGGGAAATGCTTCCTAACTCCATGACCACATGACCGGTGAGGTGGTTAGGATAATAATAGGACCACATAACTCGAGATATTTAAACCCAGATTGATATGAATATGAGTAAATGGAGGACATGTGTGATTAAGGGAGCACAAATGAGATTCTAAATCGATTTCTCACCTCCACTTTCATGGATTCTGTTTTGTCTCCTGTCTTCAGGAGAGACTGAATGTTATGATGGACATCAATAATTAAAAGAAGCTTGACCATAGCACCTTTCCATGAGCTGCTGTGCTTTTGCCATTCCTTGTTATCATTGCAGTGAGTGCTGGGAGCAAGCTGTCAGCAGATGGTAGGCAGAAACTCTGGCAAATTTGCAAATAAGGGACTTTCCCCACTGCAGCCAGCTGGCTCAAGTATTAATCTCCTTGCTGCACTGCTCTTTACAAGTCAAAAAAGCTCATCAGGTCAAAACATGTATTCTATACTGGCTGTCAAAGCAGGAAAACTTTTTTCTCTGATGAAACACACTTACTTGATAGGTGCATTCCAGGACATGCAAAAAACCCCTCCATGGTTCCTCACCATTAATGTCTCTGATTACTCCATTGGACACACACACAGTGGAGAGAAAGAAGAGAGTATTTCACATCTGAAATTCCACTGCTGAGATCTCTCAGCAGCCTGAGGTGATGATATGCTATGTTTCTCTGGCTATTTTTTGCCTGATTTATTTTGGCTTTGTAACATACAGGATAATTATAATGAAATTATCTTATATGCAGACATGTAAACTTTTTTGAGTAATAAAATTATTTAGCTTATATAAAAGAGAAAAATAGACTAGGTCCTTTCAGCTTGTGAAAGTCATTGCCAGATTTTGTCTACAGAAACATCTGTTACTTAAAAATTAAGATTATGAAAACACATCTTTAAAGCATTCTTGTGATTGTCTTAGGTCAAGTACTTTGAGCACAGCACACACAATTCTTAAAAAGGATCAGTCTTTCAATTTAAGGATGTTTCCACTTTTCTTTTTATATATTGCTTTTCCTAATAGAAGTCTTTTATACTCTGCTCTCAGAGTACTCAGAGTACTCTGAGTTTGGAAGTTGATGGTTTGAAAAATTGCCTTTTCTGCTGGTACTAGTGGAAGAAAGGGGAATCTACTTTCTGAAAATTCCTAAGATGCTCATTAACTGTGTTTCCCCAATCTGGCCTTTTGTTGGCTGATAGTAGGTAATTGGAAGTCATTCAGTATATTCGTATGGTGTTCTAAGTTTTGCAGGATTATTAATAAATAAATTTTGCATATGCAGCATGTTTTAAGGCCCTATGCATAATGTGATTTATGATAGATGTACCTTGCAATATCCCCTGGGCTGTGTTGGGTGGCCTGGCAGAGCCAGCTGTTTTAAGGGTCTGTGGGTTCTTGTTCAATATTAACAGGGGCTGCTAAAGGACACAGCTTGAAAACCTTGTAGCTCCAGCTAGGTGGGGGATGAGAGTCACTAATGTTACATTTAATCTAAGGACCAAATTCTGTGAGAACCTGAATGGTGGTGGAGACCTTGTGAAGGCACAAGGCCAAAGAGGAAAGATGGACCACAGGTGGACATGGATGCGAGCTCTGCTTCTTCTCTGTCCTCCTTGGGCAGAAATGGCAGGACCACAAATATGGTCCTGGCCTAAAGACATAGGATAAAACAGAGAGAGAAATGCTTAGTTAGTGATTTAATTTTCTTCACAGAGAACCTCCTGATGTTTTGAGCAAAAGTTTGAGGCTGTTTTTTTCTTTTGACCAAATATATTACACTATTTGTTGGTATTTACTTTCACTTCATGCAAGGTTGAGTGCCACCATTCTGCTGTTTCTGTCTCCATGTTAGGAGAAGGTAATTGTGATGGTCATGATACCGACTATTTTTACTGTACGGGTCATGCTTTGGCTTCTTTATACCCAAAATACTTTGGTATTTTTAGCATATCTTCAGTGAGACTGACATCCTACCATAGCACTGGCATGTTAAAAGATTGCAGGCAGAGGTGGTAATGACAGCCCTGAAGTTCAATGACATGTTTTGAAAAAATCATAGAGATGTTAACTTGCATTTTCTAAAAAGTCAAATACTGACTTAAAAAATAAGTGTAAGATGCTAACAAGAGCATTAATTACTGACGTATTTCTGCTTAAGCAAAGCACAGAAGGCAGAGCTCTGAACATTCCTGCTGCTTAAGTTAGCCAATAACTATGAACAAAAGTACTTCCATCACATTGCTCATTTGAATCTACGTTTACTTTATATAGCTTTTAAAATGCTTTCCTGTTTAATTTTAATTACAGTTTAACAGGACAGGTAGACCATGTCCCTGAAAGCAATGGACTCAGCACTTCATATAAAGGCAGGGTAACCATCCTGATGCTGCAGGTCACATTGCCAGAGCCCAGGTGGTGGTCCATGCCACTGGAGTCAGAGAAGAACTGATGGTGGCAGTGGCTTCTCAGAGGTGTGTTCCCTCCTGGTGAGAAGGCACCCACGTTTTGTTGGACATGGCCAAGCCACAGCAATGCGGGTGTAGCACATCAGGTGTAAGATCTCGATAGCAGTGCCTCTTAAAGCAATTTTGGTTAAGGAAGGTGTCTTGCAAAGATGGTCTCTAGAAGGAGGCAGCCAAACACTTCACTGCTCTTGGAGTCTCTAAAATCTGCTTTTCAAAAGGGCAACTTGAACTGCAAATATTTCCAGTGACCAGGGAGCGGATGGTGCAACCATTTTGGTAATGAACACCTTCAGCTTTGTACAGCCTGTTGTCTATCAGCCTCTTCAGGTTTAGAATATAAATGTTTTATTCTCCCATTGGTTTGTCTTCCTAAGATAAGCAGCTGTATTCTGGGCCTCTGGGATGCCTTGGCTGGCCAGTTCAAAATAGGGTGTAGGGGTAACAAAGGTCTGGACGGCTGTAGTGGTGTCTGTGTCTGAGAAAGATCAGTCATTTGGCAACCTGGAGATAAGACACACAGCTATTAGCTGCCCGGTAGAGTTTCATGGGCCTCTTATTTCAGTCCATTTTGATGTCGGGAAGGCAGACACTTTCAACAAAAAGAGTGCTCATAGATTTTATTGGGGCATTCAAACGCTTCCAGTTCCCAGCTGTCATCAGTTCCACTTTAGTCTTATAGCTGTCACTTTATCCCTCTGTCTGTGACAGGTCCTGAGAGAAGAAAGATACTGATTTGTTAAGCTTTAATGAAAAGGAGACTACTTCATGTTTC